>NW_024412394.1:81815101-81871028 GCF_014898765.1 Herpailurus yagouaroundi
CTAAGGGTTATTTTACTTAAAAACAATATAAATGAATCAATACCTCTAAATATCCATCTAAGGGTTATTTTACTTAAAAACAATATAAATGAATCAATACCTCGACGTGTTACCAGGAAGTCCTGCTGAGACTATTTTTGGTGCTGATTAGATTGACTTTCACTTCCTTTATTTTCTTCTTGAAACCTCCCCCCCACCCCGTAAAAATATACAGCAGGTTAAGCAACATAACCTGGGGTTATTCTTCTCCTATTACCCCAGTATTGCCTCTGGGCTTGTTTGAGATGGCTTATCATGGGGAGAATGTGGAGTCCTGAACTCTGATCAAAAATCCAGCATGCTGGAACCTGTGCGCTAGGAAATAACTGCCTTCATGGACAGCTAAGCTGCAAGATACCCCTCACGGAAAGTCTCACCGAATGTCACAGGTTTGAAAACTGGTGATGATCAGAGTTCTTTTGCTTGTATAGCCCAGCATTTTTTCAATTTTGTTTCATAGGTAATATTCAAGTCTTACTCATAAAACTCCAGGTACTGGGCCTCTCGATACAATCACTCATTCAACTAGCAAATTTCAAACACCTTTTGTGTTCTTTGAAGCTATGTAGCCCCGTGGTTAAGAGCATAAGCTTTGGAGTCAGACCTAGTTTGGTAGCACTAGCCTCAGACCCAGGCAGGAGGTGGAATAGTACGTGGGGGGTCTGTACGAGGCTCCACGTCCCTGTTCCGGCTGCTGGGGTTGGGATTGAGGAGTATGCACGGTCAAAGGGCGCATTCCTGTAGAACCTGTGCTCTTTGTGGCCACCCTGCCTTTTAGGCCATCATCCAGGTTCCAGGAACCCTAGAATTTTCTGCCTCAGGGCCCAAGCCTAATTCCAGTCTGCTCAGGCCTCTTCCCAGGTCCTTTTCTCTGAAAGTGCATTATATCACTAGGGGATCACTCTCAGGCTCAGAGAGGGGCAAAGGACAGACATTTGGGGGGGGGGGATGTGGAAGGAGTTTGGCTGCACAGACTGGCACAGAGTCATTGTGAAAATGGAAACTATTTAACACAGTGCCTACCATGCAGTGGATGCTTGACAAATGTTATTTTTGACAAATCCCTTAGTATCTTATTACGTGATATTTTCTGCTTTGAGAGAGAGAGAGAGAGAGAGAAAGAAAATAACCATGAGAATAAAGCTTCTATAGGGGGACACTATTTATTTTATTATTATTTTTTAATGTTTATTTATTTTTGAAAGAGAGAGAGAGCAAGCAGGGGAGGGAAAGAGAGAGAGAGACACACACACAGAATCTGAAGCAGGCTTCAGGCTCTGGGCTGTCAGCACAGACCCCGACTTGGGGCTTGAACCCACGAACCAAGAGATCATGTCCTGAGCCAAAGTTGGATGCTTAACCGACTGAGCCACCTAGGCGTCCCTAGGGGACACTATTTTAATTTTTGGTATCCAAAATGGAATCTTTTTCAGTAACTTGGCTATTGTGCTGGCCCAATTCCAATACTCTATATTCAAGCTAATTACATTCCTCCCCCACTGGTTAAATTATCCTTTACTTCCCCCATAAAAACCATCATGTTATACTTGTGAAACAAGATAGCTTCTGTGTCCTACCACACAGGCCAAAAATGGTTGCATTTCAATACATACTGTATTTCTCTGTGTGACTAATCTGAGGGCTGCATTGGGATATATTACAGTGATATGTGAGTTTAATTTAGTGATGCGTCTGAATAATGATAAATTCCCATTTAGGTGGAGCATTGTAGGGTCTCCTGGGTGGCTCAGTCGGTTAAGCGTCCGACTTCGGCTCAGGTCATGATCTCATGGTTTGTGAGTTCGAGCCCCACATCAGGCTCTGTGCTGACAGCTCAGAGCCTGGAACCTGCTTCGGATTCTGTCTCCTTCTCTCTCTGCCCCTCCCCAACTTGTGCTTTGCCTCTGTATGTCTCTCAAAAAATAAATAAATAAATGCAAAAAAAATAAAAAATAAAAAAATAATAAATAAATGGAGCATTGTCACAAGATACCTTCTCCTAGTGACTTAATATGAAACACTTTTTTAAAGCATTATTTGGGTTGAGACTAAGCAGATGTAAGCTATTGAGTCCACCTCTAAGTCACTGCCTTTGTAAGCAAGTCATTTATTCATCTATTTGACTTTTTTAATGCCAGAGGCCTCAGCAGTCATGAAATGGCTTACCAGGTGTTCTACTTTTATCCTGAATAATTCAGAGAGGTGATTTAAAAAAAAATTAATGTTTATTTATTTTTGAGATGGAGACAGACAGAGTGCGAGTGGGAGAGGGGCAGAGAGGGAGGGAGACACAGAATCTGAAGCAGGCTCCAAGCTCTGAGCTGTCAGCACCGAGCCCGATGGGGGCTTGAACCCACAGACTGCGAGATCATGACCTGAGCTGAAGTTGGATGCTTAACCGACTGAGCCACCCAGGCGCCCCATCAGAGAGGTGATTTTAAGAGAAAACTGGAGAGAAAACTGGTAAAACTAGAGAGAAAAATATTGGAGATCGTTAAGAATCACTGTCCTCTTTCTCTCCTTTCCCCTGAGTTTAGTACCACCTAGGTTTACACTCCTCTCTTAGTGTTTGATTTAGGAAGGAGAGCTTCATCTCCTGAGACCACAGAGCATGAAGCGGGTGGGGGGTGGCTATGTCACACTGGCCAGTGTTCATGAGGAACGAGTAGTGTAGGACTCACGGCTGAGAACACAACAGGCTCTTCTTTGAGAAAGGTCCCAAGAAAGGTCGTCCCTCAATCTAAACCATTCTAAATACAGGTGTCCCCCACGATCCGGAAGGCTGCAGTATGCCACTTTGCTTTAGCAAAAGACCTACTTTAGTACCTGCTTTCGATAACCAAAAGAAGTCTGAAGTGGGTTTCAGTGTTTAGGGAAAAAAGTGAAAAGCAAAAATAGCCTTCAGCATTTGTTTTGTATCAGGTTGTTACAAAGCAGCACACAGCTCAGCAGCGAAAGGGGCCCGCTGCTCCCACCCCCAGGAACTCTACTCAACAGGCCAGGCCTGTGAATCGCGTCTGTGAGCATCTGTGCTTTATCTTGATTCGTTCTGTGCATCTATTAGCAAGATATATATTAAGGTACCAGAAAAGCCTAAAAGAGATTCTTTATTGGGCCTGGGAACACTTAAAATCTTTTCCCTAGAAGTTAACTAGAAGTACTTTTCAACTTTATGTCATTTCAACTTACAAGTTTCAATGGGGATGCTCTCCTTACACAGAGTCGGGAGGGGGGCACTGAACTTGGTTTTGAGACTTCACGCAAGAGACAACTCTCACTAAGAGAGTTACCCTTTCCTGCACTGCGCCTGTTGGGAAGGGATCTTGTTATGAAGCAGGAGTTCATGCCTCAGGACTTATTTACACGGCTGCGGTGCTCCAGGCACTGTGCTGTCACCATGCTGTGCTCAGTGCAAGGAGACAACAGTGGTCATCAATCTCTCCTGTACTTGTGGACTTGTTATTATTGCCCCTGCTTCAGGCAGAGGTCACTCAGTTCTGTGATGTTTCCCTTCTGGCCTTATCTTCTAAACCTTCAGCCTGAAGTGTTTTTCTCATTCTAAGTCTCCGCTGCTAAAGCGAAACAGATCATTGAAGCAATTTACAAATCGTTCAGGCCCAGGTAACATTTTGGAAAAGGAAGTATCTGAATGATTCAGTGAAAGATAGCTGTTTCATCTGATTCTGAAAAATGATCTCAATTATTTGTATTTCAGTTTGTATCTATCAAGGTATAGTTTTTTTTTTTTTTAAGTTTTTCAAGTTATTTATTGCCTTAGTCACTTTGCAAGCACTGGCAATGGAAATAATTTACATTAGATTATTATACCAATTATTGCTGTTATTTGCCTACTAGGTACAGACTTTTCTCCAAACCGGACTCAAATTGGTGACTCCAGAAATAGAATTCTTTATTATCGTGCCAGTCTGATTGGGACTCTGAATAACGTTGCCCTGAATAGTTTTGGAACGCTATACCTTATTTCTCAGGGTATGTCTCTCCACATATGATAAACTTCAGACAGAGAAGAAAGTCTCTGTGTTCACTTTGTGCGGCAGACTGATGTGCTGGGCACATGGGGGAGTTCAGTCAACTTCATGCTTTAACAAATAAAGAAGGAATTAGAGATGCTGAGTAAACTGACTAGCAATTCAGTTAAACAACCAATGATTCGGGTCTAGTTAAAAAAAAACACCTGTTAATTTTGTAGAACCCCCACATGAGCAAAACTTTTGACAGGAGAATGCTAGACGCTAGGAAAAGAAATCAGAGCCAGTATGAACACCATTTGTAACCACGGATAAAACAAGTTGAAGTTAGAACCCGGTTTGAAGTATGGGTTGACTATTTACTAGCCACGTACTTTGCAATAAGTTTCTTAGCTTTCTAAACTCCTCAGTGCTTAAATTTCCTAATCAGCAGAATGAGGACAGTAACAGTCTTCATAGCACTATTGGGAGGGTTTATTACTGCAATGTGTATAAAATGCTTAGCATAATGCTTGGAACAAAATGAGTACTCAAGAAATAGAAACATTCTTATTAAGAAACCCATAACATTTTCTGTTATGCTTAATAAAAAGGAATATGAATAGATTGTATGTACATTACCCTAAAAAAAAAGGTCTCTCTCTAAATTAAAAAAACATGAACCTGAGGAGAAGTTACTATTGAATTTTTAGCCTTCACTCAAACAGTGAAGGTAGTGTAGCAGGAATTTGAAATTTCGTTTAAGTTTTGTGTTTCACTACACTGTGATGCCTCAGAAAGAGGGAGAACAATTGTCTACTCTGAGCAACCATCTCTAGAAAGAGATGTGGTTCCCACAGCTCTCTCAGTACCACTATTGTCATTGTTTTGGCTCAAAAGTCTCATTTTTTTTTTAATTTTTTTTTTTAACGTTTATTTATTTTTGAGACAGAGAGAGACACAGCATGAACGGGGGAGGGTCAGAGAGAGAGGGAGACACAGAATCTGAAACAGGCTCCAGGCCCTGAGCCATCAGCCCAGAGCCCGACGCGGGGGCTCGAACTCACATACCGCGAGATCGTGACCTGAGCCGAAGTCGGACGCTTAACCGACTGAGCCACCCAGGCGCCCCTCAAAAGCCTCATTTTTAATGACTCCGCCCCTACATCTCATAACCAACCAGTCATCGTGATCTCATGGCAAATCGCTTCTTTCTGCTCCCATATCCACCACCGTTAGTGGTGCTTAGATCACTTATGCTTGACTATTGCAGGAGTGCTTTGTGCCTGCAGGTGCAGCGGGAAACCCTTCTCTCTCCAGTCCCTGTCCATGAGAGTGTGAGGAGCGCCAGTAGCAGGGGTGGGATTGTCGAATGTGGGCATGCGTTAATCCCGTCCCAGGAGATGCTCTGGGCCCTCTTGCTCTCACAGCTGCTTGCTCTCACCTGTCTGAGCTGCCCTTCTCAGACTACTCTTGTTTCACCATGAGAATGGTAGGCTGCTTAGGGTGAAGAATTATGTGACTTCTTGACACTTTTTGGTCTAAGCTCTTGTCCTGCCCCTAGTCAGGCAGACAGAGTTCTCTACACAATTCATTTGTCAGGCTTCAAGCAGGAGACATGCTTTGCTGGGAGTCAGGACTCCAAAGTATTAAAGGACATGCTTTTGCTGGCTTGGTCCCCTGAACACAATTTCACTTGGGAACTGCTCAGTACTGTGGTCAAAAATAGTATATGAGGATTCTGGTTCCTGGCTCAAAGTCATCCCCTTTAAATTCATCCATCCCTCCCACCCCCTGAATCTCCAAACAGATCTTCTATCTTCATTTGGTTCTTTCCTCCACTTTCCAGTCTAGCTTACTATCATCTCTTAAACATGACTTCCACTTATTACTGCTTGCTCAAGAATGTTTAAGACCTACCACTGATTTAAAGAATAAAGACTAGATATCAGATATATGATTTGCATGGCATTAAGGGTATTTCTGGAGCTGACCCCACTTTAGCCTTCTGACTAATCTCAGAAGCTGCCTGCCCTTCCCTCTCTTGTCCTCGTGAATAGCTGGCATGACTCCCAATATCTTAAACCACCACCACTTCTGCCTAAGCAAACCCACAGAGAGTGGAGCATTGTAAATGAAGGCTATGGCCCCTCAAGCTAGGCTTCCTGGGTTCAGATTCCAGCTCTGCCACCAACTCACGGGGCAAACTTTAAACAAGTTACTGAACTTTGTACCTTAGGTTCCTCATCTGTCAAATGGGGAAAGAATAGTGCCTGCCTCTTAGGGCAGTTCACAAGATCAAATTAACTAATGAATATAAAGTATTTTATGCCTGTTGTATATAAGAGCTCTACAGATGTTAGATATCGCCATGTGACTCGATTTAAAAGCTCACACACTCATTGCAGGATAATTCTGCCCTTATGAGGCACTTATTAGATCCTGCCTTGTGACACTAGTCAATTTGATTGCTCTTACTAAATATCGAACACACAATAGCATATTTGAGAGGCATAAAGACGAACGACAACACAAACATCTGTATCTCCACGACCAAGCTTTGGAGACAGAATATTACTAAATTTCAGGGTGGCCCTTGATTGTTCCTTTCAGATCTCACCCATTTTCATCTCCATCCCCATAGGTAATCTCCATTCAGACATTCTTTAAATCAGTAGTAAATATCAATGCTGATGATTCAATATATAGTTTCAAGTTTCTTTTTATTGGGAAATCTTTCTTGAATTATAGAATTTAGCATTTGTCTTATCCCATGACTTGATTTTTTCCCCCTTAGGGGCTTCTATCTAGGTATAATAGAACTATTATATTTTCATGAGTTTTTTTTATCCCATCATTTACTTTTAAATTTTAAAATACTTCTTAAAATCTAATACTCTTAAAATATATTTTGTAATTGTTTTATTGGCATATAATTCATATACCACACAATTCACCTGTTTAAAGTGCACAATGGTTTTTAAAATATATCTACAGAGTTGTGCTATTAACATCACAATCAATTTTGGAACATTCCATCACCCCAAAAAGAAACCCAGTGCCTATTTGCAGTCACCTCCCAATTTCCTTAATCCCCCCCAACCCACCTAACCCCTGGGCAACCATTAATCTACTCTCCATTTCTACAGATTTGCTTATTATGGACATGTCATGTAAATGGAATAATAAAATATGTGCTGTTTTGACACTGGCTTCTTTCACTTAGCATAATGTTGTAATGGGTATCAGTTCAATTGGTTTTATTGCTGAATAAGCCATTGTATGGATATACCACATTTTGCTGATCCATTCATTCATCAATTGATGAACATTTGGGTTTACTCCATTTTTTCCCATTATGTGTAATGTTGCTATGAATATTTGTGTACTAGTTTTTGTATAAATATATAGTTTTGTTATTCTAGGTGTATACCTAGGACTAGAATTTCTGGGTTCTATGGTAAATTTGTAAAACCTTTTGCAAAGTTGTTATTCCAAAGTAGCTGCAACATTTTACATTCCAACCAGCAGTGTATGAGGATTCCAATTTCCCCACATCCTCATTTAATTTACACTTTTATTATCTTTCTGACTATAGCAATATCAGTAGGTACAAAATGATATGTCATTGTGGTTTTGATTTTCATTTCCCTGATGGTTAATGATGCTGAGCATCTTTTCATGTGTCTGCTTTTTTTTTTTTTTTTTTGCCATTTGTATATCTTCTGAAAAATGCATATTCAGATCCTTTGCTATTTTTAAATTGAGTTGTTTGTCTTTTCGTGTTGAGTTGGAAAAGTTCTTTATATATTTTAGATACAAATTCCTTATCAGATCTATGATTTGCAAATTATCTTTTATTCTGTGGTTATCTTTTCACTTTCTTGCTAGTGTCCTTTGAAACACAATGGGCTTTAATTTTGATGAAATTTAATTTATGTTTTTCTTTTGATGTTTTTGCTTTTGGCATCATATCTAAGAAACCATTGCCTAATCCAGGGTCTTCAAGATTTATACCTATGTTTTCTCCTAAGGGTTTTATAATATTAACTCTCACATATAAATCTTTGATCAATTTTGAGTTAATTTTTGTATATTGGGTTAGGGAAGGTCCAACTTTATTCTTTTGCAGTGCAGACATCTAGTTGTCCCAACATCACTTTTTGAAAAATCTATTCTTTCTGCCATTGAATTCTTTTAGTACCTGATTGAAAGTCAATGGACTGAATGGGAGGATCTATTTCTGGACTCTATTCTATTTGATTGCTCTTTATTATGATTCTATATATATGTTTTTATGATTCTATGTTTTTATGATTATTGTAGCTTCCTGGAATGTTTTGAATCAGAAAGTATGAGTCTTCCATACTCTTCCTTTTCAAGGTTTTTTATTTTTGTTTTTTAATTTTTTTTGTTTTTTAATTTTTTCCATCCTGGGCTCCTTGAATTTACATAAAGATTTTAGAATCAGCTTGTCAATTTCTCTAAAGAAACCATCTGGGATTTTAATGTCTGTATTCCTTGATTTTTTCATCAGTGTTTTGTAGTTTTCAAAGTATATAATTTGGACTTTTGTTGAATTTATTCCCAAGTATTTATTTCTTTTAATGCTATTGTAAATGGAATTGTTTTCTTAATTTCATTTTCAGATTGTCCCTCGCAAATGTACAGAGATACTATTGACTTTTGCATATTGATTTATATCATGAAACCTTGGTGAACTTGTTTATTAGTTCTAATGGTTTTTAAGTGGATTGCTTGGGATTTTGTCTATACAAGATCATGTCGGGGCACCTGGGTGGCTCAGTCAGTTAAGTGTCCAGCTCTTGATTTCAGCTCAAGTCATGATCTCATTGTTGGTGAGACGGAGTCCTGTGTCAGGCTCTGTGCTGACAGCTTGGAGCCTGCTTGGGATTCTCTCTTTTCCTCTGTCTGTGCCCCTGCCCAGCTTGTGCTCATGTGCATGCACATGTGTGCTCTTTCTCTCTCTCTCTCTATCTCTCTCAAAATAAATAAATATGCATTAAAAAGAAAAAGATCATGTCATCAGCAAATAGAGATAGTGTTTCTGCATTTCCAGTCTGGAGAGCTTTTAGTTCATTTTCTTGCCTACTTGCCATGGCTAGACCCTGTGCACAATCTTGAACAGAAATGGTGAGAACAGGTATCCTTACCTTGTTTTTCACTTTAGAGGAAAACCAGTCAGTCTTTCCCATTAAGTATGATCTTAGCTGTGAGTTTTCATAGATGCCCTTCATCAGGTTGAGGAAGTTTTCTAGTTTTTTGAGTCGTCTGATTCATCAAGGATCTTATCTGTTGTGTTTACTTGCTCTTGCATTCATCCTGGTTTTGTCTTAAATTATATCGTTTTTACTTTACTTCTTATTATTTAACAACTTTTGTCACCTTTCTTTTCAAACGTTACTTGTCTCCAGTCACTTCATTGTTGAGTTTTTCCTTGTTCTCACTTGTTATTCTTTTATCTTCTATCATTTTGTTCATATCACTTATATCACTTCTAAATATTAGGTTACATTTTTCATCTTTTGGTGGGCATCTCTTTTCCATTATTTTTATTGTTTGTAAGGACCTTATTTTGCTCCCCCCTCTTCCTCTCTCCCTCTCCTTCTCTCTCTCTCTCTCATTTCACAACTTTGCTTGGGATCAAACCCTGATATTTTTCTGATGCTAATTTTTAAGGGAAATGAATTTTCTAGTATTTTTAGAGTGGTGGTAGCAGTTTGGGATATCTTTTCTAGTTTCATGAATCTTATGCTCCCCCTTGTTTTTTTCATGACACTTATCAGGACCTTCTCTTTCTTTCCTTTCTGTGCCCCTGCCTGCTCAAATTAGATTTTATCCTAGCAATTTCTTCTCATTGTGAGGCTTTGTCCTGAAGGAGTGCTTTGGTGAGACCTCCAGCCTAAGCCCCTCTCTGAGATGACTGTGGGGCCTTCATTGAGAGCCTGTTGGCGTTCTCCCATTCTCAGGGTGGCCAGATGTCTTGCTGACTTTCTTTTGCTTCCTTCCGCACTAAATACGGTCCCACATGGGTCTCGTAACTATGGGAGCTCTGGCACCTCGTGTTTTGTGGAGATATCTTGGCACCTAGGTTGCCGCACATGTTGCCCATCGGTTTTTGGGTTTTGTTGTTATAGTTGCTCTGCCAGTTCTTTATGAGGGGATTCAGGAATATTTAAATACCATGCCTCTGCAACTGCTATCTTCACAGAGTCATTGCCAGCCGCTTAACAATCCTTTCAGATGTGAAGCAGGTTATAAAAGAAGCAAATAAACAAAACACAAAGTTCTTCATATACTTTATAAACTCCTATGTTACATGTAAGTAATTCATACATACAGATATACTGTAGTCAAAAGAGAAATATAATTCTGCTGTTGCAATTTCTGAGAAGCTGCTTGCGTATTAATTAGCTCTTGAAAGACAGTATTTTGGTTTTTTGCTCCTCCACATTTCTAGGGAGGACAACACTGCCAATATTTCCAGAAGATGAGACTTTGGTCTGATCTCAAACCATTTCTTGCCCATTTCCCTCACTCATCTGCTTTTCCTCACCCATGTGTACTTGAATCCATCCTCAGTGGAAGTGGAGGATGGTGCTTTGGAGTCATGCTGTGAATATACTCGGGAGCCTCTTGTCAGTCATTTCTAAGAGACTTAATAATCTTAATATCACAAAATACAGACATATATGTCAATGTTGCTATCAGCGTCAATGTTTCTTTCAGTGGGTGTATCCCAACTGAATGGTATGCTTTGGTAATACTATGTGAGTGTCAAGCAAGAATTAACCTTCGGGTTTCTAGAGCCTATTATGCATACTTCGAGAAATGACATTTCTGCACTGCTATAACAGCCATTTTCTATTCACTCCGAGTTCCAGACTGGGTGATATTTTTCTGTCATTCTTTCACATAAGAAATCATTCTCAAAAATTTTATTTGCACGATGCATTTTTTCTACTTCTAAATTAGCATGCAATTTTTCTCCACAATGCTGAATCAGAAGTGTTCAATTTTCTAAACTTAACCATATATATTTGCAATTTAATACTACACTGTTTTATGAAACCCTTTAATGGGATAGTTGCGATATAATTGTAAAGTTGATTTTGGAATCTGTGTAGATAATGCCATGATAAGCATGTAATTGTTGCTGGTCAATACTGTTGAAGGAAGAGAGACCAAGGAAGGAAGGAAGGAAGAGAGGGAGGAAGGAGTTCTTATTTACTGGTATATAGATGAGTTCTAAGTGATGATGTACTGGAGTCCTTGCAAAATGGCCTTAAGGAAAAAAATTAATAACCTATTTTTTTATTCCCTTGCAGGAAAACACTAAATGAAGGTAGCAATATTTTATTTAAGCAAACGACTTAAGAACTCTCATGGTATACAAACAAATGCAAAATCAGCAAATAACCCTCTGCTGTGGAGGAAAAACTGAGAAAACCAGCTTTTTCAGAAGAAAAGCTAAAGGGTTAAAACTGTGCTTTTATAGACTACCGTGTTTTTAGATTAAAAGTAAACATTGATGGAAATACTTCATGAAGTTTACTATTTCCTTTTAAGTGGATTATGCAGATGTTTCTAAAGCTAACACATCTTCAATTTAAAAACCTTTCCTGGGATTCCTTTATTTTATAGATTCCCTGGGATTCCTTTATTTTATAGCTCATCTTTGAAAGCTGATTTAAGCTGTAATGGCTGTGTCACACAGAACTCTGTTCCTGTCAACAAACACTAAATCAAAAGATAAGATTTTCATTTTCAATGACTTTTGTTTATTAAGATTGTGTAAATATAGTCAAATCTCATTGTGTAATGGCTTATCCTTACATGGATTTGGATACCTTGGTGGCCAAAGAATCATTTTATTTGATAAATTGATTTCATAAGTTAGAAAGTTTGTTTCTTCCTAATCCCAATGAACATTGTCCTAAGGTTCCACTATAAATATATGTGTCTGTCCTTTAGTTTTCAAAGTGAAGAGCTTAGATATAAACCTTGTAGATGGTCAGTTATTGTATGATTTATTGCCCAGACAGACTCACGCTATATCTGTCTTCAAAAATAAATAAACATTAAAAAACAATTATTGAGCTTTCAGTACTATTTAGCAAACTGAATATTCAGCTTGCCACATGTGGTGGTTCTCCGGGTATTTTAGACAATCTTAAGTATGATAGGTGACTGACATCTGGGTTCCTAGTGCAACTTACATACATCTACGTCATAGTTCCTTGCACACTGTGCAAATGTGGTTATTGGTTTGTCTCTCGCCTCCTTGAGATCAGTGACCAGTGTGTCCATTTCTAAGTCCCCTATGCCTAGGACTATATCTGGTAGAAAGGAGGCACTCAATAAATATTTGTCAAGTGAAATAAAAATTTAAACTTTATAGAACACACTAGAACTTTTCTTCAGTCATGACCTTGATTTTTATTATTTTATACATTACAAAGAGTATGTATTTCCTCTCTCCTGAACACTAGAATATCATGAACATTGAAGACACTAAAGTATAATAAACATATACAGATAAAAGAAGATATTTCATGACTGTTGGTGGACACATTATTTGATGGTCTTTGTAGAAGGTACTCTTTGTAGACTGGCACGCAGCATTGTTTATCAGTGTGCACGTTACGTGCTGACAAGTCACTGTGATGACATTATGAAGGTGATAAGGCTAGGAGAATGACTCAGCAGTGAAACATAGACATTGCTATGGTAGGTATCATGTGACTCTAAAGAATGTCACAAATGGATGAAATTATTGCTTTTTTCAGGCAGAGTTTACAATGGTTTAATAATATGTTAGGCTTGGATTATTGTATCCACTGTGGTCGTAAAATAGGATGAACAAATCCACATCTTATTTCCTGGATATTTTTTTTGTTTCAGATTATATCTAATATTATAACTGTGGTATTTTTTTAATGCCTGTATCACCATCATTTCATCTTGAAACTTGGCTTTAGATCCTTGGAGAATGAGAAATAACTCAAGTATGACAGCTTGAACAAACATAGCTGCCTACCACTGTGATGGATTTGTTGCACAATATAACTACGTTCTGACCAAATATCAAAACAGTCATCTGGCTAGTTTTATGTGGCCATTGGCACAGGGAAACAGATAGGACTTTGAATTTTTCTATGAACTGGTTTTCAATGATACCTTACCAATTCTATGGATTTTTTCCTCTTTCCAGGAGTAATGAGAAATATGATACATACATTTTGACCCAGAAATTCTAGCTTAAGGTAATTTCTTCTACAGATATAAAGGTGCCTCTCTACAAAGCCTCATGGTTAAGGAAATTTCCTGGAACATTGCTTGTATTCACCACAAACCGTCCATCTGCAGAGCAGCGTTTATACAAAATATGGTACATCCACACTACAGATATATACATTTATAGACAAAATTAAAAACAGAGTTATATGATACATATCCTTCTTTTTCTTTTTTAATTAAAATATACCTTGGGCATCCCTTCAGGTTAATACACACAGCTGTTTATTATTCTTTTCTTTTATATATCTTTGACTTGTTATAATGAACATTATCACTTTTGTTGTTAAGAATATAGAGTTTAAAATGTGATGGTAAATGTTCATTCAAGGAGGCTGGTTTAAAGACAAAGAGTTTTAGAACTAAGTCTCTGAATATGATGAATATTCAAAGATGATGAAACAGTTTGATGACAATTTTAGGGTGTGACCTTTGCTTTTGCAGTCAGATCCAAAAAAAAAAAAAAAAAAAAAATCCCCAAGACAGATATCATGGAACTACCTATGTTTTCTTGTATGAGTTTTATGGTTTTGGGTTTTACATTCAAGTCATTAATCCATTTTGAGTTAGTTTTTGTGTATGGTATAAGATAGTGGTCTAGTTTCATTCTTTTTCCAGTGGCTTTCCAGTTTCCCCAACACCATTTATTGAATATATTGTCCTTTAGTCATTGTATATTCTTGGCTCCTTTGTCATAAATTAATTGACCATACATGGGTGGGTTTATTTCTGGGTTCTCTAGTCTGTTCCATTGGCATATCTGTCTGTTTTTAAGCCAATACCATACTGTTTTGATTACTATAGCTTTGTAATATAGTTTGAAATCAGGAAGCATGATGCCTCCAACTTTGTTCTTTCTGAAGATTGCTTTGGCTTTTCAGGGTCTTTTGTGGTTACATACAAATTTTAGGATTGTTTGTTCTATTTCTGTGAAAAATGCCGTTGGAATTTTCTTAGGGATTGCATTGAATCTGTAAATTGTTTTGGATAATATGACATTTGAACAATATAATTCTTCTAACCCATGAGCATGGAGAATCTTCCCATTTTTTTTTTGTATCTTCAATTTCTTTCATCAATGTGTTATGTTTTTCAGTGTACTGGTCTCTCACCTCCTTGGTTAAATTTATTCCTGGTATTTTATTATTTGTTATGCAATTATAAGTGGGATTGTTTTGTTATTTTCTCTTTCTGATAGTTTGTTATTAGTTTATAGAAATGCAACAAGTGTTTTTATGTTGCTTTTGTACTCCACAACTTTACTGAATTTATTCATTAGTTCAAACAGGTTTTTGGTAGAGTCTTTAGGGTTTTCTCTATATAAAATCATGCTGCCTGCAAGCAGTAACAATTTTACTTCTGCCTTTCCAGTTTGGATAACTTTTATTTCTTTTTCTTGCCTAATTGCAGAAGCTAGGATTTTCATTGCACAAGCTAGGATTTTCAATACTATGTTGAATAAAAGTGGTAAGAGTGAGTATCCTTCTTACTATGGAAAACAGTATGGAGGTTTTTCAAAAAAATAAAAAGAACTACAATATGATCTAGCAATTCTACTTCTTGGTATTTATCCGTGAAAACAAAAACACTAATTTGAAAAGATAAGCGCACCCCTGTGTTCATTGCAGCATTATTTATAATAACCAAGATATGGAGATAACCTAAGTGTTCACTGATAGATGGATGGATAAAAAAGATGCGATATATAATGGCATTCTACTCAGCCATAAAAAAGAATGGAATCTTGCCATTTGCAACAACATGGATGGACTTTGAAGGTATTATACTAAAATGAAATAATTCAGACAGAGAAAGTTGATATGATCTCACTTATATATGGAATCTAAAAAGCAAACAAACAAACCAAAAGAAAACTCTTGGATATGATGACAGAATAGTGGTTGCCAGCAGGGAGGAGGTTGTGTGGTGGGTGAAATGGGCAAAAAAGATACAGACTTCCAGTTGTGAAATGAATAGGTTATGGGGATGTGGTGTGTAGAGTGGTTACCATAGTCAATGGTATAATAGTAGTACATATTTGAAGGTTGTGAGAGAGTGATCTTAAAAATTCTCATCCTGAGGAAAAAAACCATATTTCTTGTAACTTTTTATGGTGATGGATGGTGACTAGACTTATTGTGGTGATCATTTCATAGTGAATACAAGTGTTGAGTCATTGTGATGTACACCTGAAACTAATATAACGTATGTCAATTATATCTCAATCAAAAATTAAGATGTAACGGGGCGCCTGGGTGGCTCAGTCGGTTAAGCATCCGACTTCGGCTCAGGTCATGATCTCACGGTTCATGAGTTCGAGCCCCGCGTTGGGCTCTGTACTGACAGCTCAGAGCCTGGAGCCTGTTTCAGATTCTGTGTCTCCCTCTCTCTGACCCTCCTCCGTTCATGCTCTGTCTCTCCCTGTCTCAAAAATAAATAAATGTTAAAAAAAAATTTTTTAATTAAGATGTAACTACAAAATAATGCATGTGATTTTTGTTTTTAGTTTTCAGAAATTAAATTCAATGGTATTTCTAAAAAAAACAAAAACAAAAACAAAAACAAAGCCTAGTTCCATAAGACTGTTCCAGTACTACTGGAACAGACACATGCTTCCAGGATTAAGAAAAATAATAATTTGGAATATAAGTTCTGGACATTTTTTTTTAAAGTCAGTCTCAACACTCTATGGTCACATTTACTATGTATTTGTATATATGGATGTATGTAGAGAGCGGTCTTTCTATATGTGAATTGAGCAGCAGAAGAAGAATGAATGCAAATGTGGCGTATTGACCAATAACACCCACCATAGGACAGCTAAAATTCATCCTAATTTACATCATTCTCTTCCATTCTTTATTCATCATATTAGTTTTAGTCCTATTAATGCATCTTTTTCACTGTCATTTATTACTTTGGCTAGACGGTCTTATGATTTTTCGCTATTCAGATGTCACTTAAAAAAAAACTATATTGGCATAGTTTCCCTTATCATGCTGCCCTTGTGAGACAAGCATTTTAAGTGTTACAAGGAGGTGCTGTTACTATTACAAAGGTTATTATAGGAAGGATAAAAGTACTTCGTTGGGAACAGTAGCCCCATACATGAGAGAAAAATGTAACACAGTTCCAGAAGCATTGTAACAAGAGTGGAGGGTACATAAATGATCTCAGGTTACCAGATTAGTGCAGATAATAGAAGGAAGCATGTGAACCCAAGTTCCCCTCTATGGATATAAACTGGGAAATACAGAGGAATCTGCAGCATGGTGTAGTAGGAGCAGAACAGGGTGCAAATGTACCCTGTGACCTGGTTATCTGCAGAACTCTGGGAATGGGTCCAGCTACTTTGATCCTCTAGAGAAGCAAGGTGGCTTCCTCATGTAAAGCTAATTTCGTGGAGTTCATGGGGAGCACAGAGTTGGGGCCTAAAGTAGGCTGTCCAGGTGACCTCCCTGCAGGGCACACAAGGGCTTGGGTGTCTGCCATTCTCCTAATCAGAAATCCTTGATATTGCTTGTATGGTGTTGTTTCTTTCTGCGATGGCATTTTGTCACTCACTCCCAGAACAATTCTAAAGCTAGCAATACTAATAATAGCAAAATATACTGTGTTCTGATAATTTCGGGGGTTCTGTTGCTGATCCTGATATCCTGATATAAGCAGCAATCCTTGTTCAAACAGTAGTCCTCTGTCCCTCCCAGCAGATGGTACTGTGGTTGGAAATCTTTACAGCATTCCAGTGGAACCATTATGCCTTTGATGCGTCACTATACCAAGGCCCAGAGCTATGGAACATATTACCTTACCGAGAAAGGCCTGCCTTACACTGCTTTGGCACTTGCCAAAACGGTCTTCACACTGAGAGTCCCAGAGTGTGCCTTACAGAGTAATAAATTACATTACCAACAGCCGTTATGACCTCAGTGAGAAATGCGTGCAGCCAAGAGCAGCTACATGTTACTGTCAGTTAATTAGTGTTGGTATTCATTAAAAGTGGGAGTGAGAGCCCGGAAACAATCCATTACTCATTGTGAATGGAGTCATGGGACAGCATAAAAGCTATCCAAGGAACCAGTGAAAGCAAGGACCAGGAAGCAGAATAGAGATCAACGAATTGGTTACTTGGTCATAGTTCTTTACTATGTGCATGCACACTTACACACACACACACACACACACACACACACACACACTGAGCCCTCTCTTGCACATTTGTGCATGCATTTTCACTACCTCCCAAAAATTCACTCTGTCCTTTGAATTGTGTGCCCCCTCAAAGATATGTTGAAGTCTTAACTCCCAATGCGTATGAACGTGAACTTATTTGGAAATAGGCTGTCTGCAAATGTAATAAGTTAAGATGAGGTCATACTCAATTTCAGTGGACCCTAATCCAATATGGCTGGGGTCATTATAGGAAGGAAAAAAAAGAGGCTCAGAGAGGAAAATGCCACGCAGACCTACAGGGAAGATGGCCAGGTGCTGAGAAGGGCAGAAATTACAGTTATCCTGCCACAAGCCAAGGAATGCTTGGGGGCATAGCAGGAGGCAAGGGAGAAGCCTTGGGTGGGGGTGGGGCGGTGGTTGGAGGGAACACGGCCCTGCCAACACCTGGATTTCAGACTCCTGGCCTCCAGAAGTGTGAGACAATAAATTCCTGTTGTTTTAAGATACCAGTTTGTGTATTTCGTTATGACAACCCTAGGAAACTAATACTGACATCTAGAAAACGGACACCTTCACACTCACAGTACTTCACGTGTGCATCTTCAGATACACTTCCACACTTATGTCTGTGTCTCATGTAAGGCAATTTAACCTAAAATGCAATAAGCTTATGCACTCCTAGTCCAATAAATTCTTGTCAGTCTGTCCAGTTGTAAGATGAAAGGTGAGTTTAGAATTGCAGGGAGGGCACCTTCTGAACTTTGTGAACTACTCCGGAAGTAAGGAAAAGGTACCCTTTTCATTATGATTCTTCGTCTCAGAAAACAGTGGTGTTAGAATTATATTACAAATATTCATTTAAAAATATTTGTCTCAGGGATGCCTGGCTGGCTCGGTTGGTAGAGCATGCAACTCTTAATTTCAGGGTCATGAGTTCAAGCCCCACATTGAGTGAGGAGCCGGTTGAAAAAATACTAACAAAGTAATGTCCTTAGAATGTGTTTGTCTCATTACTAACCTAGATTTGGAACCCCAATAAACTTGCCAATAAATAAAGTAGCCATTTGGGGAGTTTCTAATGTGGCAAATTGTAACCAGTTTAAAATGCTAGTAGAAAAATGTGAATATTCAGAGCAAAATTAGAATATCTGATTTCCCTGTCATTCACAGTTTCTTTGCTATATCTTAAAAACTTTTCCAAGTGAACATTTACTTTGCTTCTTTAAGATAACCCGTACAGCGCCTTTATACATATTTACTAATTGCAATGAATGCAGGAGCTCATATGTACGTGTTAGACTCTATGGCAAGTATATATGATACAAAGTGGTCCTTGTCATCAGAGTGTTCCTAGGCTGTAGTCAGTGCTCCCCACAGTGTACTCCTGACCATCATACTTTCCCTTTGAGCTTCCTGCTCCTGAGTCTAGCTGTCTACTTCCACATCTCCACATGGCTATCTTAAAGGAATTCAGATTCAACACACAGGAAACTAAGCTTTTGATATTTCTTGTCATGCTAATTTTCTTTCATCTTCCCTTTGGTGCCACCACCCGAACAAGTATGCATTGCAAGTCAAAAACCTACACTTCAGGCTTAGTATGTCCATCTCTCCCCAACCACCATCACTCTGGCTTTATCTAATTAAACAGCACTATTTATTTTACCTCCTAAATATCTCTGGAGTCTGTTCCAATCTTGCCACGTCCTCCACCGCCAGTTTCGTCTGGGTACCGTGATCGTTCCTGTAGCTTACTGAGGCAGCCTCCTACTGGCAGGAAGGATAGTAGCCACGTCACCTAAACCCAGCCTTTTCTTTACACTGCAGCCCATATGATCTTTTTAGAAAGCCAATCTTAAGATGCTATCTGCCGGCTTGAGTGTACCATGGTTTCACAGAGCCCTCGAGTAAAGGCTGGAATTCCTAACTTGGTCTAGAAGTTTTTAAGTCTCAGTTGACAGTCCCCTTCTGATTCCTTGTAGTGCAAACACGGTCCCTTCTCACGGTGTAACAAATGTGCTGTGTCCCTCCCATGTTGGGTTTCTACACCTACAGTTTCTCTTGTCTGCAGTGTTTTTCTCCCCTCTTCCCTTCCTCGAATACTTCCAGTTAATTACCACTCATCGTTCAGGATTCTACTCAAACAACACTTCTTCAGGAAAATCTTTCCTGATGTCCCACCACAGATCAGGGCCCCTGAGGGTATATTTACTGATTCTCTGATTCATTAAACAGATGTCAATATCACTACATGCCAGGCACTCTACTAGGCCCTTATGCTCATCACTGGGCATGAAGATAAGGTCTCTACTCACATAAGCTTATGATTTAGTTGGAGGAAGAGATAATATACAAGTAAATGAACAAGAAAACACCAGATAATGATCAGCTCAATGGTAGAAATAAAACTGAGTGAGGCAACAGGCTTCTCTGAGAAGGTGACATCTAAACTTAGACGTGAGTGTCAAGAAGAAGCCAAGAGTATGAAATTCCAGAGATTTCTGGAGAAGAGAAAGATGACTAGGGCATGGGAATAAAGAGGATTAGGTTATGTCAAAGAGATAATCTGGGCGAGGATTATACAGGTCAAATTATAGTGTTTGCATTTAATTTCTAATGTAATGGGAAGATAGTTATGGGCTTTAAGCAATAACACTATTTCCTCCCATTTATATTTCCAGAAGAGCACCATAGCTGCTGTATGTAGAAGGATTTCAAGTGTGTAGACATCTAAGTAGAGTCATCAGATGGGGGCTTACTGTGATGGTCCAGGTGAAAGATGGTGGTGGCTCAGACTAGGAGAGTAGCTACAGGGTTAGAGAAAGATAAACAGAGGATGTTCATTGGAAGTGGAGGTAAGAGGAATTGCTGGTGGATTGGACATGGAAGATAAAGGGGAAAGAAAACTCAGCGATGATTTTTTGATGGAGCATCTACCCAAATGGTGATAGCAAATATTGAGATAGGGGATGCTGACAAGGAACAGGTTTGGAGATGGAGAATACAACAGTTCTGTTTCAGACATGTGAAATTTGAGATATATATTAGATGGCCAAGTGATGTGTCAAGTTGGCTGTGGTTTCTAAGAGTTTGGAATCTAGCTGAAAGTTCTCGGGAGTCACAAATTGGGAAACCATCAGACTATAGATTTTATGAAAGCCACATGTCTAGATAAAACATGAAGGACTAGAAATGAGCTCTGGGACATAACGTTATTTGGAGGTGAAGCCAAGGGCGAAGGACTGGTAAAGAATGCTAAAAGGAGCTGCTCGTGAAAAGAGGAAGACTGAACGGTGTGGGATCAAGAAAGCCAAGAGTAAAAATGATCCCCATTAACTGAATTCTGCTGTGGGTGTTTTATTACTGTTGCAAGTTCAGCAAAGAAATCTAACCAGGCCCTTCTTAATGTATTTGACAAAAATATGAATCCTACTTTGACTATCAAACTTAATTTTATTTCTGCTACCAATAGGAGATTATCACTCCCTTTGAGTAACAGATCTCATTCTCATTAATTAGTGGACACAGTAGTAGAATTCCCTCCAGCTCTTAATCCATAGCCTTGGTTGGTTCCTTCTTCCTTTCTTTTAGATTTCAAACACTGATTAGGTAAAAGATTGATTCCAGACATCTAAAAATAACAAATGTCATTTTGTTATTTTTTGTCATATTTGTCATGGTCAAATATATTCCCAAGAACATGTGGACTCATCCAATGTGGAAGGTAGAACGCAGCATGCCCAGTATGTAGTTGGTAGTTTTACAGCTTTTCATCAAATATGTGTGTAGCTAGATACAGTTTAAAAGGCTCGGGAATCTCAAAAAAAAAAAAAAAAGAATTTGGGGAGAGCAGGGACCAGGGGACAGAGTTAAAAGATAGCATAAATAATTTGTGTTATCATGCATTTTCAACCTTGGGGTGTGTGTTTGCATAAACTAGTGTGTGTGTGCTTAAGGGTCAAGCTCCAGCATGCTCATTTGGGGTAGCAGAAGCTTGCATCAAAACATTCATCAAAACACAGGCTGCATTCCATTTCCACAGCCCAATATCAAGATTGCCCAGAATTACATCTTTATGCCATTAGACATCTAATGCAAAGCCATCTAGGCTTTCAGCTTTCCCCGGGGACCCCTCGAGAGGAATTTCTGCAGAGAGCCGGCAACTCAGACCTGATGCTTGTCAGGAATGAACTGTGGTACAAGCTTCAGGGAGGGCTTCCGTTGTCAAAACAATAATAGCTGTAATTTTCTCTCCCTCTATTTACAGGAAACAAACTCTTCCTTCCTGTCCTGTGCCTGTAGCAGAAAATAGACAAGCCAAGCAGATGTCCAGGGATGGCGGAGGAGTACTTGGGGCTGTAGCTTCCTTGGACAGAAAACAAGCACTCAAGAGAGCCTTGGGGTGGGGGGAGGGGGTGGGGAGAAAGAAGGTGATCCGGTATTATGTCCCTATTCTTTAATGCAGGCAACACTACTTGCCTTCTTTCTCTTCCTCCAACTC
Source organism: Herpailurus yagouaroundi (assembly GCF_014898765.1). Lineage (NCBI taxonomy): Eukaryota > Metazoa > Chordata > Mammalia > Carnivora > Felidae > Herpailurus > Herpailurus yagouaroundi. The sequence goes on from NW_024412394.1 coordinate 81,837,101, forward strand.
GCTTTGTCTCTTTCTAGCTCTTTCCTACCACTGTGAGACATGTGAACTAAATATGGCCAGGGAAGTCTCCAGCAGTCACAGTATTTTTAAACTGTTGTGCCTCCTGTTTGCAGACTCATGTGACGTAGATGAACCAGATCCGGAGAGTTTCTCATGGGAATCCAGGATGCTTCACCATAACCGCTGGCTTGGGCTGTGCATGCTTTTGGCCTTTGTTAATGCAGCCCTTGGGGTTTCATTTCACATCTTTGAGACTCGGGAAGCAGCCAACGCTGTGAGTGCAGCAGGAACGTGCCAGGGAAGCTATCTTTGTGGTTCCCTGAAAGAATGGCCACCTTGGGCCTATGAAAACTTGCTGGCTGTGTAACTGGAGCCCAGCTCGGGTTGGAGGGTAACCCAGGCATCTTGATGCAGACGTGGGCACTAGCAAAAGAGATTAATTCTCACAACATCATAAGAGCCCTTCATGGCCAAATCCTCACTGTTGTTTTGTTTTGTTTTGTTTTGTTTTGTTTTGTTTTGCTGTCCTTGCACATTAGCCAGCTTTAGTTATGGTATTCTATACATGCCCTTTCCTTCAGCATTACTGTTTCCGGTGACTGTTTATTTCTCTTTCCGATGCTCCTGTTGAGATCCTTCTCTCCACAGCAAATATGTTTCAAAATGTCCTGGAATAGAAAATATTTTGGTTTGTTTAAGAAATATCTTTGTTTTCAAGCAATTTCTTCATCAGCATTCAAGTATATTTGAGGATAAAATGCAGATAAGGAAACCACTCCTATACTTACTGAGTGAGAAGAATCACCTTTAAAACAATGACAGAATAATGAAATTGTCATTATAGGTGTGGTTTCTTATCAGAACACCAAGTGTAGTTAGTTCTCTAAGTTATACGTTACAAAATTCTATGTGTCACCATCCACACTATAGATTTAATTTAATTGAGGATTCCTGAAAAGTGTCAGTCAAGTGTCTTAAAGGAAGGGTGCCTGTTTCTGTTTAGTGCAAAAGGACCATATGAACTAGCAGTAACTACTTTCTTAGTGCACTTTACCTACTATAATCACTGCTATTTCACTGGGTTCTGACTTTGTATCAGATATTAGTATAAGCAGTATTGTGCTTATAATACGGCTCTGAAAAAAAAGAAGCCCCGGATTGCAGTGTTTGCCAATTTCCATGGTGTAAATATTCCCCCCAAGGTCAAGTTCAAGCTGCCAAAGTTCTTGAAAGTAAATGTGGAATAAAGAAGAGATGACTACAGTTGGCTTTCCTGAGCCAGCATCCTGCTGGCCAAAAGTATTAACTGGTATTAACTGCCTTAAGTATTAACAAGGGTTAGTTACTCTATCAAGTGATATGTTGTTATTCACTCTAATACAGATAAGGAAACCGAGGCATTGAGAAGTTATGTTGCTTTGCCAAGGGTGAAAGAAACAGTAAGCTGTGGAGCCGGGTTTTGAGCCTGGCAGCTGAACACCAGAGCCCACACACTTAACCCCTACACTGTATTGCGAGTGGTAACGCAGGCGCTCGGCAAATTAGTCCTGAATAAGGAAATGTTGATTTCAAGAAGTGACTGCTCCTGTAAGTATTGTATCAGTCAGGGTTCCAACAGAGAAAGAACTAGCAACATACATATACATATTAATTATATCAATAATATAAAATATGTAAAAAATATATATATTAAGAGATTTATTGCAAGGAATTGGCTTAGGTGATTGTGGGGGCTGGCTGGGCAAAGCAGAACTGTGGAGGACAAGCTATTAGGAAGGGCAGGCCAGAAATTCTGGAGCAGAAGCTGACACTGTGGTCTATAGGTAGAACTTCTTCCTTAGGGAAGCATCAATTCTGTTCTCTGGGCCCTTCAATTGATCGGGTCAGGCTTGCTCAGATTATCTAGGCTAGTCCTCATTACATAAAGCCAACTGATTACAGACTTTAGTCCTGACCTACAAAAATACCCTCACAGCAACATCTATACTAGTGCTTGACTGAATACCTGGGGACGATAGTCTAGCTAAATTGACACATAAAACTTGATGATTTGGATTGTGTTCCTCAAAAAGTAATATTGAAGTCTTAACCCCTGGTGAATGTGACCTGATTTAGAAACAGGGTTTTTGAAGATGTAATCAAATAAATATGAGGTCATATTGGAGTAGGGTGGGTCCTTAAGTGAATAAGACTGGTGCCTTGTAAGACAATAAAAAGTTGGACACAGAAATATAGCGAGAAGGCCATGTGATAATGGAAGCAAACATTGAAGCGATGTACCTAGAAGACAAGGAATACCAAGAATTGGTGGAAAAACACCAGAAGGTAGGAAGAGGCAAGGAAGAATCCTTCCTTGGAGTTTTCAGAAGGAGCATGGGCTTGCCAACACCTTGAGTATAGACTTCCCCCAGAAGCAGAAACATTACATTTCTATAAAGCCACCTGGTTCATGGATTTTTTTTTTTATGACAGTCCTAGGAAACTAACCCAAAAGGGATCTTAAAAATAACACTAAATGATAATAAATTCAAATAATGTCCACTTCAATAACACCTAAAACTTCACTGCTACTAAAAAAAGTCGTATGCTTACCAGGGTGTGGCATTCTCAGCTGTAACATCTTTGTGGATTATTTCAAGTTTGGTGTGTATCTACAAACTAATTTGAGTAGCTTTTTAAGAACAGTATTATATTAGTTTCAGCTGTACAACATAGGGATTCAACATTTATATACATTACAAAATGATCACCACAATAAGCTTTTATTTAATGAAATACATGGTGGAATTTATACACATTTCTCTCAGAAAAATCATTTGAGGAAATATTTCACTTAAGCCAATGAGAGTGATATTGTAAAAGCATCTTTAGTAGTGCATTGAAATAAATATTTATGGATGAATGAGGAATGAGTTCATTCATTGTTTTCAGGACCAGATATTCATTCTTTGGACTTCTATTAGTGTTAAGAATTTCTTTTAAAGCTAAATATGATTTGGGGGAATAGTCCCAATCAGTGTCAGATGTGATGGGAAACTAAAATGGACTCAATTAATTTTTTCCAATAGCCTCTAAACTGAGAGCCTTTCCCAATCAGAAGAACCAAGAACATTCTCAGCAATCATAGTAACATTAGAATAAATGTATAGAAATATCTCACAAGGGGATAGCATTGAAGGTCACCAGTCCTTGGCATAGCAAGGTTTGGTTTGTTTGTTTTTTGTTTGTTTTTGTTTTTTGGGGTTTTGTTTTTGGTTTTTGATTGATCCTACAATTTTATACTCACATTGTAATGTCATTGCAGCAGGCCAAATGAATGATCAGACTACTTGATGCAATCTAGTTAAAGACATTTTACCTAGTTCTATATGGTTGTGCAAGACTGAATTAGACTTATTCTGAAGTCTAAGCCTCATTCACATGCAGAGATTAATTATAACATTGGAATTCTTCCCACATGTACAGCAACAGAGTTTCCATTCTACACATTTGATGCCTTCTGCTATATATAATCAAGTTTATTGACAACTTGCTATCTATCAATAGAGACTATTCTTTTCATCCCCATTTGTTACACATGAGGAAATAAATACAACTAGGTGAAGTAACTTTTCCTGATTATACAACTCGTAAGTGGCAGATCTGGGATTCAATCCTAGGCTTTCTGACTATAGAACCTGTCCTTTTAAACTTCTTGGTATGTGAATAGCATGGAAATCATATCCAACAAAACTTAATGCACTTCATATGTTTATTTAAAAATAGTTTTCAGTCATTAGCATCAAAATCTTAACAGTTATGGAGACTTTCATTGGTGAGTATATGGGTCTAAATGCAAAGTGAAAAATAAAAAGGATTTTATCCACTTAAACTACTAAAAAGTATACATTAAAAACTAATTAAAATTAAACTTCACATATCCTTTAATGTTCCATCTTAACTGAGTGCCTGCTATGTGCTCTCCCCAACTACATTGGATGAGGGCCAAAGCAACAACAAATGACTAGGCCAGGTTCTGAGGAAGTGCTGCCTCCCACTGAGTTTTGTGGATGGGATGATTTCGGAGGGTTTATAAATTCTAGTGGAGGACCCTGTAGGCTTAGAGTGAATGGGTGGAGAACCCAGTCCCCTTTCTCCAGCTAAGACTCCTTTGCCTCATGACTCATTCGCTGTGTCTGGAAGGAAGTTAAGCAGTAGGACTACTGAAAAAATGGTGATTAAGAAATTGAGCTAGGTGGAGGTTACAGACATGACTGATAACCATTTCTGTTTGTGTGTTTCTTTGATTCAGAAGACTGGGTTATCAAACATTTTATTTCAGAAATGAAGGGAGAAAAGAAAGCCATGACGAGCTCTGTAAGTGGCCATTTTTAGGATAGTAAACAGCTGACTTTCTCCGTATTTTATTCTATCTTACTTGCTTCAGCAACATGCCACAGCACAGGGATGATACCAGAAACACTTGGACATATTTCAAATTGAATTATCTTCATTCCTTTTTATTTGAATACACCATGAGAAAATTGAGCCCTAAAATGCTCCTCCTGGGTATGCCTTGACAAAGAGCATTCTTGTTTCCCTGCAGCCAAGAGGACTGTGAGAAAGGGCAGGAAGCGCCTGCTCTATTTTCAGGACGAGCGTTTCACTGTGAGAGTGGGTTTTCTCATGGCTGTCAGTTGACAAGGGAATTCCATGGGTCAAGCCTATAGTTAAATCAATTGCATGCCTATATGGGAAAAGCTCTGCTTATCAAATTTTCCAGAGTGAATACATGAGTCTGGACTCTTTCACATACATTCAGGTATTCCAATTATTTCAAAATATATCTTAAGATTATGGCCACTAAATATTTTGAACCCTTCTAAGGATAAAATCAATTGCACACTTTTCTAAGACACTAAAAAATTAGTTACCACCCAGACTGCGTCTCTACCTGTCATGGTTCATGCCTTTTAGACCCGTGATGCTTCTTTCACGCCTTACTTTACACTGCTATACTTCGAACTAATATACCCCCTGGACCCTAGTGTCATACTCCTATGGTGTTGAAATGTTCTGTTTTGTGACTGAATTTCCCTTTGGTCTTAGAATTATCAACCTGCAAAAGAAACAATTTGAAATTTATTTAAAATAAGGTAACTGTTTGTGAAGCGTCTGGGTGGCTCAGTCGGTCAAGCGTCGGACTCTAGATCCGGGGTCAGGTCACGATCTCACAGTTGGTGAATGTGAGCCCCGTGTTGGCTTTGCATTGCCAGTGTGAGCCTGCGTGGAATTCTCTGTCTCCCTGTCTCTCTGTCCCTTTACTGCTCACACTCTCTTTCTTTCAAAATAAATAAATAAATATTTAAAAAGAAAAAAAAATAAGGCAACTGCTTCTAAATTAACCATCTCATTCAATCCAATCACTCTTTTGAATAATCTAGTAGTATATAAAATCCAGCCATTTACCCCCTCAAAAATAGGCTACTGAATAAAAATCACATGTCTTAGTCTGCTAAGCTCCCAGTTTTTCCTTTTTTTCTATTGCTCCAGAAAAACCCATTAAGCCATGGACATCATACATGTTACTGATCATCTGGTCTCTGCTTTATCCAAAGGTAGACTGCTGTACCTCATACCCCTTGTGGAGTAAGTGAACTAGAGAAACAAAGGCTTAGGTGTGCCAACCTATGCAAAGTATTTTTATTTTAGAGTGTATGTTAAGTTAGGATTAAGTTCAGCTGATAATAAAGGAAATTCCTAGAGTGAATTAGTTTAAGAATCTTTTGCTTTGCATTTTATTAATTTTTTTAAACGTTTATTTATTTGACAGAGACAGAGACAGTGCAAGTGGTGGAGGGGCAGAGAGAGAAAAGGAGACAGAGAATCCCAAGCAGGCTCCACACTGTCAGTGCAGAGCCCAACATGGGACTCAAACCCACAAAACCATGAGATCATGACCTGAGCTAAAACCAAAAGTTGGACGTTTAACTGACTGAACCACCCAGGCACCCTGCCTTGCATTTTGAAAGTACAGAGATATTTGGTAGAAGGTGGTGTGGATCCTATAAAGAGATCAGGGACCCAGGCTCCTTCACACCTGCTGTTCTGTCATCTGTTCTCAAGGTTATGAGAGGGCTGATGGAGCTGTTACCATTCACTTCACATGAGAGCAAACATTAAGGAGACTAGGGGTGCCCCTCCCTTCCAAAGAGCTACTCAAGTATTGCCACCTCCGTCTCATTACCCTGAACATTGTCACGTGGCCATGCCACGCAGGCTAGGAAAGGCAGTGTTTCAGCTGAACACACTCAACTTTCTGTTATAAGTAAAAAGGAAAATGGATATTAGAGGCAAAGAGCAAGTTCCTGCCACAGCTGGTATTAAAACAAAGATCTAGAAGAACATTTTGGCATTCTTTCAAGATTCAATAAACCAATATTCATTGATTAAGACACTGACCTGTGCACTGAAGACACAAAGACAAAAATGACACAGTTCTTGTTCTCAAGGAAACTATATGGTCTAATGAAGAAGATATTCAGGTTCATGATCACAAGATAGAGGTATGCAGAGATTTCTATGAGAACAACTAGGATAAGCTTCCTACTCAGACAAGGGTGAGGGAAAGGAAGAAGTCTTCATGAAAGCCGTGTAAAAAAATTTCTGGAAAGGAAAAAGTAATCCTCAGGGATAATATGTTGTGCAGAGGTCAAAGAAGACAAAGATAGAAAAGATGTCCATCAGGCTAGTTAATGAAGGAAATCTTTAGTGAGCTTAGAAAAGATCATCTAGTGGGGTGGGGAATGAATGGTTAATAATGAAATAGAGAAAATATGGAAAACTCTTTAAGGAACTAAAGCTAAAAAGGGATAAAGCTAAAGACGTGCTAAAGAGGTCTAAGGTAGGGAGAGGTTTTTGGATAGAAAAATAAGAGTATTTTAATGCTACTAAGAAAATGCAAATGGGGGAAGGAGTGAGAAGGGGCCTTATTTTCTGAAATGGTAGAAATAAAACTGAAATCTAATGCCAAAGCCCAGTCATAAAACTGAGGAACATGTCTGGAGATTTCATATTTTCTGTGAAGTAGAATTTATAGTTCCGAGATACAGGATGAGAGTCATGGAGAAGAGTGATACCTTTTAAAATAGCTATTACTGGCAGTGAGAACAGCAGGAATGGATGAGGGAAGAGAAATAGGAAGAGTGGGAAGTTCCAAAAGTTATATAGTGAAGTCCCTTCTCTCACCCTGGCCCCAGCCAGCCAGAGTCCCACCACCAGAGGTAGTTACTGCCATTAGTTTCTTGTGTATGTTTTCAGAGTATCTTTACCAATATAAGCAAATGCTTATATTTATCTCTTCTCCTTTTTTGCACAATGGTGCATACTATACACAATATTCCCCTTGCTTTAGATGACTTGCATGTACATAGGAGTCCCACTACTCCCCAAATCTCTGAGGTAGTATCATTAACTCCTCTTCGTTCACTTACAACCAAGGTGACCACATTGAAGAGATGTTGTCATGCTCAAGATCCATAGCTGATAAGCACCAAAACAGGAAAAAATGGATTCCAGAATCCAGTACTGATCTGGTATTAAATTTGTAACTACTCTCCTGACCAGAAATTAAGTCCAATAGAAAAATGCACTTGGAAATTCTGAGTGATATAAATTCTCCAACTATGCTAAAAACACCAATGAATGTCCTAGTGCTGTGTCCTATTTCTTTTGAAATGGTATCAAAGACCAATTGATAGGTAGCACAATTAGAAGATTCCAGTCATATGTGGCTTTCAAAAGCCACTTAGCTCTGTTCTTTGGGAAAATAGCTTTCTTGTGCTTCTTTCAGAATTTCCTTCTTCAATTTAGTCTGTGGCAGAATGGCCCTGCCTGATCATTTTAGGTTACTCTCCCCCCTCCTATTTACATGTCAACCTTACTTAATTATCTCCCTTAATAAACCAATGACCTTCCTCAATCAGCTATAAGCTGTACCTCCTGAATCTTTACACTTAGAACTGCCCCTATCACTGTCCCACTTAAATAACTTCTTTATCTTTCAAAACTCAGGTCTAAAACTCTGATCAATTCATTGGTTTATTCAACAAGTACATATCAAGTGTCTGTGATGACCCAGAATGTGTCAGCCCAGAAGATAAGATGGAACACAAGATGGGCAAAGGATCTGCCCTCAGGAACTTACAGTCTAGTGTGGAAAATAGGTAATAAACAAGTAAATATATTAACTAGAGATTGTTTTGGTTGATTTGGTAGCAGGGTGAGAGTGGAAAGAAGGAATCACAAGTTCCATTTTGGGGGACAGCTGGTAGACCTTTCAACTCATGATCTTGGAGTAATGAGCTTAAGCCCCACGTTGGGTGGAAAGATTACTTAAAAAAAAAAAAAGTTTCATTTTGGCTATATAAAGTTGGAGTTGCCCAATGGATAACAAATAGGTGATGTGAAAGAAGAATCTAGGCATACCAGTTGAGATTAGAGAAGAGCAGAGGACTATGGTGAATCCATGTTTGAGTTGTTAATAAGCAGGTGACATTAAAAGTCATAAAAATGGATGGATGAGATCACCTAAGAGGAAAAGAAAACACCCAAGGTAGTGATATGAGGAACTCTTAAATGTAGAGTTCAGGTGCAAGAGAAACATCAAGAGTGGAGACTGAGAAGAAAGAAAGAGTCAGTGGGGCAAAAGGAAAACTAGTGCAGTGGAACAGCCCTGAATCCTATGGAGGAGTGTTTCAAGAAGAGGACAAGGGTCACCTGTGTCAAATGCTGTTGAAAAGATGAGTCAGATGAGGCCCAAATAGCATCCAAGGGTTTGGTACCATGGAGGTCACCAGTGACTTTTGCCAGAGTGGATTGCTTAGGACAAAAGGCAGATAGAAGAAAATAGAAAAGTAAATAGATGAGGAAAGGAGACTCTATGAACTGAACACTCTAGAAATTTTGCTCTGCAAAAGAGGAGAGAAATGGGCAGTCAGTGAAAGAATTAGTGGAGCCATAAGAGTGCACCTTCTAACAAATGGAGTTACCTGAGTACATCTCAAAGTGATGGACTTACCCCACTCCTTCCTCCAGGAAGACTGATGTGACCTCAGTGGCTGGCTGAGGCCCACATCCCATGTCCTCCCAATACAACTCAGGCAAATCTCCCTCCAGGATGAGCCACACGATGCTGTGCTTTGAGTGTACCAGCATTCCCAGGCTTCTGACTGTCACTCAGGAGCCTTCCCCCTGCCCCCGGGAGTGGTAGTATGTTGAGTGTCCACTTACTGCTGAGCTCACCACATTCACAGAGCGTCAGTGTGCATATTTTTAGAGAAATCTCTATATTTGGTTCAAAATATAAGAAGGCAAAACAGCCATTGACTTAGAAATAGACTGACACACTCTTCACCCACCGCCCCCCTCTCCCAGCACACTCTGCCTGATATTTCACGTGCTGTAAAAAAGAAAAACATTCTCTTGGAAACTGTTCTTCAAAATAGAAAATGCTGCTTTGGCTGAAAGGAGCCTTTTGGGGCACATTGTGCATCACATCCTCCTGGAGGTTTTCAGTGTGCACAGGATGTGCTTACAAAGAGAAGCTCATCCCTGGATAGACCTGAAAAAGTGTGTGCGTGTGTTTCACTCCAAGGACACCCAGAATTTGACGAGTCCACATCCTGACCTTTCTCAGGCTCGGTGAGTTTTCTTTTCTCTTTCTCCCAGGGACGCAGAAGTGGAATCTTGGCAAGGCTCTGCGAGACTCTCTGCCAGGAAGAGATGCACCTGTGCAACCCTTGGTTTGTTTCTCGGACAACACGTCATAAGTACGTAGGTCAAGTCTGGCCTCCTCCCAGCTGTGTACACTTGATGTCAGAGTGTGTTGGAGGCCTGAGAGTGATTTCAGAAGGAAGGGCTGCCTGTCAGGTCTGAGGAAATGGAATCAAACAAATAAACTGCTCGCAGCCCCCCGTGTCAGCCCACCGTGTCCCGTCAGCACTCCAATGACGAATTCTTCTGTCTGCACTTGCCATTGGCTGGCAAGATAATTCCAGGAGCAGGTTAGAGAAGCGGCCATGGAGGGGGTTGCATGCTGACGAGGAGACTGTGAGAGAGCTACAAGTACCTCTCCATCATCATGGCTTCACTTAAATGACTTCCTTCTCTGGGGCTAAAGACAGGTCATGAGGGATAAAATTATCAACCCAGGAAAGAGACAATGTTTATAGCTTCTGCTACTTCTACAAAAATAGATGAAAGGGAAGATTGTTTTTTCCACTGTTTGTAGCCTGTGAACTTCCTTAGCACTGTGCGCAACTGGCTCCTTCTTCCAGAATGGGGAGGGTTTCGTGGGGCATCGTGTGTTGCAGTTTTTGGGCGTGTTGTGCATGAGCCTTATGAGGCAAAGCTCTCCAGCTTAGAGAACTGCTTCCCTGTGGCATCCCTTCTTTTCTCCCTCCGTTTCTTCCGTCCTTTCTTCTTTCCTTCCTTCCTTTTGGTTCTTTCTTTTTTAAAGCTTATTTTTATTTATTTTGAGAGAGAGATAGAAAGCAAGTGGGGGAGGGGCAGAGACAGAAGGAGACAGAATCCCAAGCAGGATACACGCTGTCAGTGCAGAGCCCGATATGGGGCTTGACTCACAAAACATGAGATCATGACCCCAGCCGAAGTCAAGAGTCAGATGCTCAACTGACTGAGCCACCCAAGAGCCCCTCTTTTTTTCTTCTTTCCACCTTTCTTTTTCTTTCTTTCAGCTTTATGATTTATAATTTGCATACCATGAATTCACTTGTTTTAAATATGACTTACAGAGTTGTGCAGCCATCACCACAATCCAATTTTAGAACGTGGGTATCACTCCTCAAACAGCTCCTTCTATCCATTGGCAGCCAACTCCAAACAACCACTAACCTACTTTCTGTCTTTCTGGCTTTACCTTTACTGAATATTTCATATAAATGGAACCATACGCACACACGTGTGTGTGTGTGTGTGTGTGTGTGTGTGTGTGTGTGAGTGTGTGAGTGTCTGGATCCTTTCACTTAACACGACCTTTCAGGTTTTATCCATGCTGCTTTGTAGTATGTGCTGAGTACTTTGTTTCTTTGTATTGCCGAATAGTATTCCATTGTATAGACATACCACATTTTGTTTATACATTCATCATTTAACTGACATTCGAATTGATCCCACTTTTTGACTAGTATGAACAGTGTTGCTATGAACTTTTATGTACAAGTGCTCATGTGGATGTATTTGTTCATTTTTATTGAGTCAGTATCTAGGAGTGGTATGGCTGGGTCGTATGGTAAATTTGCATTTAATATTTTGGAAACTGCCAAACTGTTTTCTAAAGTGCCTGCAAAATGTTTGTTTTCATCAGCAATGGATGGGAATTACAGTTTTTCCACAGGTCACCAACATTTTTATAGTATGGCCATCCTGGTAGGGGTAAAGTGGTACGGCAGCCTTTCTCACGAGAGCTGGGTTTAGAGAACTGAGTTTTTCTGATTGTCAGGATATTATCTAGTTCTGCTAGCCTGCCAGGACACATTCTGAGATAGAGAATCAAGCAAAATGAGGAAAAACTGAGGACCAAAAATGACGCCAATGCTACAGTTTTAAAAGGGAGAGGTTGCAAAAGGAATGATTCTTCTTACAGATCAATGGTAATGAACAAGTCATTATATACCCTAATTCTCCCTAGAGATGAAGAATAATCAGTTTATCATGTCCACCTTCTTGCTTTTGCACAGTGAGCATTCCCCATTCAAGCAACACATAACGTACATTTATATTCTTCAGGACACCTGTCTGTATTGCTGAGGTATAGACTATGCCCACCAGCTGGTTGGTTACTCCACAACATTGGTAAGTGAAACGTACAAGTTTTCTCTGTACCAGTTTTTGGGGCACTTGGCAACTACACTGAGATGTTCTAATTTGAGGAGTCACTTCAAAGCCCTTCCTGTTCTCCTCCCAAATAGGCGGGAGATGAGGCTCTGAAAAATGCATCAAACGCAAACTGGTTTTCTTTAAAAAGCTAGATTAAAAGGTCTAATAAGCTAGTCAAATTTAATAATTCTCATTTACATTTGTCTACATATAATTTCCTGCAATGAGCATCAGTAATAAAAAACTTTAGGTTGTTTGGATCATTTTCGTGGCTCCTAGGGAAGTTCTTAATCTTCCATTCCTATTTTCAGAAGTGTTTGTTTGTGTTTTGACTACCCATAGCAGCTTTATTTATAGTAGCCAAAACCTGGGAAAAACACAAATGTTCTTTAATGGGTAAATGATTATATACTTACCATGGAATACCATTCACCAATGAAAAGGAACAAACTATTGAAATATGCAACAACTTGGATGGATTTCAAGGAAATCATGCTGCGTGAAAAAAATCCAATGCTGTATACCATGATTATATAGTTTCCAGGAGTCAGGAAAGAAAATAGGGAAGGACTGTCTGAGATTATAAGATGATAGCACAAAAGATTTTTTTACAAGCTTTATTAGCAAAGCACTATTAATTTTCAGCCAGTTATATCTGCTTTGTTTATGCTTTTAGGTTTTCATGACATTCTTTAAAACTTTTTCTGTGGCTCCAGGTAATTGTTTGAAAACTCACTGGTGAAAACAAATATTTCTCAGCATTAGTTCATATATTCTTAATGTTTGTCCTGGGGTGATTTTACCACTTTTAAATCAACTTTCTCTAAGCTAATTAGTTTTAGAAAATTATAAATTTATTTACAGCTACTAATGTTTACTTTAGACATACTCTCAACGTCTTTCAAATGCAAGATTTGTTTTATTTTTTTTTAATTTTATTCGCAAAAAGAAAAAGAAAACTTTTAATGGGAATGAAGACCTGATCATTTTTGTTGTGGTTCTTGATGGATATCGCTGAAAAGAGCATACGTATTGTAATTGTTTTCCTAATTTTCGAAAGAAAGGAAAACCTGGAAAAAGCACTACCTTAATGTGCAATTAGATAAATTATGCCACATTCATTCAAAATAATGCCATTCTATCATTTTTTAAATGAGATCAAAACTGTTATGTACGAGCATACAAAGTTGTCTCCAGTAATTTATTTTTTTTAAGATTTTATATTTTGGGGCGCCTGGGTGGCTCAGTCAGCTGGGCATCTGACTTCAGCTCAGGTCATGATCTCACCATTTGTGAGTTCAAGCCCTGCATCAGGCTATGTGCTGACAGCTCAGAGCCTGGAGCCTGCTTTAGATTCTGAGTCTCCTTCTCTTTCTGCCCTTCCCCTGCTCATGCTCTGTCTCTCTCAAAAGTAAATAAACATTAAAAAAATTTTTTTTTGAAGATTTTCTTTTTTAACTAATCCCTATACCCGATATGGGGCTAGAACCCATGACCCTAAAATCAAGGGTCACATGCTCCACCAACTGACCAGCCAGGCATCCCTGTCTCCACTATTTTATTTTATTTTTATTTTTTTAGCGTTTATTTATTTTTGAAAGAGAGATAGAGACAGCATGAGTGGGGGAGGAGCAGAGAGAGGGGAGACACAGAATCCAAAGCAGTCTCCAGGCTCGGAGCCATCAGCCCAGAGCGAGGTGTGGGGCTCGAACTCACAAAGAGTGAGATCATGACCTGAGCCGAAGTCGGACGCTTAACCGACTGAGCCACCCAGGTGCCCCTCCACTATTTTAAAAGTATAAAAGTTGAAGAACAATATGTGTAGTATGGTTCTATTTGCTTACAAAAGGTGTATGCATATATGTATTTGCTTACACACTGGAACTGTCTGGAAGTAAACCCACCTGTTAATAGCTGCAACTTTTGGGCACAGAATAAGGTATTTGATTTTACAAAAATGCAAATGCTATATTATGGTCAAAGCTTCAAATGAAATCCCATGTTTCTAAAGAACAGGGATATCTGCTTAAATTTCAACATATCTGTTTAGTTCATGTATTTCTCCATATACTTTTGTTAATGATCATCAATGAAAGGGGACTACGCTGGGTTAAATGTGATTGTGTTTGTTTTGAGGTTTATTATTGCTTGTTGCTCAATGCAACTAAAGTAATCAAGTGTCCATTCTAATTCTTTCCTTTGACTTGACTACCTAATTTCTCTCATCTCTTCCTACACCCTAGACCATGCCCTCTTCTGCAGCAATGCGAGCCTACCTAAGGTGACCTCTGAGCATATTTCTCTATTTCTTTAGGTCAAAACTAGTCCTTCCTCTCTTTGACTGCCTTGTTTATAGCTCACCATCCCCAAGGAACATGCACACAGCTCTGAGAACATCATCTTCTCTGTGGCCACCAGTGTACCTTGGTTCTTTCTCCTTCACTTATCACTTTGACCACCCAGCCCACATGGCCTAAAAGGTACCCGGACAGCCTAAACTCAGCAAGTGTCCTATTTAGGGCCACTTGGGTTTGCAACATCTTCTGCAACATTTTGAAAAAGGAAATCTAGATTTTGTCTTATATCCGGTTTCAGGTAAGCAAATTAAGCCAAAGAGCATTTGTAGGAGCACTTCATACTTGGGACATGATGCTGAGCTAATTCATATTGAAGCATGTGTGTTTTTACTTTGCTTGTATTAAATAAAATCTAAGAGCTGAAGAGATTTTTATATGTCCCTAAATTGTTCTACTTTGGGATTTAAGTAGGTGTTTTTGTTTATTGACCATATTAGAAACCCTTGTTACTTAGGCTTGGTTAGTTCATTTGGCTTCTATACAGCACTTTTCAGCCCAATATTCCAATATTAGCTGATCTCCTCAGTCCTTCCATGGCTACAGACTACACAAATGCATGCCCTTGGTCAGAAGGAGGTGTAGTAGGATGCATGCCAGGGTCAGAGCTGGAAAGAGCTTGGGAAACAGATGTAGCTGTTCCTTGGACACTTTAAAATGTCCTTTACTTTACTTTAAGTAGGTCATTCATAAATGAATAGTGTCAAAATACCACTGGACACTTCATGGGTATTTTCAAGGTCACATCAATTAAGTGAGCAACTAATCATTTTGCTTGTCTATCCCAGGGTGTGTCAGAGGAGGTGAAAAGAGACAAGATACATGGACAAATTGCTAGCACTGTATAATAGTTACCTAAGACTGATACCAACAAGTGGGAGGTGTCTTAAGGAGAGAAACACAATTTTTTCTCTGAGAAGTTGGAAAAGTATTCATGGTAAAAGGGATACTTGCCCTGGACTTTGAAGGATGGGCAGAGTGTCAACAGAGATGTAAAAGGTATTTGAATAGGAAACATGGTAAAGAAGCAGAAAAGGCGTGAGGCATTTTCAGGGATTTTTTTTTTTTTAAGTTTATTTACTTATTTTGAGAGACACAGAGACAGTCCAAGTGGGGGAGGGGCATAGAGCGAGGGAGAGAGATTATCCCAAGCGGCCTCCACACTAACAATGCAGAGACTGACATGCGGCTTGAACTCAGGAACCTGAGATCTTGACCTCAGCTGAAACCAAGAGTCAGACACTCAACCGACTGAGCCACTCAGGTACCCCATTAATGGGTTATTTTGACTGAAACAAGAAGTTTGAATAGAGAAGAGGCAAATAATGTTGGTGCATCAGTCTTGCAAAGCCTTGAATGTACCACCACAGTGATAGCAGACCATGACTACGGCCCAGGAGGGAAAGAGACATCGCTGCCTGAACTAGAATCTTGTTCGGAAAACACCAAGGAAAAGAGGCTGGTGAAAGCTGGTGCAGAGAAAGAAGGGATTTCATAGCTTGTAGGACGTCCGGAGCATGGTAGAGGGCAAAGTCAAGAGGACCTCAGGCCTACAAATCTGGATGACTACGGATGGTAATGCTATTAATATAGTAAATAACTTGAGCAGAGAGACCAAGGACAGGAGAGAAAACCCCAAGTTCAATTTTTGACATGTCTTATTTTAAGTGACCGGAGGAAGAAATTTCAGCAGGCATTTGGAAATGCCTAATGCATTTGCCTAATACAAACTAAGCCTCCGTTTTTAAAAATTCATTAAGTTTCATTCACTCAGGGTCCTTCCCTTCCCAGCCGGAGAAAGTGAGCGTGAGTCCGTCTCTGAAAAGCTCCTCCCTGGTTGAAACTGCAGATTCCACTTTGGTGGGGCCAGTGGTTTCCTTGCAGTAGGACACACGGGGTAACTGGAAACTTCCGAAGACAACCCAGGGGTGTCTGTCTTCACCCGCCAAGTAGGAGGCAGAGAGCGAGTCCCGCAGGCCGGAGAAGCACTGCAGGAGCCCTGGCTTGAGCCGGATCCGGGGCCACACCCGCTGGCTCACTAGCTCCCGCCGCTCTCGCCGCTCCCGCCGACTTTCCTGCTGCTTTCCGGTCCCACGGGACGGCTCCAAGACTTCCCCCACATGGCAATAAATATAAAGCCTTCCCGCACCGACAGCCAGCTTCATTCATGCCACCAACAGCCACTGTTCTGGCAGGTGTTGTTCAAAGTTCAGGGAGCGCCAGCGACCAAGCCGGGCCTCCCGGCTGTGCAAGGCAGCCGGCTGGGATGCGCGGCCCCGCGGGCTGCAGGAAGGGGGCGGGCGAGGGGGGCGTCCAGCTGCCGGCCTCCCGGGAGAACAATGCATCTGTCACCCAGTGAGTAATAGAGCAGCCAGGGCTGAAAGGGAGGCGCACGTCTGCCCCGTCTTCCCACCAGGCTGGCCGGTGCACCTCCCACTGCTCTTGGGCACAGGGCCAGCAACAGGAGCCTCGGAAGGTTCTGGACAAGGGCATACATGCCCAGTCAAGGAGAGCCAACGTTGAGAGGAGCAGCCAGGGCTGATTTCTGCCCTGAGGAGGTCCAGGGGATGAGAACACACAGGCGAAAGCGCAGTCAGTGCCTCCACGCTTCCCGGCTTGGGGTCCCCAGCCTTCCTCCAGCTGCCCACAGCACCTCCTTCAGGAGAGGGTGGAGGCCAGGAGGACCGATAAGCCCTGCAGCCGTTATACAGAAGTTTGCCTGGGGTCTCGCTGGCTGATTATTGCTCAGGAATCCTGTTGTGGGGCTATGCCTAGCCCTGGCCCTAACCTGGTCCCCAACCTCGGACAGTGGTTGAGTGGTTGTGGTTCCCCTTCTCATCGATACTCAGATGACTTCGAGGCATAAACCAGATGTGAGGTAACAAAATCTCCCACCGCCTGGGAGAAAGCTAGTGCTCTGAATAGTCAATTTTAAAGAACGAAGCCCTGCTCATTCCTTTTAAATGTAGAAATAAGTGTACATACAGTAACACATTCATACATGTTCTAATATGGTTATTTCACATGGACATGTATTTATAATAAACTATAGACAGTCCTTCAGGATCTGATTTAAATGAATAAACACGACACTTAAAATTAATCAGGAGCGATTTAGTGAGACTTAAGATTATTTATGCTTTTAAATGTGATCCCACTAATCTTATTTCCACTTTTATTTTGTTGAACAATTCCCAGGTGCACTTCAATTCTTTTGAACCCAGGTCAGACTCACACATCCTCTATTACTGGGATGGTGAGTAGGTTATACAGAAGAAGCAAATCTTCATCAAGGCCTCAAAATTAACTTAGGGACACAACTGGAATGGCCCCCAAGGTCTGTATTTCCAATTCATTATTCTACTTAGTGCATCACGAGGCTTGTTATACCACAACTCGATTATAATTTTCCAGAAGGCAAGACTATGCCTTCCATCTTTGTTTCTTCTCCACACTGAGAACCGTGCCTTGCATACAGTAGGTGTTGATTTTTTTTTTATATATATGAAATTTATTGTCAAATTGGTTTCCATACAACACCCAGTGCTCATCCCAAAAGGTGCCCTCCTCAATACCCATCACCCACCCTCTCCTCCCTCCCACCCCCCATCAACCCTCAGTTCGCTCTCAGTTCTCAACAGTCTCTTATGCTTTGGCTCTCTCCCACTCTAACATCTTTTTTTTTTTTTTCCTTCCCCTCCCCCATGGGTTCCTGTTAAGTTTCTCAGGATCCACATAAGAGTGAAACCATATGGTATCTGTCTTTCTCTGTATGGCTTATTTCACTTAGCATCACACTCTCCAGTTCCATCCACGTTGCTACAAAAGGCCATATTTCATTTTTTCTCATTGCCACGTAGTATTCCATAGTGTATATAAACCACAATTTCTTTATCCATTCATCAGTTGATGGACATTTAGGCTCTTTCCATAATTTGGCTATTGTTGAGAGTGCTGCTATGAACATTGGGGACAGTAGGTGTTGATTAAATGCTACTGCTGGCTGGGTTGATTTCTCTGAAGCCTCAGAAAGAAAGGAGATGAACAAAGGGAAATAAGGAGTCATTTAGTGTCACAAAGGGGGAAAGAAATTCCACTCTGTGAAATACAGGTAAGGCTGAAAAAAAAAAGAGGCATGCAACACCTATATGGGGACTAACGCAGCAACTTTGGTTGTACCAGAACCCGGTGTAATTCCGAAAGACATTTCCATGGCTGGATAAAGGTCATGAGTGAGCACATATGAGGCGAGTTTTAAAGGAAGGGTAAGAGATGATGATTTTGGAAAACATTTCTGGAAAAGAAAGAGAACTTTTGGCTTGATTTTGCAGTACTATTATAAGTAGGTCACAGATAAAAATGTCCTGTGTCCAGAATATTCAGAAATAAAATGGTTGTCAGAAGCAACTAAAGAAACGCTGTGAGATTGTAAATCAGAAGAGTGAGACTCTTGACAGTTTTAGTCAGGAAAATGTAACTGGGAAGGAGAGGGATGTGTATTAAAACAGGCCAGAAAGAACACTTTGCTGAAGAGAGTTTGGGAGCAGAGAGAACAAACCTGTCAAATTGATGTGGACACTAAAGGAGCACATGTTTTGGTATGAGAGGAATAGCCACTAAACAATACATCCCAGTATGGTGAGGAATGGCAGAATCAGTATGGGGAACCAGAGAATAAAGAAGGGGATAACAGGACAGCTCCATTAAAGTCCTCCAGGAATGACTGCTGTAGATACAAAGCGGAAAGACCCAAAGGTAAAAACAGTGAAGAGGGAGGGGAGTAGACACTGAATGGCAGACACTCAGAGAAACAAGGTGAAACCACTGCATTCTGCTTAGATGTTTCTTCGGGAGGTTCTTTTGAACAGGAGTCTCCTTGTACAAACTTCTATTCAGAAAAAAAAGACAGAACTTAGGGATGCACAACTGCCCCTTTGCTTTTCACTAGAGAAGAGAAGAAATTAGTTGGACACTCTGGGCAGGGCTGAAGAAGGGATTTCTCTTGTGTTATGAGCATGAATCAGGACGATGTTGCTGTAGTTCCCCATTTGTGTATCTGCCCAAACCAGGGAAAGGTGAAGCTTTATAGTCTTTCAGTGAGTCTGGATTTCTTAATTCAGCCAGCTGGGTTTAAGGCAGCGTTATCTGTGGTGGTGGGATGCTGAGGGGTTCCGTGCAAAACTACAGAATATGCAGAGGTGACCTTTATGTCCTCTTCACCTCCTGTTCTGAATGTGTGTCCTATCTCTTGTTCCTTCTCTCATCTTCCAGATACTCAGCATCCCATGCTGCTCTCAGAAACGAATAGCTTTAGCTTACCTCACAAAGTCTCACAGAACGTGGGCTGCCTGGGTGATTCAGTCAGTTAAGTGTTGGACTCTTGATCTCAACCCAGGTCATGATCTCATGATTCCTGAGATCGAGCCCTGAGTCGGGATCTGTGCTGACAGCATGGAGCCTGCTTGGGATACTCTTTCTCCTCTCTCTGCCCCTCCCCCACTTGCTCCTATGTGAATACACTCTCCCTCTCAGAATAAATAAACATTTTTTAAAAAAGCCTCACAAAACTTGAACATGAACTAAAGGGCCAGCCTCTTACACTAGCTCCAGAGTGAAGGAAGCTGTGGCTTCATTGATAGCAGACCACATTCGACCTCTGTCTCTGTTACCTTCTTTGTGACACTGGACAGTCACATAGGCTTTGAGTTTCTTGTATTATCTACAACATTAGGAGGACAATAATAACTACCTCTACTCCATCACAAAATTGTGAAAACCTGTGAGATACTATGTCAAAGTATTATATCAAATAATACACAAGCAAAGGTAAATTATTTTCAATGTCTTTTAGTATTTGGGCAAAAAAGTCTCATTTATATAGTGTAACTCTCCTTTATTGTCATACATCATCTGTTTCAGAACAAGGAGACTTTAAACATGTATGAGGTTAAGTCACAAGTGATAAAGAAAAGACATGTGGTCTACATACATTCATGCTTAAAAAAAAACCTCATGGAAGAAATATTCTGCCTGCCAACCACATGGCAAGTCTTATTTAGATGGAATTTTAAATTTTCTTTATTTTTCCATTTAGCTTATTTCACATTTATCTATATGCATATCGTTATACATACAAATTTATCTTTAGTTTCAAGTAAATAGGTGTGTAGCGTCTTAAGAAGTTTTAGTGCCTTCTGGAATGACAGAGTAAATAGATTTTAAAGATTTCTAGTGATTTTTCATCCCAGGGAAGCAAAATGTGCATAATGAGTTCATAGCTTTCCTTTACATGACTTTTCATTCTTGTTGCTTCCATTTGAATAAGGAGAGGGAAAGGGCATGGTGGAAAGAGGTGTTTCAACATTCCTACTCAAAATTATGAGGGGGGAATTGACTCTTTTCAAAGAACAGGAAGCAGAGAGGGACAAGATAGCAAAATAACATTGGTGGGGTGGCAAATACATGGCAATTGCATTCAGAAAATGGAAAATAACTCATAGGCCTGCTTTGAAGGAAACTTTTGCAAATAAGCTTGAATTCAAAAGAGAACAATGCGGGGCGCCTGGGTGGCTCAGTCGGTTAAGCCGCCGACTTCGGCTCAGGTCATGATCTCGCAGTCCGTGAGTTCAAGCACCGCATCGGGCTCTGTGCTGACAGCTCAGAGCCTGGAGCCTGTTTCAGATTCTGTGTCTCCTTCTCTCTGACCCTCCCCCGTTCATGCTCTGTCTCTCTCTGTCTCAAAAATAAATAAACGTTAAAAAAAAATTAAAAAAAAAAAAAGAGAACAATGCAAATAGATGTTGAGAAATCCTAAGAAGTTAGAAATATAGAAGGAAATGCATATATAACTGGAAATGACTGGATAAGAGCTAAGGAAGGGGGGAAAAGTGTTAGTTGTTGATTTGTTCTATTTGAAGGGAAGGAATACCTAACGATTATAAAGCACAGAGCCCTTGAGAATAGTAGGGCAATGTTAACAGCAAAATATATGAGGACAACAGACATGTGTAAGTGGAATGAGCAGGGTATAAGTTGTGTGGAAATGTACTGGAAAGCTGCTGGTACTAACGTGTCAAAGAATGGTGATTTATCCTCAGAAGGTAATGGCGTAGAAAGACAACGGACAC
Source organism: Herpailurus yagouaroundi (assembly GCF_014898765.1). Taxonomy (NCBI): domain Eukaryota; kingdom Metazoa; phylum Chordata; class Mammalia; order Carnivora; family Felidae; genus Herpailurus; species Herpailurus yagouaroundi. Next base: position 81,858,459 of record NW_024412394.1, read on the forward strand.
TACCAACATTCTTGGGACAAAATAAATAATGGAATGAGAGCAATGTGATTAAGGGAAAAGCAAAGACAGCTGGTAACTAAGGGAAGTCATACAAATGAGAGAATGGGAAGTGATACAAAGAAAACCGCACTTCATAGATTATGGTTTGGTTCGGCGGCATGTTCATAGGTTTGACGGTTCATATATTTAAAAAAAGTAGGTAGCTGACCACAGTGGAGATAAGAGAAAAAGACAATAGTACAACCAGATATAAAGATTTAAAGTGATTTTTTAAAAATGGATTTAAATCATATCTAAGAAGTTTCTGCATGACCTAAGAGAAGACCCACCTTGTAACTCTATACACTTCTTGAAAAAAGAAGAGGGGGACCACTTTGTATGACGTGGAGGCCTTTCCTAGTTTAAACCTGTAAGGAGATGCAGATGATTCTTTAAATTTTTAAAATGGCCAAGGGGCGTCTGGGTGGCTCAGGTGGTTAAGTGTCCAACTCTTGATTTCAGCTCAGGTCATGATCTCACAGTTCTTGAGTTCAAGCCCCACGTTGGGCTCCTTGCTGAGTGTGGAACCTGCTTGGGATCCTTTCTCTCTTTCCCTCCCTCTCTCTCTGCCTCTCTCTCTCTCTCTCTCTCTCACTCAAAATAAATAAATAAACATTTAAAAACATGGCCAAGATATAAAAGGAATGACACCAAAGCAATTTGTGAGTTTCAATATCTAATACTTACCACGTGTTAAGTGCATCTCTGTTCCAAGGAGTTTAAAAAATATTCAAATATTTCATATCATAAAAAAATTGTTGTGCGATCTGTGTTTCTATTTTAAATACTTGTGTTTCTGTCAATATTGATTTTTAAGCTATCAGATATTGACTTTTTAGATCATGTCACAGGAAACTCAGAAAGTGATTTTATGAAACTTTCTAAATGTTTGTTAAGCTATCGGGAAATAATGATACATTTTTAAAAAGTTTTGTGCCTGGTTTTCATTTGTAGCTAAAATCCCAGACTAAAGTGTCAGTTGATGCATTCGTGTTAAATTATTTACTTCACAGACCAATGATTAAATTTATTTGAGTCCTGTTTTCTTATAGTAACATGGATTTTTTTTTTTTCTTAAATCTAAGTATTAAGCTTACAGGTATCTCTTTCCTGGTGCTCTGAAAACGTGACCAATCTCTATATGACAGGATCACACCACAGCTCGTAGCCACTCTGTGCAATAATCTGCGAACGATAATGACTTTACAGGGCAGACCCACAAATGTACTTGCAGAAAGGTCTCTGTCAGACACAGCGAGTGCCTGTGACATCTGAGAGAGGGCCCACAGAACTGACACGTTCAGCGGCTCAGAAAGCCAGTTTACGGACCCAGAAGCAGGGCCCTCTGTGTGCGACTCTGATAAGGAGGGTGGTCCGTGAGGTTTCACCAAAGCAAATGGCACTGGATCAAAGAGAACACCATTTACCCATGAAACTGTTAAATGCTTTAAGAAGAGAAATGCCAAGCGTGGACTGGAACCCCAAGATGACAGCAATTCTGGGCAAAAGGAAGGCATTTCAAAAATACCAGGGTAAAAACTTTGAGACCACTGAGCAACATTTCAATTTGGAATAAACGAAAGAGTAAATTTGGCAAGTAAGTGGGGGTGGGGGTGTGGAGTGTTCATTTCTCTTCTTGAGCTGGGGTTCTTAAAACCTCAGGCACATGTGATACCTGCACGAACACTGAGCAAATTGGGGAAGAGGCTCTCTTAGCTGGAATAAAGAGCACCCACCCACAAAGTGAAGCTTTAAAACCTAAGACCTTATTTGGACAAAAACATTAAATAAATTCTATGTAAACCTGGCCACGGGCCACCTATGTGGATAAACAATATTTTCTCACTTTACACCTGTTTGAATTTTAAAGTTGGATATAGAGACCTTTAGGGCCAAACCTCAGAAAGGCTAAAAAACATAATTAAGAGACAGAACCTGAATCCAAGTACTGCAATTTCCAGGAAACTTGAAATTTCATAGATGGATTTTCTTAATATTGTTATATATAAAAAGAGAGGTAATATATAACATTATGTTTGATTAAAATGTAATAAATACAATAAATTTATCTTTGTCCTATATATATTCAATATATATATATATATATATTCTATGTATATAAACATTCACTATATTTACATGTATTCAACTCTGAATCTAGGGAGTTTTGTCTTTTTAATACAAAGTATGAGCTATTAAAAAAATTAGCTCCAGGGGCGCCTGGGTGGCTCAGTCGGTTAAGCATCTGACTTCGGCTCAGGTCATGATCTCGCGGTCCATGAGTTCGAGTCCGCGTTGGGCTCTGGGCTGATGGCTCAGAGCCTGGAGCCTGTTTCGGATTCTGTGTCTCCTTCTCTCTCTGACCCTCCCCCATTCATGCTCTGTCTCAAAAATAAATAAACGTTTAAAAAATTTTTTAAAAAAATTAGCTGCTTTAATTGGGAGATTTCTCTTAAAAAAAATTTTTTTTTCAAAGTTTATTTATTTTTGGGACAGAGAGAGACAGAGCATGAACGGGGGAGGGGCAGAGAGAGAGGAAGACACAGAATCTGAAACAGGCTCCAGGCTCTGAGCCATCAGCCCAGACCCCGACGCGGGGCTCGAACACGCGGACTGCAAGATCATGACCTGGCTGAAGTCGGACGCTTAACCGACTGCGCCACCCAGGCGCCCCAAGATTTCTCTTATTTTAATCAAGCACAAAGCTGAGGGCTGGGGAGGGGGTATGGGGTTTGTTATTGTTTTCTGTTATAACCACTTGGTTATTTTTATAATGCTAGATTAATTCCAGTCTTCTATTCATTACTTTTGTTTTTGAATAACTTGGGGCCTATGTAAAAATCACAATAACATTTTTAAAATTTGATTATCTGTCACCATGAAAGATGTTTAATTTGAAGGCTTTAGGAAATGACAAGTGGAAAGGAAAAAAAAAAAAGTGTCCAGCAAAAATATTAGCATTGATAGAAACTTGACATAAGAATTACTTTATAGTTAAACCTTGTGAGTATTCCCATAGTCATGAGTGGATGCATGTATGGCTGCAAAAGAGCTTAGACTCAAGAGAAATGAAATCAGTCCCCATTCTATGTGGCCTACATTTCAATCTTCGGTCCTTCTGCCTCTTTGCCAGTGAGTCAGATTGGTTTCAGCCCAGCTGGAGGCTATCCCAAAGATAAGTCATTACTCAAATTAAGGATACTATGAGTGATATCAATAGCTAATATTTACTGGGCACAACACATTCCAAGCTGTGCCAACCATTTACATGCATTTGCTCATTAAATCCTCACAATTCTAGAAGCTACCTATCTTGACTACATTTCTAAGATTTGAATATACACTCTCCCTACCTCTATCAATGGTCTAACATGTCTGAAATTAGTATGTATCAATGACAAGTCATTGAACTGTGCTTTCTTTGTCATGTATAAATTAATGGTGCATCTTAACAATTGATGATGTCTTAGAATTGAAGACACATAGCACTTTCTTCATTTTATGGAGTTTCAAATTAAGGTTATGGAGCTCGTGAACCTTGTCCAGGATCACATGATCAAAGGAATCCAGGCAACTCACACAGAGCACAGCCTGGAGGTCATGCTTGCTTTCTAAACCCTTAGTCTCCATCAGTCTCCATGGCCCCTTTTGGGGATTTTCACAGAATCATAGTTCTCCCTCAGGAATAAGGAAGTTCATATATTCTGCATTTAACCTCATCTCTGAGTTATATGAAAATCATCAACTCTAAAAACACAGGATTAAGAAAGGCCAATCAAAACTATTTTGTTTAAAACAAAGAAGAGAGGTACCTGGCTGGCTTAGTCAGTAGAGCATGTGTCTCTTGATCTCTGGGTTGTAAGTTCAAGCCCCATGTTGGGTGTAGAGATTACTTTAAAAAAAAGAAGAAGAAGGAGAAGAAGAAGGAGAAGAAGAAGAGGAGGAAGAAGAAGAGAAAGAAAGAAAGAAAGAAAGAAAGAAAGAAAGAAAGCACAAGATTGGGTGGGAGCTGGACCCAGAGTCAGACAATTACTCCTGACCTTATTCCATTCTAATCCTAGACTACCAAAGGTTTGCTAACCAGGAAAAAGATATTCATTTATTTAATCAAGCTCCAAATGTTAATTTGTGTTTGAGATTGTACAGAATAACCAAAGACAACAATTGTCTTTTGTTTTGTTTTACATTTCTTGCTCCTTTTAACTATAAATTAAGTTGATCAGAAAGACTTTCCGAGGTTTTGATTTACATTTAAAATAAAAAACACTGAGAACATGGTCACTCTATTGGGGAAAGAGTGTGACTACTGGCATTATCTCTGATAGCTCTCCTTATGTTTTTATTATTGTTAAGTCTCTTCATTAAGTGTCCTGAATCTTTTGTAAACATATTCACATTGTAATTTAAAGCAAAGAACTCGCCAAGTTTACATTTTTGCTGTTGTTGGTTCACGCTAAAACCATTTACAGGGCAAATATTTGTATTCTATAATAAACCTGTTACAAGTGCATAAATAAACTTTGCTACAGTTTTAAACAATGTTTACTTCTAAAAAGTGCTTGCATTGCTTTGGTAAAAGGAATTTAGAGGAGAAATACTATAGACACTTACTTACTCTGGCATTTTTTATGTTAGAAAGCATTAGATCCCTGAATGATAATAAACTTAGAATATTGTTTTGAGGCTAACAATTATTCAGACAATAATCATTTTTTAATCTCCTGCCCTTTTTCAGGAGATGAGCTGGGCACTGATGTCCACACGTGACTGAAACAGAGATCACGTTCTCCCTGAGTTCACAGTGCAGGAAACGTGTAAACAGATGAAACTGTCATAGTGCTGCATGGCATCATAGACATAAAAAAAAGTACCATAAAAGAAGTTGATTGCATTTACCCTCAATTGCACATAGATGTAGATATTGTGCCTTATTTTCAGACTGCCCGCCCTTCAATAGCTTCATGTTATTACCTCTTAGGAAAATCTGTAAACCACCAATTTCTTTGTACGTCTTTGAAGCATTGTTCCTGCTTTAGTTTATTAATATCCTTGCTGATTGATTGCCCTCATTACTTACCACCCAGCCAGAGCTGCAAGGGAAGAACATTTGAAATTTTGTCTTTTTAAATATAACATGTTCAAATCCCAATAAAAATGACAGTGTAATCAATATGATGAAAGAAAAATGGCCACTCCTACATTCCTACATTCAGGCTTTACAATGCATTAACCTAAATGTCACTGGCCATTCCCAGTTTCTCCATAGGAAACAGGGAAGTATGGCAACTTTCTCACACTTATGTTAGAACATGCAAGATACTCATTTGTTTTTAAATTTTCAAAAGGTGTAAAACATACATACCCCAGTTGCCAATTGCTATCCTAGGAGAGGAGGCTTCCAGAGATATTTTAAGCATATGCAAGTAAATATTCTTCTTTTGTTCTCTCTTTCTTTCTCTTCTTTTCTTCCCTTTGCTTCTTCCCTTTGCTTTCCTTTTTCCTTCCCTCCTCCCTCCTCCCCTGTCTCTCTCCTCCCTGTTTACCTCTTCCCTTCCTAACTTATTTTAAACACATTTAGCAGAATAAAACTATACTCATTGTTCTTTTCATTTAATTTTTTTTCATTTAACAATATATTTTGGAGATCTTTCCACAAGACTATATGGTTAATTTTGCCATTTCTTTTTACAGCTGTATGCTATTTTCTTGAATGCTTATACAGAGTACATTTAGAATAGAATATATTTAATAGTCTTCACAAGTACGCTTGAACATATGTCATTTCACTAATGCACAAATATATTTATGGGGCAAGTTCTTAAAGGTGGAAATGCTGAGTTGAATGACCAACACAGCTGGAACTATAATAGATATAGCCAAACAATGAAAGGTCGCATGTTTGGTTTGATCATTAAAGAGTGCCTGGGGACCCTAGTTAAAATATCCAACAATGACAGTATCAGAACGATTTCTACAGTAACAGGAGTATCTAGGTTTTAGTTTATTTGTCATTTTCAAGTTATTCATATTTTGGTCTCTTTCCTTTGCAGAGGTGATCAAAGGTTATCTTCCTAATACAAAAGCAGAGTGCAATCCAGGGAGTATGGAAAGATCTCACAACAATGGTTTAGTTTAAAGACATATAATTTGTAAATAGAAATGCCTATTTTCCTCCACCTATGTCTTCTTTCATCTTCTTGATCATTTTGGCTACTGATGTTCAAAGCAGATCTGTCTTCAATAGAGTTACTAAATTCTGTAGGACTTGGATAATCTTTTTGCATGCTTTTATAAGCTGGAATTAGAGACAGCAACACAATTCAGCCTCTTGCTGTGGAAACCACAAGCTTCTAAAGGGCATCCTGCCTGGACATCACTTCATAGAGAATAAGCTCTATCCCTTGGGCGCCTTGAGGACTACCCACATGACTTGTTGCGTCATGTGACCTTTGGCAGTAAACTTAAATTTAAACCAGAGACCAAACAGGGTTTTTTGCCTTTTACCAATTGAAATCCCTCTAATTTCTGTGACTGTACTCTTCCCTTTATTACTACCACTTCCCAACCGGGTTTATCATCTATACATTCCTGATTTGAACCCCAGACAACTGTTCAACATGGGCCAAGTGGCCCAAAGAGTAACTGAATTTGCCTTAAGGAAGTAGATGGAAAGAAAGAATATTGGTTGGCTCTTTGTCTTCAAAAATCCTACCTATTGTGCAAAGGATCATAGGAATCTGTTTACCTTATGGTGGACATTAGGCAAAGAATCTCCCAGTGAAGATACTTCTGTGGTATTACGTGGTGTGGTGAAATATGCTGTGTGGCGAAAATGTTGCCCCGGGATCTTAATGAGTTGCTTGAGGGAGTGGGGGGAGCAAATGAGTTTATGAAGAAACGTATCATTATTCTTAGCTCTAACATGGCAGTGCATTCAATGACTCAGCAGTGAAATTAGCAATTTTCACCCCCTTGTATAGCACACTGCTTCCTTTCTTGATCGGGAAGACCACTAATCTGGAAGTGATAAGAGAGCAAAGTAGCTGGAAAAGTCAAATTGTTTTAAATAAAAGGATGATGCTGCATGAAGGCATGCTGCTTACCTAACATTTTATTAGCCAGATCTTGCAGCAACGTTGGGTTGGCGCTCATGAGAGTGAGGGTCAGCCTAGGCCTCAAGTCTCAAGTGTGATACAGGAACCAAGGCACTTTTGAGGGGTCAATGACTGGCAGGGCCGTAATGAAGTCTGAAGACCATCTTCTGTAATTAGTGCTGCTCTATGAAAAGAAAGAGGTATAATGAGTAATGAATATGATCATGGAACCATTGTAAATGCAAGAGAAGCAAAAGGTCACTCCAAAAAAACCAAGAAGAAAGGAAGATGAATCTAAAGCACTTTAACAGGAGAAGGAAAAGGAAACAGCTATGATTTGACCAAGTGAGGAGACTAATGACAGGTGGCCCATTGTGAATACTTAAAAGTATAAAGGGACCTGGTATAATGAGCCTGAGACAGGAGGTGGGGTTCTTTTTGTTTGTTTTTTGTTTTGTTTTATTTTGTTTGTTTTTTTTTTTTAAGTTTTTTTAGAACCAAGAAGTGAGTGAAATGCTTTGGTGTGAGGTTCGTAAAGAGTGAGGGAATAAATGGAAGTATACTGGGTCTTACTGTGACCCAGACCTCAGTATCTTATGGTCAGGTTCACTGCAGTGAACCCTCCACAGCATCCCGGGAGGCTCCTGCTGTTTACAGAGCCTTATGGATGACCAGGTCAAAGGACAGCAACAAGAGCAAATGATGCCACTGGCCCAGAGACGAGGGACACAATAGTTACCCTGGAGGAGGCATGTCTTGCCCCCCACACACAATGTGGCTCACTTGCTCTCTTCTCTTGTCTCTTGTCTCTTTGGACAAGGCCAAGGGATGACTGAGTTATCTCTTCTTCTTATCCTCATGGGGGGAGGCATGGGCCCATGCTGGTCAAGCTAACTTCTCATGTAAGTGGGGCTGACTCTGAGTGACTAGAATCACATATGGTTTCATTTCTAATGACATCTGGAAAGCAAGGAGTCAAGTATCATCTTGTAGAGATGTCCTGGTGAACACAGGGAATGAGCTGACTCTGTTCTCTCTGAGAGATTATTAGGGAGTGAAGTAGGCAGGCTTTGCTCAGGATGGAATTTTAGTAAGGAATTAGAATAATGTTTCTTTTCCTTTACTCCCTTTCTCAAATTACCACTAAAAGGAAGTGTAAGGATGTAGAAAACATAGGAAAGGAGGCAGAAGGAACCACCAGAGCAAACACAAGAATTTAAACAAAATTACAACCCTCCAAAAAGAACTGAAAATTTTTGGACCTCATTTGACTACTTGCCTCATGTCTCAACACTGAGTGGATTCTAATTAATATTATATATTTAGAAATAGCTTTTGTACATTTATAGCATTTTGTGTCTTAAGGCATCATAATTTTCGTTTAATTTTACGTGATCTAATAACATAAGCCTTGTTACATTCACACAAGTGAACATCAAACTAGGAATAAAGAAAGCATGTTCTTGTTAAAATAGAAGAAATTTATGTCCAATTCCTCCCTCCCCAGAATTGGCACTGAGCAATGTGATAGCATGACAGAAAGATGAAGCCAAATGCGTCTTCTCCTCTCCTGGACGTGTAACAAGTTCCCTCAAGTCTAATCCCCCCAGCAAGGGACCCCACAGTTTTCATTAATATAATGCAAAAACATATGGTTACGAAAAGAAAAAGAACATAAAGAAATGAGCAAAAGAGCTACAGAATTCAAAGAAAACACATTCCCTAGTACATACCCACATCTAACTGCCTAAGAAATTTCAATGAAAATCAGATGTGATTTTCAGCATATATTCTGCTTAAATAAAATATGAGTGAAATACAGGATTTCTCTATGTGGTGGTAAGAATTTTCCTTTTATGGAGTTATAATTGTATAGAGTTAGGTGAGGCTGAAAATTAGATAACGTTTGTAAACTTCTAAAGAACTGTATAAGCTTATATCCCCAAGGTATGAAAATTAATTCTTAACTGTTCAGGAGATGCAGATATGATTATAGAAGAGGGGAAAAAAAGACAGATTTTTAACCTATATGTGTACCAACCTCAAGACATAAATTAGAAGTTGTTTTTAAGAGACAAAAAAAAAAAATCCTATCAGTTTTTTTTGGTGTTTGGGGAGAGTTTTAAAAAATGTGTTGTTGTTTTTGTTTTTTTCCTAAGAGTAAATTCCAGAGAAAAGTAACCCAGTGCTCATTTCATGTGTCTGTCCTGGTAGAATACAAGAGTGCAGAAATCCAGTGAAAAGAAAGCCTCTGCCCATCAGGCTCCAAATTTCTTAGAAGACCCTGGGATCACCATAAAAGAATGAAATAGGGAAGGGAAGGAGGAAAGAGGAAAGAAATAAAAGTGGGGAGAGAGGAAGAACACAGGAGATCAATCCAACGAGGAAATGAGTCTTGGTGTATTACTAGTAACTTGATGTTCCCCCACTGTATACATTCCAGCCCAGCATCACGATTTGGGACTTAGCTTGTTTTTTACTCTGAGGCTTTGACTTCCTTTCGTCTTTCTAAATTTGATATAGTTCATCTTTACAAGGTGTTTAGGGACTGAGGACCGTGAAGACTCACTCTAAAATGATTAGGATAAGTAACAGGTTGAGGAAGGTTTTTTTTCTTTTTTCTTTCTTTCTTCTTTTTTTTTTTTTTTTTTTTTGACTTCAGACCTTTGGGAGTATTTTTATATTTATTCCTCTTTAAAGCAAAGTATAATTCCTTTACAGGAGTTGAAATTCAGCATCATAACAGAAGGACGGAATATCTATTATGCACTCATCTGTATGTGACTGAAAGACACATGAGGGTAAGAATGTCAACAAAATCCTAACCTAGTTCTTCCAAATGCGTCGTTCCTTCCACCAACACATGTTTACTGACCACCTCCTGTGTGCCATGCATTCACTCTCCCAGGCCTGGGGATATGGCAGTTAACAAAACAGATAAAAATCCCTGCTCGAGGAACTGACATTCTTGGGGGTAGGAAACCTGGCAGCAAATTGGAGATGTCAGAGAGATTATGTACTTTAAATATTGTCACATATACTTATATAGAGTATATCTAAGAGTAAAATGTAAGCTATTTTAAAATTCTAGAATCACAAAATAAATATTTTAAAAATTCTTGAACACTTGGGGTGCCTGGGTGGCTCAGTCTGTTGGGCATCTGACTTTGGCTCAGGTTATGATCTTGTGGTCCATGGGTTCCAGCCCCACATCAGGTTGTGTGCTGACATGACAGCTCAGAGCCTGGAGCCTGCTTCAGATTCTGTGTTTCCCTCTCTCTCTGCTCCTCCTCTGCTCGCTCTCTCTCTCTCTCAAAAATAAACATTAAAGAAATCATAAAAAAGTTCTTGAACATTTGAGGAAATTGGCATACTACAAACATGAGTTTTAGTAGTTTTGAAACAAATCTGAAGTTATTTTGTTGGTTTAAAGAACAAAAATATGTTACATATAATCTGTTTTTTTTTTCAAAAAATGTTAATTTCATATTCAGTGATAGAAGTCTCAAGTGAAAGATGGATAAGGAAGAAAAAATATTTTTCTAATCTATTTCACAAGCGAGTGGGGAATTGGAGGGAAACTTCTTAAAAATATTTCCCCCCCAACTTATCTAGTTTTATTTTTGTTATGTTTCTATAAAGCCTATCCCCAGTATCTTGCCTTTCATAGTTTTTCAGTGAATATATGTCACACAATTATTTTGTAAGTATAACACAAATTCTCGATTAAGAGAGCACCTTCAATTCATTTTGTAAAAAAACTTTTTACTGGTTTGAAGAGGAATAATAACCATAATTTACAATGAACTCTAATCTTTGAATCCTCAAAAACCCAAATTTTCCTTTACGAAATGGGTAGTGGTTATGGCTTATTGTTCAAAATTTATTGGAAATGATGACATTGTTTTATTTTATAACCCACTAAAAAGATAGTTATTACCAAACTGCTTCATTATCCTATAATTCTAGAAACTCTACATTATTAAATTACTTAAAATATGAATTGGTCTTTTCTTTTTTGATGGTTTATCATTGTTTAATTGGCAGCATTTTTTTCTTTCTTTGTGGCACGTAGAAATAGAGATACGTCTTATACTTGATGGCACCTTAGATTTGATGAAATGCCCTAGAGTATAAGCTGAATTTCAGTAACAAAATGATCCAACAATTCAGTGGCCCAAACAAAGCAGAAATTTTTCTTCTCTCCTTAGGAATCTGGAAATGAATGTTCCAGGTTTTCTGGAGACTGCGTTGCTCCATATGAACATTCAGGGTTGCAGGGCTCTCCCACCTTATTGCTCTGCCACTGTCTTTGCACAGTCAAAGCTGGGTCATCAGCATGTCTAAATTCTAGTTCATGAGAAGGGAGAAAGAGAGGAAGTGGAAAGCAAGCAATGTCTTTGTGGGCAAGTGAGACAGAGGGGCAGGTCATACATCCCATCGGTGAGAACACTGTCACGCAGCCAGGGCTGCCATGTTGGTTGCTCATAGTCACATCCATGCAGTGAGGTGAATGATGTAGGTGTTGTGACATAGCATTGGGCTGCTATTGACCTGATGTGATGACAGAAGGAGCATCATTTGCCTCTGGACACAGTTGACTGTAGGTAAATAAGACTATAGAAAGCAAAAATGTGAATGAGGGGAAGAACTTTTGTAGACATTTTTCCAATGTCTTTTCCAAACAATTGCCAAGGCATTCAATGAGATCAGTGACAAGACTAGTATTAGCTATCTGTTGTTGTGTGACAAAGTAACCCAAACTTGCAGCTTAATACAATTTGCTGTCTCATGGTTCCTATGGGTAAGGAGTCCAGAAGTAGCTTGGCTGAATGTCTCTGGCTCAGAGACTTTGGCAAGGCTGCAATTAAGGTGTCAGCTGGGGCGATAGGTATCTCCATTTCCAAGATCATGCTCCTGGCTGTTGGCAGGCTTCATGTCCTTGCTGGCTATTGGCTGAATTTATCAGCTCCTTGCCACATGGACTTTTCAATGGGGCAGCTCACAATATGGCAGCCAGGCTTCCCTCAGAGGAAGTGAGATAGAGATTGAAAGAGAGCAAGGCAAGGAGTGAGTTAGATAGAAGTCACAGTATTTCTAACTGAATATCAGAAGGGACATGGCATCACTTTGGCTCTATTCTGTGTCAGAGGTAACTTACTATGTCCAACCCATACTCAAGCAGAAGGTGTTATACAAGGGCATGAATATTAGGAGGTGAGGATTGTTTAGAGCCTTCTTGGAGGCTGCCTACCATAGTAGTCCACAAAGAAATCTATATCATTAAATATTTTTACAACAGAATAGACGACAATTGGTCATGAAAGGAACAGGCATTCACCTGTCTGGAGGCAGAAACTGATATTATCTCAAAAGTTCCTTTACCTCTCTGATTATATTCTCTGTAATGAAATGGGTTCTTTCTATATTCTTGGTA
>NW_024412394.1:81871038-81909240 GCF_014898765.1 Herpailurus yagouaroundi
TGAAAGAGCCAATACCTATTAAAAAATACCTTTTTCTTCTAAAAATAGCACCTATTAGATTGAAATCCATATTATTGGCTAATATGACATTTTCCCAACCTGAATGAAGATACTGGTCTATTAAACTGGAACATAATAGTATATTTTTTCATATTTTCAATGAAAAATAACTAATACAATGTTTACATTTGACAATTTAATTTAACTTAATTTAGTTGACCAAGGAGAGAAAAAATAGAAAAAAATATCTGCACAGATCACTAATTTCTTTTAATTTTTGAAATGTTTTATTTATTTTTGAGAGAGACAGAGTGCAAGCAGAGAGAGGGAGACACAAGCTTAACCGGCTGAGCCACCCAGGCGCCCCACAGATCACTAATTTCAAGAATGAAAAAAGATATTATTCTATGGACATAAAGCAATAATGAGAAAATATCATAAACAATTCTATGCTGATAAATTCAATAACTAGAGAAGCTGAATGATACAGACTCTAATTAAAAATGATAAATGTACAGAAAGGACATTTATGTATTTTAGACCAGAAGAAACTGAAAAGGAGAAGAAGACTAAAAGTCCAGGAACAATTGAAGGATTTCATTTTGAAATACTTCCCAGTAAATTAAACAATGGGTCATTGGCTAGAATGAAGTAGGAAGAGGGCTGGGTATAAAAGGAAAACAAGAATTTTTCTAACAAGTAAGACTAGATTGCCTTCTTTAATGGCGAGGCAACTGATAAGTGAGATGAAAAAAAAATGGGGCACCTGGGTGACTCAGTCGGTTGGGCCTCCCACTTCAGTTCAGGTCATGATCTCGGGGTCCGTGAGCTAGAGCCCCGCATCTGGCTCTATGCTGATGGCTTGGAGCCTGGAGCCTGGTTGGGATTCTGTGTCTCCGTCTCTCTCTGACCCTCCCCATTCATATTTTGTCTCTCTCTGTCCCCAAAATAAATAAACATTAAAAAAAAAAAAAAAAAGCAAGGGTGCCTGGCTGACTGAGTCGGTGGGGCAGGTGACTCTTGATCTCAGGGGTGTAGGTTTGGGTCCCATGTTGGGTATAGAGATTACTTAAAAAAAATCTTAAAAAAAAAATCAGAAGAGGCACCTTTACATAATGCTTATAGGATTGATGGCACAGAAAATCTCATAAAAACTGACTCGGGTCAGATATAACCAGTGATATTTGCGAAATCTTTCATGACTTCTGGCATCTAAGCAACACAGTATCATATTACAGCCTGCTTTTTTTTTATTTTAACCGCTGAAACATTGTAGTTAGAAGTTTGGATTTTACAATTCTATTCTGTTTCTGAAAGGATTTCTGAAGGATTTTTACAAACAAGGCAGTTTGTTAAAGAAGTCCGGATGCTAAAAAGAAAGCTAAAAAGTTGTATTTTCTGCACATCTAGCCAGCAGGTATATTTCCATCACCTGGTTGCAGTGTTCCTAAATTTCTAGTGGCAAGTGTATTTTCATTAACAGAATCTAAAGCTGGGACCCACATTACGCATTTTATTAAAGCCCCTTATTTTACAGGCGAGACAGCCACACAGCTTCTCTTGGCTCACAGATGTTAAGTGATTGGCACAAGGTCACGTAACTAGTTAGTGACAAACCCATATTTTAAAGTAACATCATACATATCTGCCTATTATGAAGCGTTCTGTGCTAAGTGCTTCAGTGTCACAAGAAACTCTGGTGGAAAACATTGTAAAAAAAAAAAAGTCTTTTTAAATCCCGTTTCCCATTTCTGTTGGTAAAAATGAAAGCCTGAACTGATAGTCCTATCAAAACTTGACTGGTAGATTTGTAGAAAAACAAGTGTGCAAGATCATTAAACAGCCCACACTGTTGCACATCAGCTTCTGACTCTGAGAAATCCAACACTGGTTTTAAAAAATGTAGGTTTTTCTCCTCGGTGGCCCTGCAACCCTATACTTCCTTTTTCTCAGGCTGCTCTGCCTTAAAAAATTACACATCTGGAGTACTCACGGGCTCAGTGCACCCAATCTAAATCTTTTCCCACTCATAAATGGGCTCCCATAAGACCAGTGTTTTTCCAACTGAGGATCATGACCCATTAGTGCACCATGAAATCAATTCAGTGGGTCATAACTGACGTGCTTTTTTAATTAAATAAAATAGAGTGCATTCTCTTCTTTACCATTCGACCCCCACTAATATTTTAGGCTTGAAGGGGATTTTCTTTGATTTATATCAGGGAGCCTTGAGGAGAGGTAGTTTCTTTTCATTTTGATTTTGCTTGAGTTAACATTCATTCTAGAGTTAGTTTACTAGAATCCCCGTAAATCCTGACCAAGAAAAGTCCCTTGCAGAGGGTCCTTAAAAGAAGAGACCCTGTTTCCCTATGAACACTTTATGTACTAATTAACTCAGGGTGCTGTAGTCGCCTTTCCAGCTTGCTCCTCACCAGGGGGGCCTAGAAGCTATAGACTTTGAGGTTAATTGCACCCAATTGAATTCCTGCCTCTTCAGTGCAAGTCAGACTCTCAGAGCCTGAAGGGCTCTTTGAAGCTTTGGCTGCCAGAAAACACGGGACTGAGAGGATGAGAATCAGCTGGAGTTCAAGACTTAGTCCCACTCCCTCCCCAAATGGAAAACCACATCGAAATATTTGTCCTCTGTGCTTTGTTCCCAAAGCAAACACTATTTAGCTAAGTATGGTGTAAAGGGTTGCCATTTGCCACAACTGATAAATAAACTGGTAACCACAATGATGAGGGAGAAGTGGGGGTATTTTGTGGTCTTGGGGGGAACTGAAAGCTCTCTTTCATTGGAGACAGGCTACAAAAGACAAAAATCATCAAAACAAAGAAATAAATTGTTTTCTTAGAATAAAAGCTTTGTTGGCTGCAGTAGGGGAGCATATTTTTAGTTTTAAATGATTGCTTATTAGCAGGTAGAAGAATGTGTCTTGATAAAGGGAGGAAGTACAACTCAAATTTCGTTTTTTATTCTTTTGTTTAAAAAGTTTTATTTAAAAATTTGTATTTTGGAGCCTAAAAAGTATGGCAAAAATAGATGACTGGATTTTTCTGGTCAAAGCAAATTTAAAAGGGACAAAATTTAAAAACCATATAATAAGTAAATGATGCTATAGGTTCAGATAAATTTAAAAGTTTACCTGTGTATAATAGTCACACTTAATCCAGGAGAACCCATTTTTATTTTTTTCTTTACTGTTTATTTATTTTTGAGAGACAGAGAGCAGGGGAGGGGCAGAGAGAAAGGGAGATACAGAATCCAAAGCAGGCTCCAGGCTCTGAGCTGTCAGCACAAAGCCTGATGTGGGGCTTGAACTCACAAACCATGAGATCATGACCTGAGCCGAAGTCAGATGCTTAACCCACTGACCGACCCAGGCACCCCTGGAAGAATCCATTTTTCTATCCTTATATTGCAAGTCTTTTCTATTCATGTAAGCTTTTGGTTTTATGGGGATTTGATGAAATCTGCTTTATTTGTACCTACAGACATACAGATTAGTGCTAAAGAATTATACCAAATAATTTTCACAGTATCTATGAATCAGGGGCATATCTAAATTTACCATTAGCTGTCTAAAACACAAAAATATGATCTTGGCAGTATTTGTATATTTTATCCATGTGTGCCAGATTGTTTGAAAAGAAAAACAAACTAGGAAGAAAAATTCTTAAAGTTCCATTTATATTAAAAACTTTTTGAATCATCTATAATTGAAACATGATTGTAAACTCCTTGGGATTGTGATAGTGTAGAGTAGCATGAGTATTTAAAACAACCAGAAGTCATCTATGATGACATCTATAATGTCCATAATTTAAAGCAGTCTTAATTTTTTTCTAGATATAAAATGCTCAAGGTTCAAAAAGGAAAAGTCAGTGTTAACTTTGTCCCTATATACCCTTAATAATTTTATAGATTTATGTAATTACTCCCTTTAGTTCCTTTTATTTTATTTTTTTAATATGAAATTTATTGTCAAATTGGTTTCCATGCTCATGAATTGGAAGAATAAATATTGTTAAAATGTCAATATTATCCAAAGCAATCTACACATTCAATGCAATCCCAATAAAAATTGCACCAGCATTCTTCTCGAAGCTAGAACAAGCAATCCTAAAATTTGTATGGAACCACAAAAGACCCCGAATAGCTAAAGTAATATTGAAGAAGGCAACCAAAGCAGGAGGCATCACAATCCCAGACTTCAGCCTCTACTACAAAGCTGTCATCATCAAGACAGCATGGTATTGGCACAAAAACAGACACATACACCAATGGAATAGAATAGAGACTCCAGAATTGGACCCACAAAAGTATGGCCAACTAATCTTTGACAAAGCAGGAAAGAATATCCAATGGAAAAAAGACAGTTCCTTTTAGTTGGTAGATTCAAGTATCTCATATTTTTGTCTATAAAAATACATATATAACATTTTGGTGTATTCTTTCACTTTTTGTACATACAATATTTATAATCATGATGGATTTATAGTTTCATGAAAATACACAATAATTATTTTCCCATAGCAGTGAAAATTTTCAAAAATGTAATTTTAAGGGCTATCTTTCATCATGTGGCTCTGCTCTAGTTCATTTAATCATTCTGCTATGTTACAGGGTAGTTAGTTGTTTCCAACCTTTTGTTTTAAATAATGTGTGATAAATGTGTTTGTTTAGGAATTCTTGACTCTTTTCCCCTATTAACTACTTAGAAAGAATTCCATACAGTGAGAATATTGGGACAAAGCTATTGTCCCCATTGATTTAAGACAATTTATTTATCATATACTAGATTCTTAGAGATTATGGTCAGCACCAAAGCCTATACATTATGTTACATTGATATATGTATCCATTGATTTTACCACTAAATTAAAATTTAAAAGATTTTTTTTCCAACGTTTATTTATTTTTGGGACAGAGAGAGACAGAGCATGAACGGGGGAGGGGCAGAGAGAGAGGGAGACACAGAATCGGAAACAGGCTCCAGGCTCTGAGCCATCAGCCCAGAGCCCGACGCGGGGCTCGAACTCACGGACCGCGAGATCGTGACCTGGCTGAAGTCGGACGCTTAACCGACTGCGCCACCCAGGCGCCCCTAAACTAAAATTTTAAAATATTTATTTATTTATTTTGATAGGGGAGAGGGGCAGGGAGAGAAGGAGAGAGATTAATCCCAAGCAGACTCTGCTGTCAGTGCAAAGCCCAACACAAAACCACACAATTTTTTAAGGAGGTGATATTTTTATTGGAATTGGATAAACATGTAAATTAATTTGGGAAGAATTAATATTTTCTGTATTCCTTGAAATGTGATATATATTTTCCAACAGCAAAACTTTCTTTTGCATCTCAAGAAATATTTATAGTTTTTTAAAATATTTTTCATGTTTATTTTTGAGAAAGAGACAGAGCATGAGTGAGGGAGGGGCAGAGAGAGAGAGATGGAGCCACAGATCTGAAGCAGGGTCCAGGTTCTGAGCTGCCAGCACAGAGCCTGATGTGGGGCTTGAACCCACAAACTGTGAAGTCGTGACCAAAGATCATGAGCGAAGTCAGATGCTTAACCGACAGCTGCCCAGGTACCCCTATGGTGTTTTTAAACATAGGTCTCACAAGTTTTTGATAAACTATTACTAGGTTGCTTTACTATTGGATTGTTAGATTTGTATTATGCTTAATATGTTATTATAATTATTTTATAACCACTTTAATTGCATATAGATTTATTAATTATTAGATTGATTATCTTGGATTTTCTCAAAAGTTAATACTATATACATATTATGATTTATTTATTCAATGACAAATACTTATTAAACATCTACTATATGTCAACCAAAACTTCTAAGCGCTGGCACACAATACTTGGGGGAAAATATAGATTATGGGGGTTATGTTTCTAGCAGGAAAGAACAATATTCCAAGTTTTACTAGAACAACATATAAATTAGTATAGAGTGTTCTTACAGCAATTGAGCAAAGAAGAGGCATATAAAATAACCAGGGTTGGTACTGAAATTTTAGATAGAGCAAAAAGCCTGACTAAAAGTATCTACCCAGTAAAGAGGTTGGAGTAAACTGGAAAGAGTAGTAGTCAAAGGTATTAAAAAAAAAAAAAAATACATAATGAGATCTTGCCATTTCCAACAAGGTGGATGGAACTAGAGTGTATTATGCTAAGTGAAAAAAGTCCATCAGAGAAAAACAAATATCATATGATTTCACTCATATGTGGAATTTAAGATTCAAAACAGATTAACATGGGGGAAAGGAAGGAAAAAGAAGGTAAAATATATAGGGACAAACCATAAGAGACTCTTAAATACAGAGAACAAACAGAGTTGATGGAGGGAGGAGGGTGGGGGGTGGGCTAAATGGGTGATGGGTACTAAGGAGGGAAGTTGTTGGGGTGAGCACTGGGTGTTACATGTAAGTGATGAATTACCGAATTCTGCTCCTGAAACCAATACTACATTGTAATTTAACTAACTTGAATTTAAATGAATAAATTATATATATATGCAGACAGGCCAAATAACAGGTCATTATGAGTCATAGTAACACTCTGGAGTTTTTATCTGGAGTGACTTGGAGAGATATTAGAAGATTTTGAGAAAAATAAAGTGACTGATATGAAATGCTTTAAATAGCTATGACTTTGGCTGCTGTGGTGAGAACAGATTTAAGAGGATGGAAGCAAGGAGGCCAGTTGGGAAGTAGAGCAGAAGCTGTAGGTTTCCTGTCCATGGAGTCTTGGTTCACTTCAAAATGCACCTGTAGGTAGCTCTCATGTATACTGACTGCTTCCTGTTTCTGTGCCTGAGCAGAGCAGCAGAGACATACCAAGGAGCCATGCTTAGAATTGGCCCACTAAGAATGAGGAAGGGAGTTGGTGAATAAAGACTTTTGTGTCTCTCAGTGGGACAAGTCTGAGGTGTGTTCTGCCCAGTCTCTTAGAAGGTCCCCAGCAGAACTGAGCTCCCAGGTTCTCTTTAATGCAGCTCCATCCACTTTCCCTGTTCCACTCTCCATCCAATCACCATGATTCCTGGGAGTACCCTCTTAGAGGTGGCTTTTGGAGGAATCCAAGCTGAGATAGGGGACTATTGTAGTAATCCAGGCAAGACAGGATAATAACTTGGACCACAGTGTATCCTTAAAGTAGGGATAATTGATTTAATGCTGATTATTTTCAGGAAGAGCTGAAAGGATTTGCTGATGCATTTAATGTGAAATGTAAGAGAGAAACAGGAATCAAGATGATGTTTTTTTGTTTGAGCACTTGGAAGGATAAGGTATCCATTAACTAAAATGAGAAAGAGTGTAATACATCTGGAAGAGACCTAGTATACAGTGTGTGGTAGAGGTCATTTTTTTAAAAAATATAAATATCCAGTTGATCCAGCACCATTTACTGAAAAGACCTTCTATGTACACAGTACTGCAGTATCACTTCTGTCAAAAATCAAGAGACCATCAATGTGTGCGTATTTGTCCATACTTGCTATTCTGTTCCATTAGCCTATTTGTCTGTTCTTACACAAATACCCCATCTTCTTATTTTCTGTAAATTATAAATCATAATATTCATCAATGTAATCCTTCTAGCACTGTTCTTGAAGATCACTTTTTATAACTTTATAATGTCTACAAAGTTCATAATAATTCTTAATATCCAGCACATAATTCCTTCAAATCTGTTCTTCTTGAAGATTGCTCCTATAACATTATAATAATTTTAATAATTAGTGGTATAATTCCTCCTTTTCTGTACTTCTTGAGATTACTGTTAGACTTGTTCAACTTTGTAAAAATTTAAAAACAGCTTATTACTTCATGCACACACACAGTGAATATTACTAGAATTAGGTTGAATCTTTCAATCGATTTGGAAAGAATTCACATTTTTACAGTATCAAGCTTTCTTTTTTTGCCTTTATTTTTATGTTTTTTAAATTTACATCCAAGTTAGTTAGCATATAGTGCAATAATGATTTCAGGAGTAGAATCCAGTGACTCATTCCATACATATAACACCCAGTGCTCATCCCAACAAGTGTCCTTTTTAATGCCCTTTGCCCATTTAGACCATCCCTCCACCAACCACCCCTCCAGCAACCCTCAGTTTGTTCTCTGTTTTTAAGAGTTTCTTATGTTTTCTCCCCCTCTCTGTTTTTGTATTATTTTTGCTTCCCTTCCCTTCTGTTCTTCTGTTTTGTATCTTAAATTCCACATGTGAGTGAAATCATATGTTATTTGTCTTTGACTAATTTCGCTTAGCATAATACACTCTAGTTCCACCCATGTTGTTGCAAATGGCAAGATTTCATTCCTTTTGATTGTCGAGTAATACTCCATTGTTACAATACTGAGATTTCTAACCAAAAGAATATTTTTAATGGAGAAAATAAAGCATATTTCTATAGTTATTAGAATAATTAAGTAAACAAGAAAAATCATGATGCAAGGTGGGTAGAATTGTTGGAACCAATATTCTGGAGTGGGCAACAGTAGATGGGATCTAGTACCCAAGTGGCAGCATTGACCTTAGGTAGGGACATGGCCAGTTCAGCAATTCCAATAGAAAAGAAGAAAGAGTAAATGGTAACATGTGCCAGTAGATCAGTAAACTCATGATGATGAGACTTTATGGACATTCTCTTTTGATTGCTTCACCTCACAAAAAGTAGCTGCCTAATAGCATGGTTAGAGTAAATATCCTTGTGTTGTTCTGATTTTTAATGAGAATGCCTCTGGTGAGGCATCGTCTAGTATAAAGATAGCTGCTGGCTTAAGATAGTTATTTTGTCATCTTTTAAACGTGTATTTTCTCAAAGTTATCAGGAAAAGTGCCTTCTTTGCCTGTATCTTTTGAGATCAATGTCCATTTAGTTTAAATATTTGTACTTCTCTTATTATGAACATCCTCTTCTAGAAGTCAAATTTTGTACCTTCCTCGGGGCCTTGTCTAGGTCTGTAATGTTTCTGATGTTTATCCATCAAGGCAACATACCCTAGTGTGAATTCACTAGGTGTTCTGCAAGGCAATGGTAGTACCCAAGAGGGAGGTGGTGTTGTGATTCTGCACCTCATTTATACCAGACAATGTTGTTTAACTTTTATGGTCATGGCAAGATATTGGAATAGTCCGCAATGATTGTGCTAGCTGGAAGCACAGTTTCTTTGGTAGCACAGAGACAAGGATCATAAGTAACTTTTGATTCTTTCCACTCTAAAGTGCATTACCTTATGATTGCTCGCACTGAAATGTATTTGCTGCATTTCTACTAATGACACACTTTCATGAAATTTTTCTCATGACTTTTGTCCACAAACATAGACTTTGATTTCCAATAAAAAGTTAATTTAATTTATTAACTTGTTTCGCTGGACTCCTCATTCTACACATTTAATAAAGGTCAGAGAAGAGTCTAAGCATCCATTCCTAATACCAGACATAAATATGTTTCAAAATTTGAAAAGTTTAGTCCAGGCTTTCAGAGTTTTTATCGGTGGCTGTAGCAAGTGATACTTCTTGATAGGAAGGTCAGAGCAAAGCACTGCTGGAGTGGTAGGCTCTCATGCACCTGGGAGGCAGGTGAACTGTTGTGTCAATTGTTAAACAAAGATGCAATGGCTGGGATGGGAGCTACAGGTGTGGATGAGGGTGGAGGGATTGAGCATGAGAGTGGATGCCAAGAAAACTGGGGATGGAAATGAGCGATCTATATGAACTCAGAAACTAATGGGAAAAGAATGGGAAGCTCTGATGAACCCAGGAACCAGAGAACAGATGAGGGAGAACCAAACTGATTTGTCTAATGAAAAACAGGGCCAGTCAGCTACAGAGCCCATGATAAATATAGGGGCCGAATTTGTCAGAAGAACCAGAGATGGGGATCCTTCTCATGAATTGTGTCTAATTTTCAGTCCACAGCACAGGGGCCTTTTGCAGTGTATGTCTGACCTGAAATTCTAGCCAGTGTTCCCATGGTTTACAAATGTATTGGAGTGAACCAGGACTTTATTCATTCCGCTGATCAGTCATGAATGTAAGCATGGATGCTCTCCTGCTTCTAACAGGCCATGTAAGTACTGCTCAGTTTTCAATGACTATAAAGTTTTTTCCATGAAACAAGCAATTATTTTTTTTTTTTATTTTTTTTCAACGTTTATTTTTGGGACAGAGAGAGACAGAGCATGAACGGGGGAGGGTCAGAGAGAGAGGGAGACACAGAATCGGAAACAGGCTCCAGGCTCTGAGCCATCAGCCCAGAGCCTGACGCGGGGCTCGAACTCACGGACCGCGAGATCGTGACCTGGATGAAGTCGGATGCTTAACCGACTGCGCCACCCAGGCGCCCCAGGCAATTATTTTTTTTTAAGTTGATTTATTTCTTTTGAGGGAGGGAGAGAGAGAGAGAGAGAGAGAGAAAGAGAGAGAATCCTAACCAGACTCCACACCATCAGCACAGAGCCCAACGTGGAGCTCAGTCTCATGAACTGTGAGATCGTGACCTCAGCCAAAACCAGGCGTTGGATGCTTACCTGACTAATCCACACAGGTGCCCCCAAACAAGTAATTCTTTTTCTCTTTAAAATGGTCTTTTCTGGGGCGCCTGGGTGGCGCAGTCGGTTAAGCGTCTGACTTCAGCCAGGTCACGATCTCGCGGTCCGTGAGTTCGAGCCCCGCGTCAGGCTCTGGGCTGATGGCTCAGAGCCTGGAGCCTGTTTCCGATTCTGTGTCTCCCTCTCTCTCTGCCCCTCCCCCGTTCATGCTCTGTCTCTCTCTGTCCCAAAAATAAACAAACGTTGAAAAAAAATTAAAAAAAAAAAAAATAAATAAATAAATAAATAAATAAATAAATAAAATGGTCTTTTCTCCAATTGTAAGCTCTCCAATTGAACACGTTATCAGTTTCCTTTCCCCCACATATTATCCTCTGCAATATGAGGGAAAAATCTTGCGGGAAGTGAGAAACATAAAGCTCTGCCCTGTACTCCATTTTCAGCATGTATGATTTTTATAAACAATGGAAGATTTCCCACTCTAACTACAAGTATTTCAATAAGCAAATGTTTTTCCCTTTCATTTTTCAAAGTCTTTATGGTACAGGCTGTGGTGTGCCGGAGACCAGAGGCGTTCCTGTGCCAGACGTCAGTTTGGCACACAGTCTTCAGCTGTCAGCTTGTCTGCAAGGAGATCTAGGCACTCCATGCTCCCATTTCAGTCTCGGTGTCACACCAGCCGCCTCCCCTTATTGGTGAGCAAGCTGGGATAAAGCATCTGTCCTAAACTCAGTCATGTGAGACACAGAATGAGTGGCAAGATTTGACAGTCATTATAGCTTTCTCTCACTCAGCTCAAGACCTGCAGAATCCAGACAGTAAATCCCATTTTAGCGTGGGCACATGTTGCGCATAAGTCAACACATTCATGGACTCTCAAGTACACGTGACATTTCACGTTCTTCAACTTAATAAAGTACTTGTAAAATAATTCTAAAACCTCATTTTTAAAACCTTATAAAAAATAATCAGGCACCGCCAGTCTTCCTAAAGCTGTTGAAATCTCAGGGAAATAGATCACTCTTTTATCACTATTCCCCAAAATAATTGATACGTTAAAAAAAAAAAAAAAACTCTTACATTATGGTTTCACTATTTCAATTGCACCAATGAGAGAGTCTCATGGAAAACAAATGTAATCCGGTGTTGATAGTAAAATTAATAGGTCATGCGTTTGCCAGAAAAACTTTCATATATTTTGGGGACAATATAATGTGAGAGGAATTTTGGATGATTCAACCAATTATTGCCTGGATACAAATATAGTTCAGATTATGTCATATTTCCCAAACAGAAAATCCTTGTTCAATAAAACTTTGAAATAATGCAATTTCCATGGGAAATGGCTGTATTCCTGCCCCCATCCACAGTGTACTGAAGACCTTCCACTGCACCAGAACTGGCCATGACAGAGCCTGAACAGATGGTTTTCCATGAAATTTGCCCCAGTAGTCTCTTCAAAATCCAACCTACTCTTGCTCACCTCTTTACCATACTGCCAGGTATTGGAATGCTCATAGTTAGAATACCTTGTCTGCACTGAGGCATTATCTACAAACTCTTAAAAATCACAGAATCATGATATCAGAAGTTACTGTCAAGAATAGTGAAGAGTTTTAGATTTTATCTTACTTGCATGCTAACAAGTTAGCCAGTCAAAGTTTCTTGGATGCTGATAGAAGATAGGAGACTCTTGGGTCATAGACAAAGGACAGTTTATTGCTCACAGACATAGCAGTGGCTGAGCCCCAGTTCTCATAAGTCAATGCAAAGAGGGCCAAGTGATACCTGCACATGCAATGGATATGTCAGAGGAGATGAACCCCAAGGTTAGGGAAGAAGCATATTTCTTAATGGGCAATAATCTTCCTTCCCATTGCTATGAAACTTGAAAAGATAGTTTTGAACAAAAGCATCTGTATTAACTATGTTTTGTAGTTCCTGTAACTTGACATTTTAACATTTTCAAGATGGATGTCAACTACTTTAGGTAAATAATTAGGGATTTGAGTTAACTACTGGGACTGCCCGCACTCTGAGCCTCACATGAGTTTGCAAAGGTGTCACTTTTATTTATTTTATTTTATTTTATTTTATTTTATTTTATTTTATTTTATTTTGTTATTTTTTGAGAGACAGACAGAGACAGAGCATGAGCAGGGGAGGGGCAGAGAGAGAGGGAGATACAGAATCCAAAGCAGGCTCTGAGCTCTGAGCTGTCAGTACAGAGCCCAACGTGGGGCTCGAACCCATGAACACGAACCTGAGCTGAAGTTGGATGCTCAACCGACTGAGCCACCCAGGAGCCCCAAGGTGTCACTTTTAAATGCAGTTTACCAATCCCAGAGCATCCGACCTTACTTTGCTTCCTCCTTCAGGTGGAAATCACAATAGAAGTGTTTGCCTGCTATTCCACCCTCTCTCTTTCTCTGCCTCATGAATGACCTTGGTGTTCCTCCCTGTGGCCCTGCATGGCATGCTGCATTTCTGCATTTTCCCTGGGGCAATAGTATCGTAAACTTTTATGACTCCAAGGCAGCTCTCTGTTTGATCTATGTATGGCCTCACTATACCTAAATTAAGGCTAAGTTATGACTGAAACACAGTCAGTAACTGCAGCTCACAAAACATGCAAACACATTAGAAGTCCATGGAGAGTTGTCTTCCAACAGATACTACCTTAAAGACCGTTGATTTCAATACCCATTAATGCCCAAATCCTAAGAGAACTCCATACTCCTATGCAATTCAGTATATTTTTAGACACTTTTCTTCAAACACTCTTACATTATCTGTAATTTTTTATTTACCTGGCCTTCTTTTACACCTTCAGATCTAAAAAGAACATGTATATTTGAAGACAACTGTGATGTGCATTACACAGGCCTCTTCTCTACTGCATTTCTCACTCCTGGAAACTTCCTTTGCATAATATGATTATCTCTAGTTTCCTCAACCATCCTGGTGACATCCTGTTAAATGTAGTCTGCTTTGTCTATTTTTTAAATATATACTGCTTCAAAAATATTTTAGATGCAGTATGAATAAAAAGCCCTGATCGAGTAGAATAGAATAGAATAAACTTGCAACTCCTTTTTTGCATCCTATATAGGCATGTTAGTACAGCACACCTCTGATGATTAAGAATCAGCTATCGGGGCGCCTGGGTGGCTCAGTCGGTTGAGCGTCCGACTTCAGCTCAGGTCACGATCTCGCGGTCTGTGGGTTCGAGCCCAGCATCCAGCCCCGCGTCGGGGTCTGGGCTGATGGCTCAGAGCCTGGAGCCTGCTTCCGGTTCTGTGTCTCCCTCTCTCTGCCCCTCCCCATTCATGCTCTGTCTCTCTCTGTCTCAAAAATAAATAAATGGTTTAAAAAAAAAAAAAAAAGAACTATCAACTAAAGTCTTTAATCCTGTCACTCCATAACTGATTCAACCTGCTTTAAAATATAGGCTTCAGGGGCACCTAGTTGGCTCAGTTGGGTGAGCCTCTAATTCTTGATTTCAGCTCAGGTCATGATCATACAGTTCATGAGATGGAGCCCCATCGTTGGGCTCTGCACTGACAGCATGGAGTTTGCTTGGGATTCTCTCTCTCCCTCTCTCTGCCCCTCTCCCACTCACATGTGCATGCTCTCTCTCTCAAAACAAATAAGTAAACTTTAAAAATATATATAAGCTTTATATTTATTCCTGTAAAATTCAACCTTAGATTTATTTTTTTCTTTTGAGTCTTTGATAAATCTTCCAGATTCTGAAAACAAAATAAGTTATCATTCCTATTCTCAAAACATCAAAACATTTAATAAGAAAATTTTATATAACTTTATCCAAATCCTTAATTAAAATGTGGAGGAGGACAGAACTGAGCATAGGGTCCTGTATACTCAGTTGGAACCTACCATTGGGTTTACCTTGATGAATGCTCAATAAGCATAGTTGTTCAACACAAGAACTCATTTAATTAAACCTTCTTCCAGAACTTACTTGTTTAAAAAAATTCTATATGGATATCTTTGGACCACTGCATTTCTTTATTTTGTCCTTCTGTCAATTTTGCTAACTAAAGAAGTTAGTATACTATGACTTACTCTTATTGAATCCATAATGGCTTCGTTTTCTCCATCATCTAGAAGTTTATTAATATATATATTTTTAACATAACATAATATGTTCTATGTATAGAATATATATACATGTTTATTACATGTACATATATATGTATATATAATACATATATTATACACATGTAATTGTCTAATTATATGTATATGAATGTTCATATACTTATGTGCATGTATGTACATATGTGTATTATATATGTATACATATACTTATATATTATATTATGTGTATATAATAATTATATATAATATATTATAATTGGATGTAATTACACATTATATATACACATATTTTACAATATATTATTAATTATATTACTATATAATTAATAATATATAATAACATTCAGAACAAATCAGATTAGTCTACTAAATTATTAAACTGCTATCTTGGGAAGTGAGTTTTTACCTCCATTATCAGCAAAAATTTAATAAATGCATGTTATATGTAGCTCTGTTCTACAGTTTGTCTTAAATGACATAAAGAAAAAAAATCTCATTAGAAAAAGAAATTCCTGGAAGCTTTCAAAAAATGGAGAGGATTCGGCAAATTAGTCAGTGGAAGAAAGGGCACTGGTAAGGGAAACATGCCAAAGAAAAATGAGAAAAATGAAAAAAAAAAAAAAAAGAAAAAGAAGGTGAGGAAGAATACATTGCATTTAAGCCTTTTAATTCAAATTGAACTTATCCTTTCAGAATTACATTGTTGTTACTATCTTTCTGTCCATTACTCTCTCTGCAATTGCTCTCCCAACTATCATTTGTGTTCTCAATTTCCATCTTTATTTCAGTATTTCTCATGTGTATATCCTGTCTGGTGTATAATCCTTGGAAGCAGTGACTATATCTAATTCTTCAGTATTTTGACCCCCTAGAGCTCCAGGACATAATTGCCTCACCTTATATACTCAGTGATAATTTTGGAATTGGAAATTTCAATTTTGGGGGATTACACATGTCAGGCTGTTAAAGCTGTAAGGAATTTTGGACACAGAGAGCTAGAAAGATTGAATGATTTGCCTAGAATCGTGTAAGTTTCTATGCATTCATTCACAAAACCCTTCTCCTTAGCCTTGTCTTTCTTGGGTATCTAAGATTGGCCTAAAATCTCTGTATGGGCTGCTTACAAGGCATCAGAGCGTATTATGATTGTTTGCCTTGTTGGAACTGGTTTACATATTAAGAAAGGTACACTTTGATCCCAGCATCTGAATAATTCCTTCTAAGACCATGTGTTGCCTCTTACATAGACACAGACATAAACAAATTCATCCCAGAGAGTCAATGGAAGTTTTCCTCAGATGTTGATATATATTTAGGGGCTGATGGTATATATTTAGAAGGATATCTTTCTTAACTCTTTTTACTAGCGATTGGGATAGTGCCAAAAGTCACAAACTGAAAGTTAGCATTTCATTAAAATGACCTGAAGAGCAAATTGAATTTTTCTATACCTCTGGGAAGGACTAGCTCTGATATATTTATAAGCAGAGTTAACCAGAAGGCATAGCTTCTTTGATGATGGCACTGGTCTAAGCTCTCTACTATGACTCATGGAAACAAGCAGCAGTTGTGGCCATGGCTTCACCAGCTGGGCTTAAAAATCCCAAGGATCTTATGTGTCAACCAGACCACAGTCCTTCCCTGCCTTTCCACTTAATGATCACCAAGATCCAGTGTGTTCTAAATGCACATCTCAACCTGATTTATTTTTAAAACAATTCTTTATAAATTACTAGGACATTTTATTAGTTTGTATATTTTTAGAAATTTTAGGGGTGAGTGTGGGAGGAGGAACACTATAACATCCACCCTTTGCCCATATCTCATTAAAAATCCTGGAAGTACACAGTTAAGAAGCCTATAATATCTTCCTTCTTTATGCTCAGTACCCCAATTTTTAATTTGGGAGAGGTATCCTGGGTGATTTTGAGGTACAGTAGCACAAAGATAATGTTTTGCAGTGATGTGGTTTTATAGTGGTATAAAACATTCACTCATCTCAGTCTAGCTATGTAAATTTTCCCTCACAACAATCCCTGGATAGTCTTTTTTAATCCCTGGAGCTTTTCCTATTTGCAAATTTAATATTTGTCATCTATCTTCCCAATAGCTATGCAAATAAGTAATATTTAAAAATATGTTTTCAGTTTTTGGAGAAAATTATGCTGAACAAATATGTCATTTTGGAATTGACTTTTTTCCTCTCAGAAAGAAGGAAGAAGCCGGGCAGTCCTTAATACTTGAAAAACTGATGGGGCAAGGGGAGTGGCTGAAATAGAAAAAAAAAGACTATGTACTTATTTTATGGACAGAAGTCCCTCTTACCTGGGGCCACAGAGGCCCTAGAACACCTGGGTTTAAGGCAATTCGAAAGTGGGGAAGGTGTCTCCTTGAGCTAGTGCGGCTCACTGCCTAATGTTATCCTGAGGCCAGCATCCCCTTGGAGAGTTCCCAAAGGCCGCTTTTGGCTGCAGCATTTGGAAGTCCAACTGTTGCAGTGACCAAACCATTTTCTAGGACAGCCCAGATGGAAAGGAAAAAATTAAACCCAATTTTATTTTTATTACCATAGAACTTCTGTTTGCTCCTCAAGTTTTGATAAATAGCCAACTAGATCTTACTGAAAATATAAGAAAACACCCAGTACTCATGAGATGAGCTTTCATATTCCAAACTATAGCCTGGAACCCATCTTTTAAACCATGTCATAAAACCCAGAAATTCTGGTTTGTAATGACAATGAGAGTGTAGGGGAGCTGGTAAGCATCTCAAAAATAATACAATAATAAGTGTTCATGTGTTGGTTTAATGGATTAAAATAGAAAAACATCAGGAAGATATATCAGCTGAACTTGGTTAATTTTTTTTAATTTTGGAAAATTGTCTTTCATCTATTCTCAATTTTTATTTATGTCATTTACTGATCTTTGAAGTGTTGCATTGGAAGCAAAACCATTAAGCTTTTGAAGATTATTTCCATAATTTGGAGTTTGATCACTTGGGTCATTTGTCCCATGTTGACATGAAATGTTGGACTCCAGTGGCCTGTAAGAGGACAAAGCACGAATGTTTCTCCACTCATCATCCTGAAACCAGGCAGGTTTTTTGCACAATTTGTAGGACCAGTAACAACAGCAAAAGGCATTCTCCACTAGTTAACAAATCCTTTCAAACTCCTACATGAAGCCTGTTCCTACCCTGTTAACATGCCCTTGGCAAATTTTAATCCAATTATTAAATTCAAGTTTACATAATTATTAATTATCATTATCTATTCAATATTACTCATAGTTATCTATCGTATGATTTGTTGTTCACAAACTTCTTTCATTTGCAAATTTAATTTGAACCTTACAAAATCCCTCTGAAATATATGATTCACATGTATTAGCTCGGGCTGCCATAACAAAATACCGCAGACTGGGTGGCTTAAGCAACAGAAATTCATTTTGTCACAGTTCCAGAGACTAGAAGTCCAAGATCAGGGTGCCAAAAGGTTGGTTCTTAGTGAGAACACTTTCTGGCTTGCAGATGGCTTCCTTCTTGCTATGCTCTCTCATGGTCTTTGCTCAGTATGCATGTGGAGAGGGACGTGCTCTCATGTCCCTTCCTCTTCTTATATCAGTCCTATTAGATCAGGGGTCCAAATTCTTGACCTTAATTAAGCTTAATTACCTCCTAAAAGATCTTTAATTACCTCCTAAAAAATCCTATCTCCAAATAGAGTCATATTGGGGATTAGGGCTTCAATGTATGGATTGGGAGGCCGTGCACCATTAAGCCTATGACATCACATTTTGCAGATAAAACAACAGACTGAAGGCTAGAACTAGAAGTAATGTCAGAGCCAGTGCTTGCTTCCAAATTTTTAACTCTCTATTACTTGTTTTGTTGTAATTCCCTTGTGATGAGAAAGGATAATTTTATAGGTTTTTGTAAAGCATCCATGGTTTTCCAGATACTGCAAATACTGAACTGTAAACCTCTAAAACCATAAAAGCATAAAGGCACTAGATTTTTAAAAATAATTATGAAATGGAGAAAGATTCTCCAAAGAACCATAAAACCAAGAATCCAAATGGAAAAAAAAAAGATAAATTTGATTGGATAAGACATTAAAGGCCTGTAAGACATAAAGAGAATGAGAAATACAAATTTGAAGCATAAGAAAGAGTGGGAAATATTTAAGATGCATATGACAGGCAGGGAGCTAATTTTCTTAACATACACAGACCTTTTATAAGTCAGCAGCAAAAAGACAACACTCCAAAAACTGAGCAAAGGACATGAATAGGCAGTTCACAGAAAAATAAATAAATAAATAAACAAGAAACACATATAAAATAAACTTAACTTCTCTTGTAAATAAAGAGATGCATGTTAAAACAGAAACAAGACACTATTTTCTACCTACCAGACTGGCAAAGATGAAAATTGCATGGAGAGGGGGTGCAGAAAAATTATCCTTTTGCTACACAAATGGGAAAAATAAAAATTAGTGCAATCATATGGAAGATAATTTGGCAGTATTTGTCAAAATAAAATAAGCATATATCCTTTAATCCAGCATTTCCACATCTGAGAATAATTAAAACTTCATAAACCGTCACACACACATAAGGAAAGTTGTATACAAAAAATTATTCAATGTAATATTGTTTGTATATTGCTAGGGCTGCCATAACAAAACCTACACACTGGGTGGCTTAAGTAACAGAAATTTATTTCTCATGGGTCTGGAGGCTAGAAATCCAAGGTCAAGGTGATAGTAGGTTTGATTTCTTCTGAGGTCTCTCTTCTTGGTTTGCAGATGATTTCCTTCTTGCTGTGTCTTTTCTCTCTGCCCATCCTTGATGTGTCTCTGTGTGTCCTAATCTTCTTCTAAGGGCACCAGTCAGATTGGATTAGGGCCCACCATAATGGACTCCTTTTAACTTAATTATCTCTTAAAAGTCCTATCTCCAAATATAGTCACATTCTGAGGTATTGGGAGTTAGGACCCCAGCATATGAATTTGAGAGGGGTATAAATCAATCCATAATAGTTTAGAAGAAGGGGGGAAAAAGCAAATATATATATATACATACATATATATATGTATGTATGTGTATATATATATTTATATAGTAAATACATTATTTCAATTCTACACCCCAGCATTGTAGATATACTTTCAACAATAATTACCATGCTGAACTGTATGCTACTTTTGATCTGTTCTCTTAGATTTTCTTCTAGTTTATATTCACATCTCTGTTAAAGAAATGAAAAGAGAGGAAAAACATTAACAGGTGGCAATGTCTTCTAGTATCTAATAGATTAATTTTTGAACGGAAATTCTACTGCAGTGAAATTGCTTCTGATTCGCCAATTTGGGTTTTTAATTTTTGGCTTTATAGCATTAAAAATTTCAAAATATTGAAATTACTCAGTATATAATGACAAAGACTACTGCTACTATGTAAATGGCCACTAGCCTTTGAATTCAAAAGCTCTAGGAAATTTTTTCAAAAACATGTTGTGATTGGGGCACTTGGGTGGCTCAGTCTGTTGAGCATCTGACTCAGGTTCAGCTCTGGTCATGATCTTATGGTTCATGGGTTCAAGCCCTGTGTCAGGACTCAAACTCACAGCACTGGACCTGCTTGAGATTCTCTGGCCCTCCCCTGTTTGCTCTCTCTCTCTCTCTCTCTCTCTCTCTCAAAATAAATAAATAAACTTTAAGAAAAATGCTGTGATTAATTGAAAATTTCAGTTGGATTTGAAAATGTAACTTGAAACTTTGGAACTTGTTGTCCAATCAGTATTTGCTACCATTTTAGATATCTGAGTCAGATTTGTCAGTGAGCACCCAAGAACTGATTTAACAATTATAACACACAAGGTGGACCTTGTAGTGATATCAAAAGAGAACTGGACCGTGAGTCAGGAAACCTACCTTGAAATGTAGCATTGGTGCCCATGTGACCTTGGAGAACTTACCACTTTGAAATTCATTCCGTCCTGTTAAATGGAGTCATAACCATTACCCGAAAATTGTAGTGGAAATTCAAAGACATAACAGAAATGAAAACAACTGGCACAGAGTATTTGCTCATCCAATACTTTACTTTTACTCTTCGTCAAGGCATTGGGTCAACTGTGGAAGGATCAGAAGATGAAATTCCATCCCTCAAGCCATTTATAATCCAATCAGAAAGACTGTATGTGAACTTCAAGTGATATTTTACAAGAGTTTAGAAAGAGGATTATCAGGAACAGGAATAACTGGGGAAGAGTTCAGGTAGAATATAGACTGTGAGGAAGGACTTAAGGATGGAAGATTTGCATCGTTGGAGTAGGGGAGGGAGCATCCTATCAGGCAGAGTGACTTAAAGGAAAGCAGAGGTGCAGTTTCACAGCGTGTCCTTCCAGCATTAAAGCATGATCCTCTCCCCAGAATCTTTAGCAAACAAAGAAAATACAATAAAAATAACCTTTTATTTCCTGGCACACATCCTGACTTCACCAAGGCACAATTTCAGGAGGAATAAACTCATTTTTTTTAAAGCTATGCTTTCCTTCCATTATTTAGCAGAAGTGGGTTATCAGAGAAAGAACTGAGTATATATTTCCTCCATAAGCATAATGTGGGGAAATTTAAGCACATGTCCTGAGCTCATGGCCGTAGACAGAGGTTTTATGAAGGATCTTCGAAATAAGGGGATCCAGAGATACTTGAAACATAGGAATCATCTAGTCCAAGCTTGCTGGTTTACAGCTTGAGAAAAATGGTACCAAAATACGCAGAGTGACTTTTCAAAAGCCACAAGTAAGATACTGAAAGACCTGAGATAAAAACCCAGGTCCTCTTGGCTCCTGAATTTCCTCTTCAGGAAGATCTAACTATAATCTAGCAATGAACTGACGTGTAATCATTCATTCACTTATTCAATCATTCAATTAATCTTTCCTGAGTGCCTGCTATGTGCTAGACACTATCCCCAGTACAAGGGACAATAAGGTGTAAAAATAAACAAAGACGATCCAAATGAGAACAAAGGCCATTTGCTTCAAATTTACTATAGCATTTAACACTTAGCACCAGAGACTCCAAGGCAAGCAGGGAAGTAGGAAACGGTCACAGTGGAAAAAGAGGAAGGCTTCAGGTATGCTCTGATTAGAGGCTATTGGTATGGGGAGCTGGAGATGTGCTAACTAGGAGTGGGCTGTCCAGTGTGATAGGTTTGGGCAGCATGTTTTACTTTCTCTGGTTGGTTCCAAGTTGGAAGTGGGGACATAATTAGAGAAGCTGGCAGTCGTTGACCTAGCCCTGACCATTCTACCGCCCATTTAGATCAAAAGGCTGTAGTTTGTCTTCCTGAACTGGTTGCTACAGGGATGGAGGGTCAGAGTGCTACTGTCATATGTGGTGTGGCCCTTTTCCATGTTTATATTCAGGCCCTTTGGGAGGGAACCAGAGAAGCTGAGCCTCCTCTCATCGAGTTTATAGTCTAGTAGACAAGGCAGATGATGAATAAGGGTTTAATCAGGCCTTAGAAAATGCTAGAAAGGAAACATTCCTGGGTGCAGAAGGAGATTCCCAGTAGTGGACCTGCTATAGCTGGGGTCAGGGAGTCTCCCTGAGTAACTGACTTCCAGCGGGGTCCCAGATGTTAAGTAGAAGTAATTCAGAAGTAAGGAGTCAAAATGTTATTCTGTTACTATTTGTGAGGTTTACCAAAATGTATCTGTCAATAGTAGACTAAGTCTCACAAAAGGGGTATTAGTTCCCTTCTCCATCTCTGATCAGAATGGAACAACCAGACACTTTTGGTTTCTCACACCATAGCAACAAAATGAGGAGGGCTCTCATTGTGAGGGCCTATTGTGTCTTAAAACAAAACAAAATAGAACCAGAAAGAACAGCATTTAACATGAAAATAGAATCCTGACCCTCCTTGGACTAAATGTTGTTAATCAAGTTTAAATTTAGCTCCCACACAGTCTCAAAAGAAAAGGAGACAGCCAGGCCCAGAGAGGAAAAACTTCCGAGGCAAGGAAAACAAGCGTTAAGTCTACAAGGGCGCCTGTAACAACAAATGTCGCTGAGGAGAAGGCGCCTCCAGAAAGCTCATTAGCAACCAGACGCAGCCACAGGGGCTGTCTCCTGCTGGGGGGCGGGGAGGGGGGGGTGCCACCACAGAGCTTGGGACTCAGCGGCCCACCTGCTCCACTCCTGAAATGTGCCGTTTACTCGGGCGACACCCTTGAGGGGGCTAGGACAGAGAAGGGGAAGGGTCTGGAAGCCAGGAAACACCACAGGCAAGTGAAGAAAAGCAAAGCTATTGTCTTTAACACCCACTGATAACTAATAATGAGGCAGGACAAGAGGCAGCTAGAAGTCTACAGGATTAAAGTGAGGGCCAGAGCATTATTGCCACAGCCCTATTCTTCCAGCCTTGTGAGTCCCGAAGCTGTTCCCACTCTTTGGAAGTCAAAGGACCTCTTAATATCAACCTATTGTATGTCCATTTACATGAGTGGAGATGAATTTTATTTTTTAAATAAATTATTTTTCTTTTTTTTTTTAAAAGGCTACCTTGAATTTTGTGAATTTTGTAAAGACTTGAAATGAATTTGTATTTCTTTTGCTCAACAGCAGGGGCATGCATGGGAAATAAGTGGGTAAATGTAGTTTACAAATAGCAGCACAGCCCTCCCCTGTCTCTCTCCCATCCTGTCAGGCTCCTAGAAGGGCAGTGCCGTGCTACACGATAGCAAAGAGTGAAAAGGAGGACATTTACTGAGTACACACTGCATACCATTCTTGGGGAAGAAAGGTACTATTTTATCAGGGTACCTGGGTGGCTCAGTGGGTTAAGCCTCCAACTCTTGGTTTCGGGCTCAGGTCAGGATCTCACTGTTCATGGGTTCCAGCCCCACGTCAAGCCCCATGTCAGGCTCCATGCTGACAGCGGAGGGCCTGCTTGAGATTCTTTCTCTCCCTCTCTCTCTGCCTCTCCCCTGCTCACCATCTTTCTCTTTCAAAATAAATACACATTAAAAAAAGTAAAGAAAGGTACTATTTTACCAATCCTCTTTTATGGAATGGAAAACAGCTAGCATGGAGAAATTAAGTTACCTGCATCAGGTCCTAAGTGCGAGAGCAAGGACTTTTTCACCTCACAGCAATCTCCATCTCTCCATACTGCTACTTTTCAAATTAATTACACAAGGAGGCCTTTAGAGTGAAGTGGTTCTAATTCTTTAGCAGCCTATGTAAGCAAACCTAAACCCAAGCCCAAGGTTAGGAAATCGAAACATAAGGACAACCACTCACAAATGGCCACCTGGGCTTTTTCAAGAAAGGTGAACACTTAACCCATAGCCAGTCAAATCATTTCCTTGCTTTCCTTTATCTTCTTTATAAAAGTATCTCCCCTAGCTCCTGTTGTTGGAGTGCTTCTAAATACTTCCAGTTTGGTACTACCTGATCCGAAACTTTTTTTTTTATTTTTTTTTAATGTTTATTTCTGAGACAGAGAGAGAGAGAGAGAGAGCGCGCGCGCGCGCGCGCGCATCACTGGGGGAGGGGCAGAGAGAGAGGGAGACACAGAATCAGAAGCAGGCTCCAGGCTCTGAGCTGTCAACACAGAGCCCGATGCGGGGCTCGAACTCAAGAGCTGTGAGATCATGACCTGAGCCAAAGTTGGATGCTCAACCGGCTGAGCCACCCAGGTGCCCCTCGAAATTATTTTTGCTTAAATAAATTCTTAAAATGTTTAATATGCTTCAGTCTATCTTTTAATGTGCTTAAGTCAGTCCAACCTCAAATCCTCTAACTTTGGAGGTACGACAGGGGCTGGTCGACTACTTCTCATGCACATTTGTGAAGGAGCCTTGCACTTTGTACCTTGTGGGACTTTTGGTCCTTTATGTTCTAGATGTTATTGGTGGGATGCACCAGGGATGAGTAATTGAAAGGGGATGGGGCTTTTTCCAGGTGGAAGGTTCTGTACAGCTATGTGAGCAGAAGATTGTAGGAACTTTGATTAAGAAGGCACAGTAAGTGTTAAAACTATAAAAGGTTTGAAATGTGATTCATAATCCCCAAAGTGTATTTTGTAGACAAAAGAATGAGGAATTGATAATTAGGCCATTATCCCCAAATATTTTTCTTTTTTTTAAAATCTATTTTGTATTGGTGTCTGAGGACTATTGAATCTTTTCACCTAGGGTACAGTTTGCAAATGTTCTCAAATTTCTCCAGTACTTTAGGGATCCCCTTGCAAAATAATGGCCAATCTGAGAGGTTCATCTCAGGCCTAGAACCCATCATTGCTTTCACCAAAGGGGCTCCATTTTGGTCCTCCAGTCCATGTTGGATCCATGTTGGATCCCAGTCCTCTGGGAAGCCTTGATGGATTTTGTTTGAAAAATGTTGTCTCTGCCTTTAAAAAAAATTTTTTTTTAAAGTTTAAAACCACTGTACTGAATAAATGTAATGCCTGGCTGGTGGTAGTCCCTCAAAAAATATTTGTTGGCCAAGGATAGACTACTTGAACCAGAAATGATTCTTCTGGACCAAATCATATTTGAAATAACAACATAATATTAGAAGCAGTCATGTGTTTTCATAGAAGATAAAACCATGATATTATTAATTAATTTGGTTCAGGGTGGGAGATTAGGGAAATCATGCTGCTGTTGCCGAACGCATTTGTGGGATTAATGAGATCTCTTGAGGGTCAGGAGGAGCATATGAGCTGTCACCCTACCCAAGATATTTACTCAACTCACATTTTCCTCTTTGGAGTTGTTTTTGACCCTTAAACTTTTTTTTTTTTTTTTTTTTTTTCCTGTTGAAAACTAATGATTCTTGTAGTCCCTTCCACTCTGAGAACAGGGACATTGTGAATCCTCTGGGAAGCTATTTTTACCACGCACACATTCACCAGGAGCTTCCTATCCCCACATAGCTGTAGAAGTAGCTTTCTCAAACTCTTTGGTTGACCCTGACATTCAGGACAGGTAAAATGCCCTGTGTGGGGAGTGTGGCTCTGATGAGCAAAGAATGATGGAGTGGACAGGATTTTTCTCATCCAGGAAAAGAAATAGTGACCTGCCATTTATTGAACCCTTACTAAGAACCAAGTACTCTGAAGTCACCCCTCTGAAGTAGTTACCCTAACCACTTCACAAAGGGAGACTGTGTTTTGCTTAAAATGTTCAAATAGCTCTCCATCCTAACCGGAAAAAAAATCTAAGCACTTTACCCTGGTTCCAAGGCCCTGGGTAATCTGGTTCATCCTTCTCTCTGACCTGACTTTTCTCTTTCCACCCTCCCCTTTGCCAGTCCTTTTCCTGTCTGCCTGTCTCTCGGCTGTCCAGGCTTATTTTGGGGCTTGCTGTCTTGTTGTCCTTCCCCCACATCTTTGCATGGCCGGCTTCTCCACAGCACTTGGTCTCTACTCAACCCCACCTAAGTGGACTCATTTGTCCATCCAATAAAGTAGCCTGCCCCTCCCTGCCCCCTGGCTCATTCTCCATCTCATGATCCTGTTTTATTTTTCCTTGAAGTCTTGCTCACTAATCTCTGAAATTTACTTATTATTTGTTCCATTGTTTATATGTTTGTTTGGCTCCTCCACTTATGGCAAACTGTATAAGGATTTGTTCAAAATTTTATGCCCAGGACCTTCATTCATATTTGTTGGGTGAATAAATGGACAGGTGAATGTTAAGTAGTTTAAGGTGCCTCACACAGCTGGTGCAAGCTGAGTCAGGCCATAAACACAGGTTTGTCCATCTCTATTCTTAGGACACTAAACTCATAGATAGGGGTACCAAGAGTATTGGAATTCAGACAGGATAATGCCAAGTGGCACAGCATTTCCTATTCCAGAATTCAGCTGGGGCTACAGCTACCCCATCTAAAGTAGTGTTTCTCAAAGAAAGAGACCCAATTCACTGGTATCAGAATCACCTGAGAAGCTATTAAAAGTGTGGTGTTATGGGCCTCACCTTAGACCTGAATCAGACCCTGGAGGTGCTAACACAGGGGTCAGCATTTTTAACTAGGCTTTCAGAGGTTTCTTATGGACTGTAAATTTTGAATGCCACAGACTTAACAGAAATGTACTCCTGGCTGCACTATTTTATTTCTTTTCTTTTTAAAAAAATTTTTTTTAACTTTTATTATTATTTTTTTTTTTTAGAGACAGAGAGACAGAGCATGAGCGGGGAGGGGACAGAGAGAGAGGGAGTCACAGATTCTGAAGCAGGCCGCAGGCTCTGAGCTGTCAGCACAGAGCCCGACAAGGGGCTCGAACTCACAAACTGTGATATCATGGCCTGAGCCAAAGTCGGACTCTTAACCGACTGAGCTACCCAGGCGCCCCACTATTTTATTTCTTCAGACAGTTGCCGTGTATGTAGATGTACATCACTCATATATGTTGGCTATTTGACCTGGGAAAGTGCCTGTTTCCCGGGACAACTCACTCTTTTGGAGCAGGAGTGACTCTATCCCGGGTTAGGAACCTGAGCCCCTCACTGTGATGCAGTCTCCCTTAGAACCTCCGCTCAGCGCCTTCTGCAGAGAGATCAATGTGTTCACCTGTCTTTTCTGCAGATCAGCATGGAACTGGGTCCTGTATGACTGTGAATGTGATTGATGAAAGAGTAATTTCGACTCAGGGGCTTTAAAGGCCTAAGTGAACTCTTGGAAAAATTGTTATTTGAGAATCCCTTATTACCCTTGAGAGCAGGAAAGAACCAATATGCCAAATAAGAGATTTGGCCATTTTTACTTCTTAATAGCCCAAAGAAGAAGTCTACAAACTCCATAAATAGTGATTGTGTTTATACCACCTGAAAAGAGCACCTTAAAGGCTGCTTTGATAATTTGATCTCGAGATCCTTTTGCCCTAAACTTCCTTAGTTTTGGATGAGTTACCTGTTTTAATTTGTTACTTTCACATTTAACTTACAAACACAAACTAAGCAAAGCCCTTTTGTCTGTGGAGGATCATGGCTACTCACTGGAATGATCTCAATAACAGAACTTTTTCTGTGTAGCTTGGTGCTTATTATAGAGCTGGAAAATCTTATATCTGAATTCCTGTCAGTTGACCTTAATAACTTTTACTTTTAATGGACTTGGAACTTTGATTTTTGCCCAGCTTGAAATCATAGGGAAAAAAGAAGTTTCACCTGAAACCTGGCCCAGAATTCTTTGTGGTTTGTAAATCATGAACACACACCCAGGTTGGATTAGTGTTTAGAACAAAAATCAGACAGGAAAGGCTTCACTTATTTCACGTTTCAGAAAAAAGTTTACAAGTCTGACCAACGCACTGTATATTATAGACGTCAGAATGCATTCCCGGACATTTGAACGAATAAGAATATTTTAGAGCAAAAAATCAAGGCGAAATCTTAGATATCTCATCTGAATATAGTAGATTTATTTCAGGGGTTTTGCTAGCAACTTTTTTTTTTCTTCCTTCTCTTTCTTTCTTTGTTTCTTTCTTTCTTTCTTTCTTTCTTTCTTTTTTTTTTTGTAAGTGAGACAGAGAGAGAGTGCACGAGTCGGGGAGAGGGGAAGAGGGAGAGAGGGAGTTCATGAGTGGGGGAGGGGGCAGGGGGAGAGAAAGAGAATCTTAAGCAGGCTCTACCCTCAGCACAGAACCTGAGGGGCTCAATCTCACGATGGTGAGATCATGACCTGAGCTGAAATCAAGAGTCAGACACCTAGCCAACTGAGTCTCCCAGGAGCCCCATTGCTAGCAACTTTTTAAAGGAGTTTTAGAAAATGCAGTTCTCTAAAGTGTGCTCTCCTATCAATGATATAGTTTTAATATCTCTCATTGACTTGTCACTTCTTGGAAGAGGTGATCTATGTCTGCCACATCCCAGTCCTGTTTCCTTCCTGTGATCTTCTGGTGATGTAGAGCCAGTCCGTTCAATGATGCATCCATTAGGCTATTTAGGGTTGTAAATACAGAAAACCCAAACCTAGCTGATTTAAAAAATAAAGTAGCTCCGTTTCTTTGACATTATCTCAGTTCTGCCCTTGTATTAGCTTAGATCTCTCACCAGGTTTCCTCATGACGACAAAATGTTTTCTAATGGTACCTGGGACTATTATGCCCCCTTATTTATGTCCAGAATCAATGGTGTATCAGTAAATGAATTGTTTTTTTCCTTGCTTTTTAAACCTAATATCATGTCTTGGAGATTACTACTAATGTTATATCTAAAGTTGCCTCACTTTTTTTTTTTTTTTTATAACTGCATGGTACTCTGATGTATGGAGATGCCTTAATTTATATAAGGAGTTCCTTAATGATAGACATCTAGACGCTCTAGTTTTTTGATATTGCAGCACTGCTACAATGAATATTCACAAATACATGTTGTTTAGCACAAATGCAACTGTATCTCCAGGATAAATTCCTTGAAGTACAATTGATAAGTGAAAGAGGACATACATTTTACATTTTCTTAATATTTCGCTGTGGAAAATTTCAAACACATACTAAATTGGAAGATTACGAAATGCAGACAGTGACACCCTTGAACCCACCCTCCACCATCAACAATTATCAGCCCATGTTCAACCTTGTTCCAGTCTACTCTTTCACTTTTAAAAATATAACCAAATCCATAATTTTTAATATCATCAAAAGTATTCACACTTCTCTGATTATCTTATAATATTTTGTAAAGCTGGTTAGTTCAAATCAGGAATCAAAAATATCCATAGACTCATTTGGTTGATATGTCTCGTAAATTTCTCTTAGTTTATAAGTTCCCCCACCCTGCTTTTCTAATTCTTTAAAGTTTTGATTAAAGAAACCAGGTTGTAGAATTGCGCCTCTGTCATGTCATTTGACATATTCCTTTGTCTCCAGCATATTAGCAAACTGACAGTTAGATCCAGAGGCTTTATTAGGTTTCACTGTTTTGTTTTCATTTTTGTATTTTGGCATAGACATTCTACAGGTGGTCCTCAGGTGTATACTTTTTTGGTTGCTTCTCTCTTGGCTATAATGTTATAATTGATCAATTGATCAATAATTGATATTATTAGCCTAATCCATCTATAATAAATTGCTCATCAACTTTCTTCTTAATAATTTTAGCAGCCATAGATTGTAATTGTCTACATCCATTATTTCATTAAGGGTTGCAAAATGGTAGTATTCTAGTTCTACCATTCTTTCTGCATTTATTAGTTGAAAGTCTATAAAAAAGAATGTTCCTTTAGTTGGTTGCTCTGAGGTACAACTTGTTTATGGAAAGCAATATAAAAGTTTGATTCTTTCCCATTCGTTCCCAGTTATTAGAATAATGGATTGGTTCTCCAATACTGTTATTCGGAATATGTGCTCCCTTGGCACACAGATTATGTCATCTACATATTATTTACCTCTTAAGAAACTAGGGCTCATTCCAGGTGTGGGGCAGATTGTATCAGATGAAACTGGAACATGTCATATCAAAAAGCATGAAACTTTCTAAGACTACTGGAATTGTATCAAAGGAACTCAAGAGCCAATTTAAAGGAAATCCTACCAGCCAAAGATGGAAACATTTCAATACTAAAAAAAAAAAAAAAAAAAGAAGAAGAAGAAGAATTGCAATAAATAGATATACAAAAGTGCAATAAAATCAATGTGTTTATAAATATACACTTTAAAAAAAAAAACCTCATTTGTTACCTTTGGAGCATACATTTTTTTTATTTCCGTAAGTACATTACAGGCTTCCTAAATAGGACAATTATCAGTATTGTGATCATAAAAGTCTCAGCAAAAGTCAAGCAATTAAGTAGAATTTTATAGACAAAGCACTGTGAAGATTAGCAGAATTCGAAGCTTTCTCAGAAGCCTAGGTCAAAATCTTTGACATGCGTTTGTGTTATATCTG
Source organism: Herpailurus yagouaroundi (assembly GCF_014898765.1). NCBI lineage: Eukaryota > Metazoa > Chordata > Mammalia > Carnivora > Felidae > Herpailurus > Herpailurus yagouaroundi. The sequence goes on from NW_024412394.1 coordinate 81,901,664, forward strand.
TATGTGTCATAATTATATCCCTTTTATAATTTATCTTTTAACGAGAAGGTTGGATTCCATTCTTAAGTGACAGCTCCTAAAGTAACTGAAAAGAGGAGAACATTTTTAGACCCTTTTATTCTCCAATTCATTGGAGTCACTTTCATTGGTTGAGAAAACTTGCCTGGCTTTTTTCTATAGCATGTGGATCAGTTATGAATTAAAAAGCAGCTGGATAAAAACATTGAGATGTAGAAGTCCTTAGGACTAGACCCACGTGCACTCTTACAAGTTATACAACTTGGTAAAGTCACTCAACCTCTTAGCTTCAATTCCTTTATCAATATAATGAAGGAATTGAGGTAAATGTTCTCTAATGTCCCTTCTGAATTTTAGAATGTGGTGGTTTCGTGATTTGTGCCTGTACAGGGAGAGAGACCTTAGAGATAAAACTTTGCCAGTTGTCTAGAAGAAAAATATTTTAATCAAGTATCCACCTGTCAGTGCTCTCTGCCTTCTCCATGCTCTGCCAGGTAAGACTGGGTTTCCGAAGATTTTCTTTCTCTTGTCTACCCCCATTCCTTTACACAGCTGCTTCCTGCCCCCCTCGAGAAGTCACTAACTCCCTTTGTGTTCAAGTTTCTCCATCTGTGAAATGCAAGGCTGAGTACCCATCAGCCTCCCAGGGGTATTCTGTGTCTGACTCCATTACAGAGCATTCACTATGCTAAGCATTATCTACAAGCTAAGTTTGGCATTTCCTTCCTTTCCTTTCTTGATCATAATTTGATCCTAACTTCCTTGGGAGCCTCTTGTCTTTACAATCTGTCAGTGGCTCTAATCCTGTTTTAACATAATTTCGAGCTATGGTGATGCTAATCATGTCATTGATAATGAGCCGGGGGATTGCCAAGAGCCTTTTAAAAAGTGTGTTCCAATAGTGAAGAAAAGAGTCCAAAAGCAAAAACAAGACAAAACAGAAAAACCCACAGCAATAACACAGGAAAAAGGGCCCACGTAAATAAAAGAATTTACACGAGACAGGGTTGCCAGATAAAATACAGGACACTCAGTTAAATTTACATTTCAGATAAACATAGAATAAATTTTTAGTCTAAGTGTGTCTCAGTCCCATGTCCATACTAAAAGGTCTTTTGTTGTTTATCTGAAATGCAAATTTAACGGGGTGTCCTGTATTTATACTTGTTAAATCTGGCAACGCTAACAAGCTTTCTGTTCAGGAGATAAGCTGAGTTTCCAGTGTGCAGCTGTGCTTTTTTTAGATCTTCCGATGCTAAACAGAGAAATACTCCAAAGTTGACCAGGGGAAGAGGTTGAAACTTCCCCATAGTTTTACCGTTAAAAAATAAGTGGGAACACAGTAGATACCATCATGCTGAACTTTTAGTGTCCATGGATATTTGGCCCTAGGAAAAAATAACAACAACAACAACAACAACCACAACAAAGACAGCTGGCATTCTGTGAGAAGTTGCAGTTCATGGACTTCAGTAGAAACTGCAAAAATTTTCTTAAGGCTATCAAAATTGTAGTCCTTGACGGATTCTGGAGACAGTACTGATAAACAATGAAAGGATGCAGTATTTTCAGAAAGACTGGGTTTCAAGCACATAGTGCCAGGAGAAAGCTGTACAATAGTGAGCACAGATTCTGTGATCCCGCTATTGAAGACCATGTAATAGTCTCCGAGCAAAAGGCCCCGGCAAGTCTCTGCTTGGGCGCGTGCTCACTGATACTCCCCGTGCCACCTCAGAACACCATCTGTGACATCTGTACCCCTCAGGGATGAGCTATGAGAAAGCTCAATTCATTAACGACTGTGACAATTAGAGAATCAGCTCCTTTCTTGCTTTGCATCAATAAAAAGGAGTTTTCTCTAATGTTCTTGGGCAAATAAAATGGCCAGAGAAAGATGCAAAAAAAAATAGAGAAGTATGATTGTCATCAGGTCCAGTGTCATTCAAAGTATGTTCTGTTGTCTGGTGCTGGTCTATGAACTATTTGTCACCATTCAGGGCCAGGAAAATTATAGAAACGTAGAGTAAGCACTTAGAAAACTTTATAGTATCCCACAGAGTAATATCAAGTCTGTGGAATGTAGTAATGAAAAATTGGGACTCACATTTTGTATGTCTTTTTTGTTATTGCTGGCTTCACTTTTCTAGTAATTTGTTTTTCTTGTTTTCCCCAAAGTATTTGTCATCAAAGGACTATCACATTGCAAGAGATGAAAGGCACACTACTTTTTGTGCCCATTTAGACAAATAAGAACTACAATAGCTTAAATTAATTTTTTAATGTTTATTTATTTTTGAGAGAGAGAGAGAGACAGAAAAAGAGTGTGAGTGGGGGAGGGACAGAGAGAGAGGGAGACACAGAGGGAGACACAGACACAGAGTCTGAAGCAGGCTCCAGGCTCTGAGCTGTCAGCACAGAGCCCAATTCAGGGCTTGAACTCATAAACTATGAGGTCATGACCTGAGCCAAAGTCGGACACTTAACCAACTGAGCCACCCAGGCGCCCCATATTAAAATCGTTATATTTATCAATTCAGACTTCCAATAAATAGTAAATACAAACCAGTTTGCTGGACATTGCAAATACAATGATGAATAAGACAGATACACTTCTGTGATTCCTGCCCTCACAAAGTACATTCCGGGACAGGACAGATAATAAAATCACAACAAAGTAGATAGAAAAATACATGATATGGGAACACACTGTAAAGGACTAACCTGGTCAAAGATTCTGAGAAATGTTCCCAGGGAAATTGTACAAGTTCTGTTAGGTATGTCTAGTCTGAAATTCAGAGAAGAGATTTGAGCCAGAGTACAAAGTGGAACATTCATCTGGAGATGCCACTTTAAGGCTTAGGGATGGAAGAAATTGCCAAGGTGGACAATATTAAGTAAAAAAAGAGGGGAGAACTGAATCTTATTGGTCTAATAGCTGAAGGGGAAACTGCAAAGGAAATAGAAATAAAAGTAGCCAAAGAGGTGAGGAAGCAAGGAGATTGTGGAGTGTCTGGAGCAAACGAAGAGGATTTGGAAAAACAAAAACTGACACGGAACATTAAATGCTGCCAAGAGAACAAACAAGAACTAAAAAGTATGCATTGGGTTCACCAATGTGAAAGTCATTGTTTTTGGTGAGAGAGGCTCCTGGAATCTGGTGGTTAGAGGTAAGGAAGTGTTTCAGAAGCCAAAGTGCAGGGGGAAGTAAGGAGAAAAATATAGTGATGATAAACAACTTTTTCTATAAATTTTACTGTGGAATAGAGGACAATGTAGGACTGTATTTGGAGGGAAATATGGGAAAAAGGAAATTTCATTTTACTTTTAAGATGAGATAGCAAATATAAAGGCTGACTCTAGGGATGGTGTAGCAAACGAAAGCTTGGAGACATAAGACAGTAGGGGTTAATCAGTGGCAGTTTCCAAGAAGGCTGGAGAAGAGAATTCCTGTGTGACTTAATACTCATCTATTTGTGATTACAAATGCCTGCTCTCTGCTAGATTCTCACCTCTTTGAGGATAGGAATCGCATTTGTATGGTTCATAATTCTCTACTTAGTGGCTGGCCCAGTGCTGGAACAGTCAGATGCTCAGGAAATAATTGAAGAGAACCAGACACCAGAAGAGGCTATTTGTCTGACACTTGGGGAGGCACCTCCTCCTCCTTGATGGGAAGGCGTGAAAGAGGACTGTGAGGAGGAAGGGAGAAATGTGAGGAATTTTCCAACTGATATCTTTTATCTTCTCTCTGAAATGAAGAATAAAAAAAAATGAGTTAATAATGTAGAAGGCTTGAAGAGAATAATGTTTTCACACTGCTAATGTGAAACAAGATTTATAGATAGAGAACCATCAAGGAGTAGCAAATGACAATCTGTGATGAAGACACAACTAAGTTGTGTTAGATGTTCATATATAGAACATACTTCTTCAAGTCAGAACTATCAAGGAAGTCATGAAGGAGAAAAAAAACCTTCTTGTTGACTCTGAAAATTGTGTGTAGGAGAAGGAACAAGGCTATGGGATTGGGGGAGGAGCAGGCACAGAAACTCAATGATAGAATTTGGCCTTTTGGAACCTATAGGAATCGTGGCTATACTGAGCTGAAGTTCCCTTTAGGCACTAAAATGAAAGAATTTGGGGCAAGGGGCAGGGGTGGGGAAAGGCAGGGGAGGTTCATGAACATCCTCAGCCATTTCATAAAATGCCTATTTTGCCTTAATTAAAGTTCCCCAACTTCATGCTAAATTCTTCTTTTTTGTTTGAGAACCACTGGCTTAGACAATGGTGATTTCATCCCTTGGCTGTTAAGTAAGCCCCAACAATGTCTTTCATAATATCTCCTTGCTCTTTATTTTGGGCTTTCCTGTCAAATTTCATAGCTTCCTTTACATCCACCTATTTCACTCTCATACTGCTGGTATACCAGATGCTCCCTTAATTTACTGGAACTTCAGTTCCCATGACATTTTTTTTTTTTTCCTCAGTTGGTCCCTACTGTTCAATGTCTACCTAGGCAAAACTCCATTGTAATCACTTCAACTACTTTCACCAGTACCCCAATTTCTAGACTGTTTACCACCCTCTACCTACATACTCTAAATCTTGCCTCAATCCAGCAATTTGACTCTTCTGCGACTACAGAAAACTGATGAAGAAAATTGCTCAACTATAAAGGATGAGAGTATTCACATTCACATTAACATCCAAATGCTGCTTGGAAATACTCTCATCTTACTCTAATTTCCCTTGGTATTTCTATTCCTCATTACTTTCCTCTTAATTCTTGCCATGCTGCTATTTTCTGTCAGAAAGTAGTCTTATAATTTCATTAAAAAAAAGAGAGGCCATACTACATCATTCCACTTTCCTTCAAGAAACTCATTTTCCCTACCTCCATCCCTGCCCTGCTCTATGTACAATACATACATGTACACATGCACCATATACCTGCAAACGTATCCTCACCCCATCCTATCTTTACTTGCTCTCCTTCTCCCTCTGTAAAAGATATTTCTTCTCTTGCCTTCCTAGAGCCAATCCTTACATTTGCTTTTTGATTCAGCTATTACTGCCTGCATTCATTTTCTATTGCTGCTGTAAGAAATCACCATAAATACAGGGCCCTAAAACAACACAAATTTGTTCTCTTACATTTCTGGAAGTAAAGGTCTGAAATCAATTTCACAGGCTAAAGTCAGATTTTGGCAGGGTTGGTTCCTTCAGGAGGCTCTGGGGGAGAATCCATTTCCTTGTCTATTTCAACATCTAGAGACCAACTCCACCCCCTTGGTTTATGGCTCCTCTCTCACAGCATCAACCTCTTGTTTCCATCATCAAATCTCCCACTATTCACATTGGGTCTCTTGCCTCTGTCTTATAGCGATGCTTGTGATTACATCATGCCAATCTAGATAATTAAAGATAATTTCCTTACTGTCAAGACTCTTAATCACATCTGCAAAGTCCCTTTTTCCATGTAAGGTAACTTGATCACAAGTTCCAGAAATTAGGACAGGACATCTTCATATTATTCTGTCCACCCCACTATCTCTTCTAGAATTTTGCTTCATGGAGTCCCCTCTGTTCTCCTGCATCCTCACTATTTCCCTGCTGGATCTATCCTCCCAGCTAGTAAACCTGCTTAACTGTTTCTTATCTTATTTAGGTACAGTCATTGACTCCTTTTTCTTTTTACTATGATGATCTGTTTGCATGATCTTATTTCACTCCCTAATTCTATCTATTGTTTATGAAAAAATGACCTCCAAATTTGTAATTTTCCAGTCTATCCAACTGCCCACTGAGAATCTCCACCTGCATGGCCTAAAGGTATCTTAAACTCAGCATGTCCAAAACTGACTGTGAAAGCTGCTTTTCTCATTCCTCTAATTTCTGGCTCAGTTATCGGTGTCTCAGTTAGCTAAACTGAGCAAGAGAATCACTTTTAAACTGTACTCTTCCCCTCTGCATTTAATTGTCCTCTGTGGTGAATATAATTGTGGATCTTTGCTTGCTCAATATCTATTCCAATCTCCTTTTACTGTTTCTTCCCATACTAAAAAGGCTTAAAAACTAAACAATGACATTTCCCAGAAGCCCTTGAAGCTAGATCTGATGGTGATTCAGATGCACTTGTGTGAGGCTTGATTCAAAATTGAGTTTAGAAGGAAGAGAAGCAGGCCACTAGGCATACATTTTGCTGGTGCACATTAAACAGATAACATGGTTGTTCTAGCAAATTCCAAAATCATCACATGATATTTATAATCAGAGCAAGAGAAACAATTCCCTTGGCAGCCTAATTCTGCTGTGACAATGAGAATTATTTCTGGAAGTTCAAGCTAGAATCTAAATCTTTAACCCTTCCAAACATTCCACAAACCATTTATATTCTGTTTAAAATATAAAACAAAAAAACCTTTCTGCTTTAACTGGCCATAGTGGATTTGTTCTCTGCAACTGAACCCTGACAAAAATAGTTACAAAATTATATGGGTGTTTATTCCTAAGTATATGTTATATTGTTTTATGTGTATTCATTGCCTTAGTTTGGGCCCTTATAGTTTCTTGTTTGGGCTGTTACCACGACTTCCTAATTGGTTGAGCTAATCCTGTATCTCCACAGGCCTTAATTGCTTCAAAGGTACTTCATTAATTGGGGTTACACCCCAAGGTCTTTATGATGGTAGGCACATTCTTCATTTACCAGCTCCTGCACATCTGTCCAACCTCACTTCCTACCAAGCTTACATGCTTATTTTATGCTTTAACCATCAGGTTCCAAACACAACTCACTAGGTTGTGGTTGTGTGATTCCCTCTCTGTGTCCATCTCGCAGACACCTAAGTTGCCTTCAAGGTCCAGTTCCAATATATCCTTTTTTTTTTGGTAAAACCTTCCTTGACTCATTTTGACAGAGGTAGAGACCTCTTCTTCTGTGCATTGCCTTATTATGTATCTGCTACTGTTTGTCCTCTTAAGGCCTCATTTAATTCAGGAAGCATGCACATTCCTCTTTTTATTCCTGTACCCATCAAGGACCTAAATCCACATGGAAAATACACCCTCAACAAATGTTTGAGCAATGAAAATATCAGTTACAGAAAATAGAATAAAATAGGAGAGTAGCAGTCCATTCCCCACTATCAATAAATATTTATCAAATACCACCTAAGCTAGAGTCTAGAAATATGATGGTAAAAAGACATTCTTTCTTAGTGCTTATAGTCTGGGTGGGAGATAGTTAAAAAACAAATAAAACATTAAAAAAAAAAAAAACCAACAACTGGTAATAAGTAATAAATACCCTAGAAGAAACAAGGGGATGAAGAAGATCTGAAACTCTGAGATTACTAAAGAGAATTTCAGCTTAGGAGGGACAAAATTAAATTTGCATGTATCCATGGTTTAAAAGGAAAGCTTTAAACCTTTTGTAAAGTTCCTTATATCCTCCCTGGAGCTGAATTCTCCAAATGGTTGCCTTGTTCCCCCAACCCTAGGCTCACTGTCCTCACAGAGTCTGTACTTCCTCCAGTATTCCCTCTCTTTTTGGTAAC
>NW_024412394.1:81909250-82282272 GCF_014898765.1 Herpailurus yagouaroundi
CTCACAGAGTCTGTACTTCCTCCAGTATTCCCTCTCTTTTTGGTAACCCCCTATCCTTGCTTCAGAATGAAGTTTCCTTCTTGGTTCTCCAAGGTTGAATTAGTCCAGAATGATGTCTCTGGGCTTCTGTAGGACAGACCAGCATGGGGGCAAAGTCAAGTCCTGACTCTCTTGAGATTTCCATCTCTAAGTAGATTATGTGAATGCCTCTCAACTTTCTAATTGCTTAGTGGATGTTGGTTAGATGGCTTTCTCTCCTCCTCCCTACCCACCCCCCCCCCCGTCACATACACATACCTACCAAGGGTAAATATTAATTCTTAGAATTTAAGCCATAATAAAATAAAGAAACTTTTTGTTCAAAGGCATATAACTTACCATATTGCCTCTCTCAAAGTAAAGCTAGGATTTCCCATTGTTACTGAGCATCTTCTATGTCCCAGGTATGTGCTTCATGCTGGGGATACAAAAACAAGTACCAAATAGTCCCTTCTTTCAAATACTGACAGTCTCATCTACCTTGGAAAGATTTTTGAATCTCCAACCTTTTCTCTCCATCTCTACTCCCTTGTCTGTCTTCATTGCTTACCTGGAACAGCTTCAACAGCTTCCCCTGGCTTCCCTAAACTTAAGGTTCTATTTCATTTTCTTTTCTAGTACTTATTAAAGTAGACCTTATTTTATTTTTCAAGTCTGTTTCCCCATCTAGACTGTAAGTTCTTTGAGAGAAAGGGTCCAGTTTTGCTCACCTTTTCTACTTCTAACACTATACTCAGCAGATAATGATGCTCAGTAGATGTTTTCTAAGTTTATTTATTTATTTTGAGAGACAGAGTGTGTGCACTCAGGGGAGGGAGGAGGGGCAGAGACAGAGATTCCCAAGCAGACTCCGTACCTTCACTGCAGAGCCTGACTCCGGAACCCATGAACCCTGAGATCAAGACATAAGCCAAAATAAGAGTCTGACACTCAACAGCTCAACCGACTGAGCCACCCAAGTGCCCCAGTAGATGTTTTTCTGAATCAGCATCTCTTTAGTTCAGAAAAGACCATCCAAGTGACAATCAGTAAATTTCTAAACTCCTGTTAAATATTTGAGACAAATATGAACCATCTTTTTTGCTGTTGGGAAAATGGAGTTTCTAGGAAAAGAAGCAAAGCAATCACTTGCAATTGTAGTCTTCCTTTCAGAGCTCTTTCCTGTGTAAAAGAATTTTGTAAACAGTAAAGAATGATCTCTATGTAAATGAATATCCTTATTATATTAATCCTGAGACATAGCTGTGGAATATGTATTTTAAGTATTCTTGTGTTTTTAAGTATCCTCATTTCACAAATGCAGGTACTGAGAAATACATTAGTGAATGACTTTAGCCAACCAGCCACTCAGACCAGGGCTCAGGTCTTCTGATGCAAGCAAGCACTGTGAGATCTCTCAGTGTTTTTTGTGGGTTTTGTTGTTGTTGTTGTTGTTGTTGTTTTTATTTGAGTTGCCGATGATTTTCTTTAGACTTCCTACCAATGGGTCAAAGAGCCCAAGAGGAGGGAGGAGTCATATGACTGAGGCTTGACTTGGTTCTGACTGGCTCTGGGTTTGATCCAAGTCCCAAAGTCACAGTACTTTCTATGTTAGTCGTGGATCACATGAAATAATACATGCCTAAGTTCTGCAGTCTATGAGGACTCTGTGCAGCACCTTTTCTGTTTTCTCCCCAGACCTTGTAGATCACTTGTGATAGTTGCTGTGTTTTCTCCTGGCTTTAAGACACCAAATTGGAAAAGATGAATTTAATGCAAGACACTATGAATGCTTAATGCTAATGCTAATGCATGCTAAATGCATGCTAAATATATATAATACATATTATATATATTTACAGATTTATATGCTATAACGATATATAATATATATGATGAGACTATAATAAAAAATAAAAGAAAGTAGAATACAAATACCCCAAAAGGACGAGTGATTCTTTTATTCCAAGTCTTTTTTTTTTTTTAAGATTATTTATGTACCTTGAGAGAAAGAGAGAAAGAGAGAATGGGGGAGGGGTAGGGAGAGAGAGAGAGAGAGAGAGAGGGAAAATCCCAAGTGGATTCCACACTGTCAGCACAGAGCCTGACTCAGGGTTTGAACCCACGAACTGTGAAATCGTGACCTGAGCAGAAACCAAGAGTTAGCCGTTCAACCAACTGAACTACCCAGGCACCAAGTCTCTCAATAACACAAAGAAAAAACACTTGCCTTTTTGCAGTTTCCCTCCTTTTTATCACTCCAAACATAAAATAAATATAGAGTTCTAAATACATAGCTAATAAAGGCCATTTAAACTTGAATCAAATGCATTTGTACCAAAAGTAACTGAATATTTGCCTTTCAGTTATATGGATCCTGCTCTGTTCGTCTTTTCCTAAGAAGATCTGTACATTAAGTTGCTGACATTTGAGTGGTAGCTGAAGCCAGTTTTGAACTGCATTTCAGTTCATGTTATAATGGGTTAGGGTTAGGGTTGTGGCTTAATAAATTAATAACATCAAGTTAATACTTTCTTAGAGATTTGAAAAATCGCAGACGTCAGTCCTTAGGAAAAATCCCTTTAACTTAGTCCATCATTTCATATCTAAGCAGTGATGTTCAAAGTCCTGACCGAATTCCGAATCTCTTCACAACTATCCACACAAGTACTTGAGGGGGTAAGTTTTTAAGCCGAATGCATCATGTATGTCTGGATAAAAACCCAAGGAACTTTTTCCAAAGTGTAGTTACACATCCCGCTCTCCGGTTCGCCAATGTGATCGCCTAAAACCTAGTGAGTTTCCGAAGCTGTAGGACCAGCCACAACTTCTTTGTGAGGCCAAGAGTCCCACTGCCCTGCCGCACCACCCCAATTCAAGGGCATGTCCCGAGGCAATGCCTGTGTCCTTTCAGGCTGAAAGCTTTATTTGTCTGCAGTTCAGCTGAGACCCCAGAGACAGAGCCGCATTGACAACCCACCCACTCTTCAAGGGGGTCACCTGTTGCCTCACCCAGGTCAGGGGAGGTCAGCTTCTCAACAGGAATTTTTAAAAAAGAGGCAGGCACGGGTCTGTCCATAAAAGGATCTCTTTGAGGTTGGTAAAAAAATAAAAAAAAAAAAAAAAAAAAAAAGAAAAGAAAAAGAAAAAGAAAAAGAAGAAGAAAGGCAGGGCATTTTGTGTTCCCAGTTAGACCCTCTGGAACAAGGCCGCCTGAGAACAGGCCTGTGAGCACTTCTTATTGGAGGCCAGCCAGCGGAGGCAGCCCAGACGATTTTCACAGGACCTCTTGCTGCCACCGCTCACCCACGACAGCCTAAATTGGAGTCAGGGCGGCCACCTCCTGGCCCCGCCCCCCACCCCCACTCTGGGCGTCTGCTGAGCAGCACAGGGCTTTACTGGAGCAGCTGCCTCCTGACAGGATCAAGTAATTTAGGGTCAAGGACAGGAAACCAGATTCACACAGACAAGCAAGATGAAAAACTGACATTTGCTGATGACCATATGGAGCCTTCACTCTTTTTTGCCTCCTTCCCTCCTACTGAAAAGGTCAAGAAATCTACTCCCGAAACCCTTTCTCACACAATACCCCTCTAACTCAATATACCTGCTGAATAAGAATTCAGGCACATTCTGACACAAGTGGCAGGCCTTGTGCAGTTCCCGGGACTGTGGTTTATGTCCCTTTGCCTCCTTCTCTTCCCTCCAGAGACCTCGGGCACATTTAAGTGAACAGCCCAGTGTGCTGGGCTTGCACAGCGTGGGAAATCAGGGGCGAGGGCTGATGTGGGCAGTGCTCAGCCTGCTGTGGGAAGGAACCACCACAGTTGCTGCAGGCTCATTGCTAGAGAAGAGAAAAGAGGCTGCCTGCTCCTGCCTCCCTCCCCCAGCATCAGAGAATCTTTCAAAGGAGAGGTGCCTTACAGCTCAGTGGAACCCCAGGGCTTGCTCTCTCCTATGTCCTCCTTCCTGCCCCCACTCCACTATGACAACCATGCGTTTAGAAAGTTAGAATTAGGGGCATCTGGGTGGCTCAGTTCATTAAGTATCCGACTCTGACTCTTTGATTTTGATCAGGTCCCGATCTCGCGGTTTGTGAGATCAGATCAAGCCCCACGTGTTGGGCTCTGCGTTGACAGCACAGAACCTGCCTGGGATTCTCTCACTCCCTCTCTCTCTGCCCCTCCCCTGCTCTCACTGTCTCTCTCTCCCTCTCTCAAAATAAATAAATTAACTTAAAAAAAAAAAAAAGATAGTATTTGAGAGTATCTGAGAGTTCAGAAACCAAAAAGTAAACATGTGAAATTAGAAAGAGCTTGGCCAGACTTTCAGGGCTAACCCACCCTTCTTATTCCCAAATAGCTAAACCTCCCCTTGCCTCCAAAAACTGTCTGAAACAGAACAATTTTCTTTACTGCATTGCTTGAGATTTGTTGTTCCCACTTTTATATTTTATTTATTAAAAAAAATTTAATATTTATTTTTGACAGAGAGACAGAGTGCAAGCAGGGGAGGGGCAGAGAGAGAGAGGGGGGGACACAGAATCTGAAGCAGATTCCAGGCTCTGAGCTGTCATCCCAGAGCCTGAGGCAGGGCTCGAACTCATGAACCATGAGATAGTGACCTGAGCCGAAGTCAGACACTTAACTGACTGAGCCACCCAGACGCCCTTCCACTTTTATATTAAAAAGAAAAAAAAAAAAAATGTGAATACCTCTAGAAAAACCTGAATGTGCTGCAGTATTTCATGCCTCAGTCTTTGGCCTCATGCTCTGTTTTCTGTCTCCACAGGGCAAGGATGCTATCTTGCCTTTCTCCAGGCCCAGCTCAAATATCCCCTTCTCGGTGAAGCCTGTTTCGTGCCCTCAAATTCTCCCTCTTCTCTGCACTCTGTAATGCAGTTATTCTATACTCTGAAGGTACCACTACTACTTAGTTTTTATGAAATTTTTTAGCTACCACCAGTGAAGCATGGATTTTAAGGCTCTTCTCCAGGCACTGCAGTATGGAAACTTCACCGGAATCCTTAACCCAATGTCCCTGTGGCCAACCCCAGGCATTTGTGGGGTGGCTGGGGGACACTGCAGCTAACAACGCTGTCGGCTGGAGCTCACAACCTTGGCTTCATTTGATCAATACTCTAAAACAAGCCCCTTAGTGGCTCTAAGCGACCCAGATCCAAGCACAATTAAAGGCAAGTCTACTCACTATCATGGGGAGTGTAGATTTGGGACCATGGCTCTCAGAAACAAACCTATCCAAGAAGATCCAGGAGGAAAACAAAAGAACCCCAGCATCATCCACAACACAGCCTCTTGTGGCACCAAGTCTTTATTAGATTTGGTGTGTGTTCTTTTGGAATCTGCACATGTTTTATTGTTGTTTGTTCAAGCCTGAAGCAGTCTTGTCTCTCTCAGCCTGCTCGCTCGTCAGAGGCTGATGGATGCCAGTTACTGTTCAGCTGCTGGTAGATTGCTATTTGAACGAACCACATCTGAGGGTGCTGGTGCTGGTAAAGCATCTTTTTAGTTGAATAATGCAAGACAGCACATTCGGGGAGGTGGAAGTCGTGCAGTGGTAGCTCAGAAGGAAGACAAAGAGGAAACAGACCACTGACTCTGGTGGGAACCAGGGTGGTATGAGGCGTCCTGCACGTAGAGACAAAGATCCCAGTAAATTACCACGATGCCAAACAGAGGGCCCCGCCAGACACGATGGAACCGCATCCCTCCTTTGTCCAACATTTGAGAGGAAAATCACAGTATGTGCTTTTGTCATGTTCAGCCAAGAGAATTAAAAGACATGCTTAGTTTCTCTTTAAAACCTTTGCCGAAGGGATGGATTACAGCCCTCCCTCTTTGCTGATTCACTTGGTCATACCTAGTCGCATCACACCAAAAGGAAGTGAGCACTTTGTGTGCATGGTTTTGTGCAAATTTCCTTATCAGTTGCTTGTTGTTTTAATTGAGAAACAGGGAAGGAAAGGTGGGGTGCACCTGGACTTTTCTGCGCTGCAAGCTCTCAGGTATTTTACAAAACACATTGCAGACACCAGGGATCTTTTAGGCTATTGAATAAGTTGTAAGAATCTCCTGAGCTTGTTCTAAGTTCCAATTCCTTCTTCTGCCTGAGATAATCTCATTTATGAACTTGAGATCATGTTGAAGAGACATAAAGAATCTTCAAAGTTTACTTAAAACTCGTACAAGATGCTTAGGGTCTGCTGAAGAAAACAGTATTCTTTCGAACTTACAAATAATAAAGGTTGTGAAAATGTTTCATGAATAAAAGGATGTTAATGTCTTATAATGATGAGAAATTGCCTTTGGAAAAATTCAAGTCATGGCTTTGACAATAAAGCATGAAATATACTTTAGATTTATAATGCCCCATTGGCTATCTGCAGAAGGTGAAGTATGCATAAAAAGCCAAATTGATGCAAGGCTCCCCTCAAATGCTGGAAGAGGAAAAGTACAGAGAATAGAGCTGTGTTATAAAACCCTGGGGTGGTCTTCCTCAAAGCAGTCCCCAAAAGGCTCAAGATGACTTTGGAACATAGTAAAACTTAAAACAAAGGAAACCAAATAAAATCTGCAGAATCATTGCATGGTAGGAAGCAAAGGCTGGGAATTTAAGAGCTGTGACCTCTGGCCATCCCTGATGCCATCCTCTGCCTTTGTGACCCCCAGTCTTGTCCCATATAACATTCCATCTCTGAGGTGCCTTGGTGACATTCATTCATTGATTTATGTATTCAATTTTTTTCAAGAAATGTTTACTTGAGTGCCCACTATTTCAGCGCCCTGTGCTGGGTGTTGCTGGATTTACGTGCATTTCTCGCGTGTTCCTTACAATCCTACCCTATGAAGTAGGTGTGGTTGTTGCTTCAACTTACAGATGAAAAAACAGACTTTGGCCAGTTTTTCCAAGGACACAAATCTATGAAAAGATTTGCCTGGGATACAAATTCAGGAGCCCAGGTTTTAACCACAACACAACCTTAAGTAGAGGTATAACCAGCCCTCAGGAAACCCTCCACGAGGGGAGGAGACAAAGCATAGCTTGTACACGTGCAGATACAACCCATTGCATTGTCCTGTGAGAGAACAAGAGCTTGAAGTTCAAGGAAGTGGGCTAGAAGGGGGAAATCACCAATGACTGAGGTAACTGTAGGTAGTTTCAGAGGGAGGTAGGATTTGAGCTGTGTGTTGAAGGATACATAAGATTTTAGAACTGTATCATAATCATACATCAAACCTAACTAAAACAGAATAACCTGTGATTGTCCTGCTCTTTCTTTCTTTTTTTGTTTTTTTTTTTTTAATTTAAAACTTTTTTTTAATGTTTACTTATTTTTGAGAGAGAGAGAGAGTGAGCTGGAGTCGGGCAGAAAGAGGGAGACACAGAATCTGAAGCTGTCAGCTCAGAACCTGGTACAAGTCTCCAACCCACGAACCGTGAGATCATGACCTGAGCTAAAGTCAGACACTTAACTGACAGAGCCACCCAGACACCCCTGTGTTGCTGTTTCTTATACCTCGGTCCCGGAGTCATTTTTCAGCTGCCCCTCACCAAATCTTTGACTAAAACATTTGAAAAGACTCATGAATTCATTTCTCCTTCTCTCCCTGCAACTGCTAAATTGATTCAAAGCCTGGTTATCCCTTACCTGGAACACATCTGCATTAGAATTCTTCCTCCTCTGCTCCAGTGCTCCTCACTGCTAGGGCAGGATGACATGGCCTTCCTACTCACCGCTGGGGTCCAAAACTAGAAGAGCACCTGCCAAGGCCAATAAATAGGAAGTTCATGTGATATGCCAGGCATGTAGATTATGAAGACATACTAGGATCTGTCCCATGATCTTTACCTGGAAAACTAATGGAAATAAGAGCAGCAGGCTGGGTTATTGACCATTAAGCCATTGTTTTGGGCATAAGAGGTATTCGGAGCAGAGAAAACCTAATTTCCATCTTCACATGACTGCAGTATTGTTGTGAGCCAAAGCACAGACATGCGATGGAACAGTGCTACGAGGGCTGCAGAAGCTGGATGAGTGACACACATTAGACCCAGGAGAGTTGTTCTGAAGAGACAGGTGCCACTCACAGCTGAGATGTCCCATTCCCAGAAATTTGGGTTTGAGCAAGAGGCTCAATTAAATTTAAATTTAAATTTAATCAGGATTTAAATTTAAATTTAATCAGGATTTAAATTTAAATTTAATCAGGATTTAAACCAGCAGAAAGAAGTATAAAACGTATTTCAAGGGAGAGAATACATACTTATTCCAGCATTACTCAAAATGATGCCATTAAGCTTGTCATTAAAAAAAAGGTAGGAGGTTAAGTGCTCAAGGGATTAAACACAAAAGTGAACTGAAATCTTCCCCACGGGACCTCTTAGAAATACTAAATGGTAATATGCCTTGTGAGGGAAACATACAGTATACATATACGTATATATGGTGCATGTACTTATATGATATGTATGTGATAGTATATACTATTATCACATGTAACATGGAGTCCAGAGGAAGATCAGGCTTCAGGGATGGTTGGTTGGGTGACTGACAATAGCAGGTAAGATCCAGCTTCCTTCCATATCCCTGCTCTGGTATCCACAGCATTGAGGCTGGTTTTCCTCAAAATCATGAGTTGACTATCAGTAGCTACTGGAACCAACACCTCCCTGTTCATACTCAGCAGGAACACGGTTCTCTTTCCCAAAAGGTTCAAGGAAACTTTACCTTGTGTCTCACTCACTGGTCCAAACTGGTTTAGGCTCGCCTATCTTCAGCTTGATCACTGGCAAGGGGATGGATAGCCAGGATTGGCTAGAAAATGTGCACTACACACACCTTGGAAACCCAGGCCTTCATTCATTCATAATTTCAACATTTCATCTCTCCTTCCAAACTCTATTAACTGAGTACCAACAGTGCTTCCAAGTTACCAATCTCTTCCCTTAGGAAGCGCACCATCTGGTGAGAGAGGAAACTAATGCTGCACTGTAATTTGTGCACAGAAAGCATTGGGGGGTCCAGCTGAGGAAGCTTACAGAGGACTTCAAAGGATGGGTAACTTCTCTGCTGGGAAGAGAGCGACAAATAGAAGAGCCTTCCATGTGGAAGTTTTATCTTGGTGCTCTTGGGGGAAAACATACAATTTGATGAAAGGACATATAAAGAGAAGACATTGAGAAAGAACACTAGAGGAGAAGGAGCAGTAGTGCTGATGAGATTAAAAAGAAAGAATGTCTGAAGGAAGAAATGCGGCGCAGTAAGGTAAATGAGAAGAAGACCAATGACAATTTATGAAATGTCTGGCACAGTAAATTGTAAACTTCTCAACAGATGAGGAGCCTGAGACTTAGGTAAGTTCCCCCCAGGGCAGGTAACTAGTAAGGAAGGGGCTGCTATGGACCGTATGCTCGTGTCCTCCCCAAATTCCTATGTTTAAACCCTAAAAATTCATACGTTGAAGTCACCTCAGGATGCGATGGTATTTGGAAGTGGGATCTCTGGAAGGCAATTCGTTCATGAAGGTGGAGCCCTTGTGAGAAGATGAATGCCTTTGTAAGAGGGGCCATGAGGGAGCTTGCTTTTTGTCTCTTTCTCTGCTCTCTGCCATGTGAAGACCCAGCAAGATGATTGCCATCTGGAAACCAGGAAGAGGCTTTCCATAGAACTCAGCCACGTTGGCACCCTCGTCTCAGACTTGCCAGTCTCCAGAGCTGTGAGAAATTAGTTTCTATTGTTTCCACCACCCAGTCTACAGTCTCTTGTTGCAGCAGCTGGAACTAGCTAAGATGGGAACTGAGTCAGGATTTGCATCCAGGGAAGGCTAGCTCCAGAACACACACTCTTTTATATATTACCATATCGTCCAGTGAACATGGTGAATGGAGTTTGAAAATTAGAAATGCAGTGTCAGTAAAGGAGGAGGTGAGAGGCCGAATGGGGACGCAGGGAAGACAGAACCGCGGGCACCTGGGCTGAGGTACTGGAAACGCGATGAAGAAACTCACACCCAGCCCAGCAGCACTGGCTTTATTGCTATTCTGTCTTTTGCCAATGTCTTTAAAATTGTGTCAGCAGCTGTCTCTGGGGCTCTTTTTTCTCTCCTGATGCAAGTTTCACACCTTCTCTGCAACTCTTCAGCTAATCCTAGGCTTACTTATTGGTGCTTATTCCTTCCTTTACTACATCCTCTTCAGAGGGTTTGTCTTGCTCTAATTGTAAGCACCCTCACGTTCACACACCTATGCGTCATGATTTTGTTCCTTATTGTTTCATTCTGTGGACTTTTGGAGACCGAGTCAATAATCTAAGCTGGAGATGTTAGTCACTTAGCTCAGAACTTGTGGCTTCTAGCTCAGTGGGTTATAATTTTGGATGCACACGTTGAATCAACCAAAAGCCTTTAAAAAAATGCAGATTCCTAGCTCCCGTCCCAGACCTCCTAAATAGGAATCTCTGAAGATGGAGTCCAAATATTCCTATTTTTAAAAGTTGCCCAGGTAAACCCATGCAACTGACCTGGCACTGGTCCAGGGCCCACTACTGGGAGCCGTGGCTCTAGCTTCTGAGTCACTCTCCTATTACTTAGTCTCTGCTGTTTTCTGGGCTTTGAGCTCAAAGCAGAATAACCCTTGACCACAGATATTTTGTTACTGTATCTCTTTGCTTACAGAGTCACCTCCCAAGGCTTGGGAACATTGTGGAAATGATCTTAGGTTGACCCAGTATTTACTGCAATTTTAAAGTCATATCATAATTATATCTTATCTGTCTCCTACACTTCCTTGTCTGGAGCCCAAATCTCTTCTCACTGTTCATGACAAGACGTAAACTGTTCATGTCTTGTCTTAATCCAGAAAGGAGCATTATTCTGTATGGGTCTATTCTTGTAGTCATTTAAAACCAAAGTCAGTTATCTCTGCCTTTATTCATTTAGTCATTACCATCTTTCTCATACTCCCAATGCAGGTGCTTGATCCCACTGGTTATCATAGCCCACTCTTTGTCTCTAAATCCATCTTTTCTTCATCTGAGCTATATATGGCTCATACCGTATAACAGCAAACATTGGGATGGTGGAAATCTAGTGGGTTAGGATGGGAAGCGGAATCACTACATGATCCTGGGGGAGCCTAGGATTTTTAGTTACTTTCTAGTGAGAGTTTTTAGTTCATGGAAATGATGCTTGGAAGTTGAGGGGTTAGGGCCTTCTTTGCAGATCTCTAGGACGGAAGTCAAAGTCTGAGGTCATTTCCTAGGGATGCAGGGGAGCTGAACTGGAGCCTTGGAAGCTTCACTGTGATCAACATTCCTGGGAAAAGAAGCCTGGACAAAGTTCTGTGATTTCTGAGCT
This sequence comes from Herpailurus yagouaroundi, assembly GCF_014898765.1. Lineage (NCBI taxonomy): Eukaryota > Metazoa > Chordata > Mammalia > Carnivora > Felidae > Herpailurus > Herpailurus yagouaroundi. The sequence goes on from NW_024412394.1 coordinate 81,920,644, forward strand.
TCTAAAAGGGATGGATGAAACAAGAACAAGAACAAGAACAAGAACAAGGAGTGCTGAGGAATGAGAACCGGCACTGTGAGGGAGAGGCTCTGTGCTCTGGTAGAACACCACAATCCAGGAGCACCTTGGTGGCTCAGTTGGTTGAGTGTTCGACTTTAGCTCAGGTCATGATCTCACAGTTTGTGAGTTTGAGCCCCGCATCGGGCTCTGTGCTGACAGCTCAGAGCCTGGAGACTGCTTCCAATTCTGTGTCTCCCTCTCTCTCTCTTTGTCCTTCTCCCCCTCATGCTCTGTCTCCTTCTCTCAAAAGTAAATAAACATTAAAAAAAAATTTTTTTTTAAAGAAAAGAACACCGCAATCCAGGTGAAAGTCTAGAGGCCAGTGGTACTTGTAGAAAAACCAAATTCCGGGTCACCTGGGTGGCTCAGTCGGTTAAGTGTCCAACTTTGGCTTAAGTCATGATCTTGTGGCTCATGAGTTCAAGCATGGCATCGGGCTGAGTGCTGACAGCTCAGAGCCTGGATACTGCTTCGGATTCTGTGTCTCCCTCTCTCTCTGCCCCTCCTCTACTTGTGCCTCCCCCCCCAACTCTCTCAAATGTAAACATTAAAAATTAAAAAAATAAAAGGAAAAACAAATTCCAAGCCCTTTGCATATGGTACTAAATGAGTTTAATGTTTGTGTAGCTACTGTGTGTTGAGGGAGTATTGTGGGAAGGACCAGGTCTGAGAGAAGCAAGAAAAGGGATGAATCTGCAGAATGTGCAACAAGAACCCAGGAAGGCCCTCAAGGACTTTGAGGGCCTTCAGTTCTTGAAGTCCTGTCTAGTGAGTGCTTAGTACTCATGGAAACAATTTTTGATTAGACTTTGCTCAGTTTTTTTACTACTAATCGACAATCAAGAATTTCCCTTTCAACAGCTGTGACATCTGTATGCCTTTTTTAAGTTATAGGAGAATTCTACATGTGCCTTTGGGGGTATGAAAAGTTTAGAACACTTGCATTTCCATATTTGCATTTTATGCATTATCCGTTTGTGGAAACTCCATGTGACCATGCCATGACAGATGTCATTTTAGCTTCATTTTCACTTCTTCTGGAATTGTTTGTTCACTCCCCTTGATTTAATACTAATTTCAATGTACAAGATATGCAGTGTCATCCAACCAAAAGAATATTTAAAAATTATCCCATTGTCCTGGTAATGAAAAAATGATTATCATGTGCTAGATCGGAATTTATATACAAATAAAGTATCTTTAAACATATATGCAACAATTCCCACCTCCAAACTCATGGGACCAGACTAGAAATGATTCTTGGTTTCAGCACATCAGTGGTCTTAAGATCAAATAAAATGTGGCTGAAAATTGGAAAATTAAGCATCTAAAATGAAAATGTTTCCCTTTTTCCCTTTTAAGAAAGTGCTTTGTTTATTTCATTCAAATGGAACAGGGAATTCCTATACTCAACCACCACAATGCTCCTAATTTGTTAAAGATGTTTCTTCTTATGATGGGGAATCATCAGATGCAAGAATGTCAAAGCTAACCTAGGGTTTATTAGAAAAATATAAATTGCCCAATGACCTCCCCACTTCCTCTCCTTTTGGTTTCTTTATGAATGAACTCTTTGGAGAGGAACATTGCAAAGATGCTCTCAGATCTCTTGATGATATGGAACCAAACCACAGAATTAAAGTGTTCTCTAGTCCATAATAATTTTCCTCTTGATATCCTTAAACTCTAGATTAAGCCAGTGAATCTTTTGCATTCATCTAATAAAGGATGAAAGAGTCTTAACAGTGTACAATTTATTAGCAGGATTTAATTTTTACAAAAGATCTTTATTTTAAAACTATGGCAAAAGTTAGTCATTTTCAATTAAGGAAAAAAATAGATTGAACACAGCTTTAAACACATGCAGCAATTGGGGCAACTCAGTTGTTCAAAAACAATGTAAATCCAGGTAGCTGAAGATGAAACATTTCTGGGCTACTCAATGGTAAAGTCACTTACCATTATCACAGGCACAATTTCAGAAGATAAATATCTAAGAACATAAAATGAATTTCCTGACATTCAGCAGCAACCACCCCACCCCTACCTCCTGTTAACTTCTAGTGGATGTTAGTAACCACGCATGAGTAACAAGGAACTCACTGCAGTGAATAATTATAGTAAATGTCTTGCTCAAACACTTATTCAGTAACTTGAAAATAGGTGTTTAAATTATATAATTAATCATCCAATTAGCTGGTATTATAATCAGTAGATAGTTAGTGGGTGGTTCAATTGCTATTCATTCAGTTACATTTAGTGTCTGAGAATATCAGATAAAATTGTTCTGTTTTGTTAGTCCCCATGTGAAAAATAGAACATGAGTGGAGGATGCGATGTATCCACATCATTGGGAATATAAGCATCAATAAGGCAAACCTCCTCATGATGATTCTTCTGTGCCACCACTGAGCTTTAGGCTGAAAGAATTGGTTCTTGCTAATTATAATCTGCTTCATTTTCTTACAGAAGCTCTTCAGTGTTGACAGAGAAGCTTGCCCATTCATTTCTGGGACTACAGTAAGTTGATATATAGGGGACATATTTAGCGTGTCTTTCCACAGGCATGGTGGTTTTCCCTTTCCCTGGAGCCTTCTTCAACTATCTTACTCTTTTCTTAACTATATTTGCATGAGACAGCATCTACCTATGTGACAGGATCTCTCCCCTAGAATGCTGGCAATTGAATTTTTTTTAATGTTTATTTATTTTTGAGACAGAGGGAGACAGAGCACGAGTGGGAGAGGGACAGAGAGAGAGGGAGACACAGAATCTGAAACAGGGTCCAGGCTCTGAGCTATCAGCACAGAGCCCAATGTGGGGCTCAAACCCAGGAACCGTGAGACCATGACCTGAGCCGAAGTCGGACACTTAACCGACTGAGCCACCCAGGCACACCTAGAATGCTGGTAATTGAGAACAACAAAAGATGTTACAAAATAATTTTTTTAAAGCTAACATTCAGTTCCACTAGGTTATTAAGAATGCACTACATGCCCAACATTAATGTAGATGCTGAGGAAACAAGAATGGATAAGGCAGAGCTCCTGTCCTCAAGTAATTCACTAAGAAGTGAAGATTCTTATACAATGGTGTGAGATACACTAAAATATTCACAGACTCCTAGTTTTATGAAAAGTCCATAGAGAGTACTATTTATTTCATCTGGTAAGGATAATAGGAATATTCAGATATACAAAAAAGAGGACATCTAGCATCTCAGGATTTAAAGAAAGGTAGTCAAATCCAGAGGCTCTCATGGACCTCATCTCATAGAACCAAAAAATTAAAAAAAAAAAAAAAAGGTAGGAGACATACGTCAGGTTGTTCATTTTTATATTTCCAAAAGTGGACACCAAAAAATCAGATAATTGGCTATGATTATTGTCACCATCTGCTTTCATTATCTATTGCTACATAACAAACTACCCCAAAATTAATGACTCACAGCCACAGCAAGTTATTATTTCTCACAATTTTCTAGTTTGGCTGAAAATGCTTTACATGGTGTCAGCTTCGGGGGCTGCAAGTTCCAAAGGAGCCTCACTCACAGGTCAGCTTGGCAATTAGCTGGGGCTACCAGCCCGTGGCACTGCTTCTTTTCCACATGGCTCCTTGGGCTTCCTCACCAGATGGTAGCTGGGGAAAATATTCTGTGAAATGAAAGGGGAAGCTACAGATCCCTTAAATTCCAGCCTTGGAAGTTAAACAGTATCAGTTTTGCTCTGTTCTGTTACTGAATACATATCATGGAACCAGCCAAGATTTAAAGGAAGAAAAAATAGATTCTACCTTTTGATGGGACAGTGACAAAGTCACATTGCAAAAGGGATGGGCAATATTGTTGTGACCATGTTCAGAAATACTATCCACCACCCTTCATTTGAAAACAGGGCATTTTAGCACTGATGTATTTAGAAGGACATAATCACAGACTAATGGGTGATCAAGTAAATTGAATAAATCTAGCTTAATGAAAAACACTATGTAGTTTATATTTTTTCTAGTCACTAAATACCAGACATAACTTTATCAAGGATCAGCACTGGCTCAAAGACCAGCCAAGATTTAGAGACCAATTATTTAAGCCAGCAACTTTAACATCTACTTAATGACTCATGAGAAATACATCTTAACAACCCAATGAGCACTTACACATACATGAAACAAATCAAAAGTATCATGAATGTTGTACTTCAAACAATTTCTTTTTCAACTTTTCCTATTTTATTAAAAATAATGATGTTAATATTCCACTAGATTAATTTCATGATCTAATAATTGGGTAATACCCATGGCCAGAAAAGAACATTTCTAAACCATTCCCTCCTTATTCTGTCTCTATTGAACACCTTGAGTAATGACAATATGACTGTCAACTAAGACAGTCCTTATTACCTTTAGCAGTTCTTTTTTGTTAGAAAAAGGTAAGATTTGCTTCTGGCTTTCATATATTTTTCTTTGGGCCCAAGAATAATCTATCCTCCACCTGAGAGATCGATCGTCCAGTATTTGGGGACAGCTGTCATACCCCTGAAGTTAGCTTGTCTTTACTTCTCACTCCCTTTCCTTCATCTGATCTTTAGTGAACAGTCTCCTGAGTTCTATAGGGACATGGATAAGAGAATGAGCCCTGAGGTCAATCTGCTGAATTTAAATTCTGGCTCCAGCTTTTATTAGTTGTGCAGCTTTGTGGAAGGTACTCAACTTTCCAGAGCCTCTGTCTCCTCACGTGTAAACTGGAGGGTAATTATAACATTTAGATCATAAGGGACTATGAAAGTTAAATGAGAGAATACAAGAAAATGTTTTGCATGGTACTTGGCAAGTATTAAATATTTAAAAATTATTATTATTTTCATACTTATCTCTCTTTAGTCTGTCTATACTCCATTTAAGATGTGGTTCAGAATATTATATTCTGTGCATTTACATTATATATTATTCTGTATTATCTAATGATGGATACACAGCATTTTTTTTTTTGAGAGAGAGAGAGAGAGAGGGCCCAAGTGAGCGAGGGGCAGAGAGAGGAAGAGAATCTCAAGTGCGGAGCCCTAGCAGGGCTCAAAGTGGGACCCAAACTCACCAATGGTGAGATTATGACCTGAGCTTAAGTCAGATGCATCACCTGAACCTAAGTCAGATGCTTAACCAACTGAGCCACCCAGATGCCCCAACATTCAATGTTTCTTATAATCTGTCAAGTGTAGTATGAGAAGAGAGTATCCCTTTCATGGATAAGCATCCTATGCTTTTCTTTGGGCAGATTGAGGTGGCATAACTTTTATGACAGTTTTTATTTGTACTCAAACTGAACTAGCTGGTGTCTAAAATCTCTTGTTTTTCACACATGTTTCCGTTAAGTCAGGTCTCTGCCCTCCCACATTTGAGCTTTTGTCTTTTTCTTTTAAGACCTATTCATTATTATCTCATTAGATTCAAACCGCTGTTACAATCTGTTAAATAACATTATATTTTAATTGTAATCCTGCTATCCAGTGAATAATAAAATGTTCTGTCTCCCTGCATCTCCTCCATCTAGATGCTATCTTCTGAATCTCCTTCTAAGATATCTTACATAGATAAACACGTAAGAGGAACAGGATCTAGCTAGAGCCCCCACAACAAGGCACCAGAAACACCCATCAAGACACCAAATGGTCAGTCAGGATTCTCTATATCCAGTATTTTGACCAATTGCTGCCATCAAAATGGTCTGGTGACCAAACCACTTATTTATCTTCTCTCATTTTACATGCTCTAATAATGTGATTCTGTCTCCTGACTGTGAAATCCAGTTCCGTTCCATGGTCCAGTGATCACCTAACATGTATCCAAGTGCCAACTGACACTTCCACTTTTGTACTTAATAGGTATCTCCATATTTATATTTCTGTATTTGTTGGGTTAATTCTAACTCTGTATTAGTTAGGTTAATTCTAAGAGGAGGAAGAAGAAGGAAAAAAGAGAAGCAAAAAGAAACCCAAAACATCAGCAGCTTAATACAATAGGATATGTCTTGTCCGTGTGTTTAATGCATGTGTTCCTGGATTGTTGGGGAGCTTTCTTCCATGTGGTGATTCAAGAAACCAAGATCACTACTGCTTGTGGCCTTCACTAGGCCTCAATGTCTCTGCATCCAGCTGAAGAAATAGCAAGCTAGCCTGCAGAAGACACACTGGCCAATAAGAGGTACATATCACTTCTGCTCACATTGTAGTGGGAAGACTGGCCACATGGCTGTACTGAGGTGCAATGGGAATGGTGAAAGGTGGACTCTGGCTGGGCAGCTGCTTCCCTGATACAACTCTACAAAAGAAGCACAGGCAGGCCCCACACAACTCCTTCACCACCTGTAACTCTATGACCTTATTTCCTAACCTTTCCCCCAAGCTTCCTTGCTTCCTGACACTTTCCTCTGCCACTTCAGGGCTTTGCCTTGGCTTTTCCCTCTTCCCAGAATCTCTATAAGCTTTACTCCCTCACTTCTTTGCCACGTCTGCTCAAATCACATCTCATCACAGAGGCCTTCTCTGACCACCTCATTTAAATAGCACCACCTGCCATTCCCTATGCCCACGTCCTTTCAAATAGACTTTTCTTAAAAAGAACAGTTTTAGGTTCACAGAAAAATTGAGTGGAAGGTACAGAGAGTTCTCATGTACCCCCTGTAGCCATGGAGACACAGCCTCCCCACAAAGAATGTGTGGTACACAGTGGTACATTTGTTATAATCAATGAACCTATACTAACACATCATTATCACCCAAAGTCCATTATTTCCATTAGTTTTCACTCATGGTGGTGTGCATTCTATGGATTTTAGCCAATAGATATAATGAAAATGTGCCTACCATTATAATGCATATGATGTATCACACAGAGTGGTTTCACTGCCCTAAAATCTTCTCTGTTCCACTTATTCATCCTTTCCCCCATCCTGATCACTTATCTCTTCACTGTCTGCAGTTTTGCCTTTTCTAGAATATCATTTGTTAGAATTGTACAGCATGTGGCCTTTTCAGATTATTGTCTTTCACTTAGTAATATACACATAACTTTCCTCTATGTCTTTTCATTTTTTGATAGCTATTTCTTTTTAGTGCTAAATACTGTTTCATTATTTGGATGCACCACAGTTCATTCATCCATTTACCCACTGAAGGACGGTCTTGGCTGTTTCCAAATTTTGGCATTTGTGAATGAAATTTCTATAAACATGTAGGTACAGGTTTTGTGGGAACATAAGTTTTCAACTCCTTTGGGTAAATACCAAGGAACATGATTGCTGGATTGTATGATAAGAGTATGTTTAGTTTTGTAAAAACTGCCAAACTGTCTCCCAAAGTGGCTGTCCCATTATGCATTCCCACCAGCTATGAATGAGGGTTCTCATTGCTCCACGCCCTCATTTGGATGCCAGCATTTAGTGCTGTCAGTGTTCTGGATTTTGGCCATTAAAACAGGAGGATAGTAGCATCTTTTTGTTTTAATTTGCTTTTCTCTGATGACATATGATGAGGAGCATCTTTTCATATCCTTATTTTCTATCTCTAATCCTCTTTGGTAGGGTGTCAGTTCAGACCTTTTGCCCATTTTTTAAGTTAAATTATTCACTTTTTTATTGTTGAAGTTCAAGAGTTCTTTGTATATGTTGACTAATAGTTCTTTTTTAGCCGGTCCTTTGCAAATGTTTTCTCCCAGTCTGAGGCTTGTCTTCTCAATCTCTTGACAGTGTCTTTCATGGAACAGAAGTTTTCTTATTTTATTTATGTTTTATTTGAGAGAGAGAGAGAGAGAGAGAGTGCACGGGGCAGGAGTAGAAGATCAGAAGGAAAGACAGAATCTTTTTTTTTGTTCTTTTTTTACAGAGAAAAAGAGAGGCAGAGAGCTGGGGAGATGGGCAGAGGAAGAGAGAGGGAGAATCTTAAGCAGACTCCACGCTCAGTGCAGAGCCTGATACAGGGCTCAATCCTATGACCCTGGGATCATGGCCTGACCAATCATCAAGACTCAGACTCTCAATGAACTGAGTCACCCAGGCACTCCACAGAACAGAAATTTTTAATTTCAGTGAAGTCCAGCTTATTGTATTTATTTCATAGATCATGACTTTGGTGTATCTAAAAAGTCATCACTATGCCAAGGTCAACTAGATATTCTCTCACCTTCTAAAAATTTTATAGTTTTGTGTTTTCATTTAGGTCTATGATCTGTTTTGAATTCATTTTTGTGAAAAGTTTAAGATCTGTGTCTAGATTCATTTCTTTCTTCTTCTTTTTCTATTTTTAATTTTATTTTTATTATTTTTCTTGTGGATGTCCAGTTGTTCCAATATTATTTGTTGAAAAGTCTGTCTTTTCTTCATTGCATTTATTTTGCCCTTTTGTCAACGGTCAGTTGACTATATGTGAGACTCTTTGCAGCTCTCTTTTATATTCCATTGATCTTTGTGTCTGTTCTTTCTCCAGTACCACTCCACCATGATTACTGTAGCTGTGTAGTCAGTCTTAAAGTTGAGTAGTATCAGTCCTCTGACTTTGTTCCTTTCCTTCAAATTGTGTTGGATATTTTGAGTATTTCACTTCAATTATACCTTTTTTTTTTTAGTGGTTTCCCCAGAGTTCACAATATACAATATACATTTACAACTAACCCAAATCCACTTCAAATACCACTATATTGTTCATGGGTATTATAAGTACCTTAAAATACATGTATTTTATGTATGTATATATAAAATATATGTATTATATATATATAGTACGATATATAATGTACATATATAGAGAGAGAAGCAAATGATTGTTGCTATTATTATTTTATTTTAGATAAATATATAGCGGGAGCAGGGAAAGAGGCAGAGGGAGAGAGAAAATCTTAAGGTGGCACCACACTCTGCATGAAGCCCAGTGCAGGTCTCAATCCCACAACCCTGGGATCATGGCCCAAGTTGAAATCAGGAGTCTGACACTCAACTAACTAAGCCACCCAGGTACCCCTGTTGCTATTATTTTAACTAAACTGTTACTGTTAGATCAAATAAGAGTAAGAAATACCAAGGTTTTTATATACCTTCATTTATTCCTTCTCTAATATTCTTCCTTTTTTTTATGTAGAAAGTTTCTGCCTTATATCAAGGCTGATCTACTATCAATAAATTAATGTTTGCTTGTTTGTTTGAGAAAGTCTTTCTTTCTCTTTCATTCTTGAAGTACAGTTTTGCAGAATTCTGGGTTGGTGGTCATTTTCTTTGAACACTTTAAAAATGTCACTCCACTCTCCTTGTTTGCATGGTTTCTGAGGAAACGTTGGATGTAATTCTTATCTTTGCTCCTCTATAGGTAAGGTGTTTTTTTCCTCTGGCTTCTTTTAAGATTTTTTTTTCTTTATTTTGATTTTTCTCCAGCTTGAAGATGTTATATGCCTAGGGACAGTTTTTGTTTATTTGTTTGCATTTGTCCTGCCTGGTGTTCTCTGAACTTCTTGGATCTGTGGTTTGGTGTGTGACATTAATTTGGCAGGAAATTCTCAGTCATTATTGCTTCAGATATTTGTTTTGTTTCTTTCTGTCCTTATTCTCCTTCTGGTATTCCCATTGTACATACATTACTTTTTGTAGTTGTCCCACAGTCCTTGGATATTTTGTTCTGTTTTTTTCCTCCCCCAGTCTTTTTCTTTTTCTTTTTTTTTCTTTTTCTTTTTTTTTTTTTTTTTTTGCTTTTCTGATTTAGAAGTTTTTTTCTTAATGTTTATTTATTTATTTGTTTTGTGAGAGTCAGAGAGAGGGAGAGAGAGAGAGAGAGACTGTGTGTGTGCAGGTGGAGGGGCAGAGAGAGAGCAGTGAGAGAACCCCAAGCAGGCTCTGCCCTAACAGCATGGAGCCGGATATGGTACTTCATCCTAAGAACTGTGAAATCATTACCTGAGTTGAAATCAGGAGTTGGATGCTTAACCAACTGAGCCACCCAGATGCCCCCAGATTTAGAAGTTTCTATGGACATTTCCTCAAGCTCAGAGATTATTTTCTTAGCTGTGTCCAGTTTACTAATGAGCCCATCAAAGGCATTCTTTTTGTTTGATTCTTCTTAGAATTTCTATCTCTGCTTGCATTATCCATCTGTTCTTGTATGTTGTCTACTTTATCCATTAGATCCCTTAGCATATTAATCATAGTTGTTTTTGAATGTCATGGTCTGATAATTCCAATACCTTTGCCATATCTGAGTCTGGTTCTGATATTGCTCTGTCTTCAAACTGTGTTGTTTTTTTTTTTCTTTTTAGTATGTTCTTGTAATTTTTGTTGAAAGCCAGACATGATGATATACTAAGTGAAAAGAACCCAAGTAAATAGGCCTTTAGTGTTGTGGTGGTAAAGTGTGGGAGGAGGAGAAGCATTCTATGTTCCTATGATTAGATCTCATTGCTTCTCGGATCTTTGGCTAAGATCAAGTGTATATTCCTATGATTATAGCCCAGTCTTTTAGTGAGCCTGTGCCCCTTGGGCTGAGAACTTCACAACCTTAGGACAGAATGGCTGGAGGGGGCTGGGTTTAAATATTTCCCAACCCTAGCAGGTTAGGCTCTGATAAAATAGTTTATCTTGAGGACAGGCCTTGTTAAGAACAGAATACTCTGGTGTATTTCAAAATGGTTCCTTTCCAGAGGATTTGTCTCTGATCTTCATGAGGAGAACCCAGTAGAGCCCCAAGACGTAAAAGTCACAGAAGTATGCCTTTCTTCCCAACTCCAGGAAGTTTTTCACCCATAGATTTGTCCACGGTAAGCCTCTAACAATTCATCAATTATAGTTCACCACCCCATGCCCCCAGCCCCCAGTGGTTCTTGCAGAAGGGGGTTTCTGCTGCAGTAAGTTGTGATTATCTCTATCTGTGCGTGTCTGGCTTTCTAATTTGGGGGGCAGTACTTTCCCTTATGAAGTCATTTCTTGAAAGGAGTTAAGAAGAGTTGTTCTAAGCTCCTTATGTACCAGAGTGGAAACAAGAAGTCCTCCTAATCTTTTTTTTAAATTATTTATTTATTTATTATTATTTTTTATGCCAGGTATCACTACCTGATAAATTAATGGTAGCTTGTTGTTGGTATTTTTTTTTTCCTGTCTCCCCTGCTGAATGGAAGTTCCATGAGGGCAGGAAAGTATTTTGTTTTATTCATTACTATGATGCTTGAACTCACATCACTACCTTGAATTCTTCTAGGTTTTTAATAAACGAGGTGTTCAGTGAAGGCTTTTGGAATAAATGAAAGAATGGCAGTTTGGGGGCTACTCCTAGTTCAGCCACATCATTTTTGTGATGAATTGCAACCATGAAGTGATGCAAAAGCTTTACTCACAGAGTTGCTGTGTTGAAGAATTTAATTTAAATTCTTTAAATTTAAATTTGTTGAAGACTCAATATAAAGATCAGGAACAACTTGACTTCCAGCAAGTGTTAGGAGCCACATTCCTGTGTCTGTTTTGTTTTGCCTCGTTTATTTCATATGAATCATACATGTTGAAATAGAGAAAGCAAGGACATGGGCTTACAGCTGACCTGACCTCCAAGATTGACTAATAGTTTCAAGGGGGAAAGATGTGGTAAATGTACTATTTGTTTATAATATTTAAAAGATTTTTGAATTCTAGAATAGTTTTAGATTTACAGAAAAGTTGCCAAGATAATACAGAGAATTTTATATGCCCCATACTCAGGTTCTTCTATTACCACATCTTGCATTATTGGTGCAATTGCCAAAACTAGTGAACCAATATTGGTACATTATGATTAACTAAGCTCTATGCTTTATTGTATTTCATTAGCTGTTCCCTAATGTCCTTTTTCTGTTCTAAGATGCCATCCAAGAGACCATATTACACTTAATCATTATATTTCTTTATTTTCTTCAGGGCTATGACAATTTTTCAGACTTCCCTTGTTTGTGATGACGTTTGTGATGACAGTTTAAAGAGTACAGGTCTTGTATTTTGTGGAACGTCCCTCGGCTGCAATTTGTCTGGTGCTTTTCTCAGGATGGGACTGGGATTATAAGTTTCAGGGAGAAAGATCAGAGAAGTAAGATGCCATTCTTAACACATCATATTAAGGACATGTGCTAGCCACATGACTTATCACTGGTAGTGTTGATCTTAATAACCTAAGGTAGCATTTACCAGGTTTCTCTTTAATGTACTCTTTACAAGCAAGTCCTTAAGCATAATCCACATTTAAAGAGTGGGGTGTTATACTCCATTTCCTTGAGGGCGGAATGTCTATATTAATTATTTGGAATTCTTCTGTATAGATTTGCTTCTTCCCTCTTCCTCCTGTATTTGTTTGTTTGTTCAATTATGTATTGAGATGATGGCTGGTGGATATTTATTTTATATTTTATGTTATAATGCAATGCTACTGCATTTTGATTCATAAATTGTACTGTCTCTGGCTTATTGAATGCTCTTTCAGTAGACTCTTGTGTCCCTTTGACATACCCGTGTCATTTCATTTGAGCGCTTCCTTATTTTCTAGCTTTGCAAAATGATCCAGGTTATCTTGTCTATTCTATAACCAAGTCCTAAGACTGATCATTTCTCCCAAAGATCACTGATTCATTTTACTGCAGAATGATATAAGTAACCAAGTTCTGAATGGGGATTTTGCTCATTGATACTGGGATAAAACTGCTTTCTAGCCCCTCTCAGGAGAAAGATCCAGATCCACTGGTATCTGTATGAAGCTAACCATGAGTTCATAATCATGGCTTCAACACGAATCAGTACCACTTATTCATTCTAGCCTTGATGTGGTATTTTTAAAGTTTATTTATTTATTTTGAGAGAGACAAAGACAGTGCAAGTGGCGGAGAGGCAGAGAGAGAGGGAGAGAGAATCCTAAGCAGGTGCCATGCTGACAGCTGAGAGCCTGATGTGGGGCTTGAACTCATGAAACCGTGAGATCATGACCTGAGCTGAAACCAAGAGTTTAGAATCTTAACTGGGTGAGCCACCCAGGTGCCCCTAAAGGTTAAACTGTTACAATTGTGTGACATTGACTGATATGGAAAAACAACAACTCGAGGTTAGTTGGGGACCTCACTAGCCCAGGTGAGAGACATTCGAGTATCACTTTGAACAATCTCTGGAGATGCAATAAAGGGAGCTGATGCACGACTATGATGACTGGGGGGCCTGGGTGGCTCAGTCAGTTGAGTGTTCAACTTCAGCTCAGGTCGTGATCTCGCAGTTTGTGAGTTCAAGCCCTGCATCAGGCCCACTGCTGTCAGCGCGGAGCCTGCTTTGGAACTTCTGTCTTCCTCTCTCTTTGCCCCTCCCCTGCTCGAACTCCCTCTCTCTCTCTCTCTCTCAAAAATAAATAAACATTAAAAATACAAACAGTAGGATGACTGCGTTTAACATGGCAGTGGCAGACATTAAATAGATGCCTACCTGTATGCAATGGCATTAAACAAAGAACTAGTGTAGATCCAAAATTATAGACCTTACCTTCTCCCATTTACTTATTGAACAAATATCTGTTGACAGCCCACTATGGAGCAGGCACAGAACTGGACTCTGGGTATGTAATGGTGAACAAAACAGACATGCTTCTCACCCTGAGGGCTCTACACCATAAATACGAAGAGAGGGAGAGACAGTTAAATAAATACATGTATAAGTATATGGTTGTAAACCCCTGTGCTGAAAGAGAATATGAGTGAGATTAAAGGAGGAAGCTAATTTGGATTTGCAATCTGGTTTCATGTTCTTTGTTTCCCCTGAGAACAGAGGGAAAGTCTTCAGTCTTAACAGAAAGATTTAGATTTGGGCATTTGAACTATAAAGGATGCTAAATGTTGGAGTGCTTTACCAAAGAGAAGTAGAATACTTTCTATTCTGCCTTTTTGAAGAGGGCTAATTGACAGATATGCATCCTTTATTAAACCTTTTACTGCAAGTCATTTTCAGTTCTGCATTTCCAGGATGGGAGAGGGGCCCAGATGCCACTCTGGTGCCTGGGTTCTTCATGTGGTTTGTCTCTAGAAAACTGAAAAACAAGCTCTTTATCCCCAGTGTTTACAGGAATCTCAAACAGGGCTACATAAAAGTAGCAATTTATTTACATGCAACAACACAGGAATAGAAATGGCAGTCCTCTTTGCTGACAGGAAAATTTTGCCTAATGTCACTTATTACAAACAAAATGCCTTTTGTAAACTCCCCAAAACACTTATTAAATATATATCTCTGTGTTTTGAGAAAGTCTGGGAAGTGGCTTGGTAATTACAGCCCAGAGTTAACACAATTTAGCCTCACTTATTCAGTTCCAGCTTTCAGATTCCCACTGCCTTGCTGGGACCCCTGTGGACCATCCTGACCACGTCTTTGCTTTCTTGATACTTATTTCAAACCTAGCAATTAACCAAACCTTCACTACCACCAGAGTGGTCAGAACCTCCTGACCTTAAAGACTTGCCAGGACTCAACATTAAACAGCCTCTGGTACTTCTGACTGTGACACTGACAGCTGCGTTTCCCACACGAGGATTGTGCAAACCACATTCCAAGGAATGCTCTCTCCCCAAATCTCTGCATGTTCTTAGTCATGATTTGTTTAACGTGTCCTGTCCTTCATCGTTCCTTTCTCTTTTCTTCCTTGTCCTATGTCACACTCATAATTTGTTACCCACTCTACTCTTGCGAAGCACTCTATTTACCTCTCCATTTCTCAGCACTCTATTTACTTTTGCGGTGATCAGATTTGGGAAACCATTCTCTCCCTTGCCTGTGCTGTATCTCAATCCCAAGTGCTATTTCTGCCCTGATTTTGCTGGAGGCGGTTTGGTGTAGTAGATAAGGGCACAGACTTTCGGAAGGGACAGACTTCCTTGATTGGAATTCTGATTTGCACCTAGCAGCTGTGAAACTCGAGGCAAGCTTTATCTTCTTTGAGCCTCAGTGCCCTCATCTGTATAATGGCAATAATAATAGTACCTACCTCAAGGCCATTATGAGGATTTGGTAAGTTAATGTATGTTAAGTGCTTAGAACAATATCAGGCATGTAACAAGCCCTATTGAGATGTTAGCTGCCATTATCATCATAATCATGCACTTCCTAGGAACAATTGACTTCCTAGCTATAAAAACTCACTGAGTCAGACTTTCTCAGTTTGAATTCCAGTGTCATCAACTCCTTGCCATGTGACTTTGGGCATTTTCATCTCTCTCTGAGCCCCTGTTTTCCTCCTCTGAAAATATAGATACTGATTGTAACTTCCTTATAGGGATTTGTGAGGATTCAAATGAGATAATGAATATAAAGCCCGCATCACGGGGTCTCATAAGTAGTAAAAAAAAAAAAACAACTCCAAGAAATTGTACAACTGAACAATAAAATTACAAGAAGTAAGAACTCACTAGATGGGTTTAACAGAAGTTTAGATACAACAGAAGAGAGAATTTTTGAGCCAGAATATAAGTCATTAGAACACATTCGAACACATTCAGATCAGAGCACAATAAAAAAGAAGGGTGGAGTACACTGAAAAGAGCATTAAAGCTGATGAGACAGAGAAAAGGTCTAACATAAGGGTCTTTGTACTCCCCAGTTTGAGGGAAAAGAAGAGAAGGAAGATATAATATTTGAGTATTCATCAAATGTTGCGTATTTAAATATCCATCTCTTCTCAACATTGATGACAAAAGGTATCAAACCATTTCAAGAAGCTCCGGGAATTCCAAGGTAAATACAAAGGAAGTACTGGGCATTGGAATAAAACTGTGGAATATCAAAGACAGAGAGGAATCTTAGGAAATAGCCAGAGAAAAGAGACACATTACCCCTACAGGAGCAACAATAACATTTCTATTTGATTTTTCAACGGAAATTATAGAAGCCAAGAGAATGTAATTGTATCTTTAAAACGAAGTGCCAGCCTGAAATTCTATATTTGGAAAAAATATTCATCAAAATTGGAGGAAACTTAAGGCTGTTTTCTGACCAACAAAAGCAGAGAATTTGTTACCAGTCTAAGCACACCAAAAATACAGGCATGGGTATTCTTCAGGTAAAAAGAAAATTATCCCACATAGGAAATTTGAGATAGAATGAGTATCAACTTATAATAATAGACATAAGAAGAGACAAATAGCCTAATAAAAAAAAAAATTAGAAAGCCCAGGATTAGAGTAGAAAGTCCAAAAACAGACCTATATGTATACATTTGATTTATGACAAAAATGCCTTGGGGTGCCTGGGTGGCTCAGTCAGTGAAGCGGCCAACTTCGTCTCAGGTCATGATCTTGCAGTTCAGGAGTTCGAGCCCCAACATCGATCTCTGTGCTGACAGCTCAGAGCCTGGAGCTGGCTTCGGATTCTCTCTCTCTCTCTCTCTGTCAAAAATAAATAAATGTTAAAAAAATGTCTGTAACTGGTTGAATTGTGTCTCCCACAAAATATATACTGAAGTCTTAACTCCTGGTACCTCAGAGTGTGACCTGATTTGGGAAGGGGAAGGTTGCAGGTGTAATTAGTTAAGAGAAGTTCTCGCAGGAGTAAGGTGGGCCCTTAATCCTGTATAACTGGTGTCCTTATAAGAAGAGGGATATCTGAACCCAGACATAAGTCATTGTGGGAGAAAACCACGTGATGAAGGCTGCAGAGAGTGAAAGGCCACAGCTAAGCTAAGAAATGTCAAGTATGGGAGTGCCGGCTCAATCGGTTAAGTATCTGACATCAGCTCAAGTCGTGATCTCACATTTCTTGAGCCTGGTGTTGGGCTCTGTGTTGGCAGCTCAGAGTCTGGAGCCTGCTTCAGATTCTGTGTGTCCCTCTCTCTCTCTCCCCCTCCCCTGCTTGTGCTCCCTCTCTCTCAAAAATATATAAATAAATATTAAAAAAGAAAGAAAGAAAGAAAGTCAGTCAAGTATATAGCCAGCAAATCACCAGAAGCTAGAAAAAAGCAGGTAAGGATTCTCTACAGGTTTCAGAGGCAATGCACCCTGCTGACAACTTGATTTTGGACTTCCAGTCTCCAGAACTGTGAGAAATAAATTTCTGTTTATATGACACACAGGGCACGTGGTTAGGACAGCATTAGGAAACTCACACAAGGCCACTTCAATGAAATAGGAATGATGATCTTTCATCAAAAGGTTCTGGGTAAATTAAATATCCATGTTTTTTAAAAAATGTATCTTAATATTAATTACACTAAGGACAATAAGTATTTTATTAAAAAGGATGAAAATATATCTTGATGCTATATGGATGAAAATTCAAATATCAATAAACATGAAAAAATGCCTAATGTCATTAATTTTTAGAAAAATACAAACTAGATCACAATGAGATTCCACTGCATAACCTCCAGACTGGCCATAATGCAAAATAAACCCGACACTACAACACGTGGGTGGGGGCAACGGGTAGCTGGAACTTTCATACACTGCTAATTTGACATACCTACTAAGCAGAAAAAACGCATCCAATGCTCTGCAAATTCCATTCCCAACAGAAAAGCAAAATATATCTATCAAAAGACACATATAAGAATGTTTATAGCAGCATTTCTTCTAGTAAATAGTCAAGAAACAAAAACAAAAACAAAAAAATAGCTGCCCATCAATGGTAGAATAGATTTTTAAAAATTGTGGTCTATGGCAATAAATATAAATGAAATCCTGCTACCTGAAGCAACAAGAAAGACTATTAAAAAAATTATGTTCAGACAATAAGGCAGGTACAAATGGGTATATCATGCTTGATTTTAAATGCATAAAGCCTCAAAACAGACAATTTAACCTATAATTTTTATGTTTTAGAAATAGAAATAATGATTATCTTGGAAAGGGGGTTAATGATTTGAGGAGTTGAAAAAGACTTCTGAATACTGGCAATATTCTGTTTTTTTATTTGGATGGTTAATTATATGTGTGTGTTCCCATTATAGAAATTCATTGAACTGTGCTCTCATGATTTGTGTGGTTTTCTGTATGTGTGCACTCAAAGAAATTTACAAAACAATGCATGTATGTGAGTTATTTAATGCTCTGTAACAAATTATCTCAAAACAACAGCTTAAGACACATTTGTTATCCCATAGCTTCATGGGTCAAGAATCCAGGCATGGCTTAACTGGGTCCTCTGGCCCTCCCTGTCAAGAGAGGCCCTCTCAAGTCTCACAGAGGCAGGATTTGTGACCTAGCTCACTCCTGTGGTTGATAGCAGGACTCAGTTCCTTGCAGGTTGTTGGCTGGAGAATTCAGTTCCTCCTGAGCTCCTTTCCAAGAGGCCTCACTTTATTCTTCTCTGTAGGCCTCTCCAAAGAACACCTAACAGCATGATAGCAGAATGTACCCATAAGAGAGCATGCTAACAAGATGGAAGTCATAGTCCTTTGTAAGGTAATTGTGGAAGTGACGTCTCATCACTTTTGCCATATTTTATTCATTAGAAGCAAGTCATTAGGTCCAGCTTACACATAAGGGCATAAGGGATAGGAGGCAGGGCTCACTGGAAGCCATTTTAGAAGTCTGCCTATCACAGCATGTTACTAGTGGTAGCAAAGAACAAAATATATACAAATATGTACTAGTCCCTACACTTCCCTATGCATTTCCTAATACACAGGATAAGGTCAGTCAAACAGAAATCTGTATTAAATGGAAAAGTCTCTATTCCTGTTTCACTTTGGTTGTGTAGATGGAGAGATTGTGACTTTTAACTGACCACAGGCCTTCTCCCAAAAGAAATTAAATTGAATTATATAGAGGAAAAATAGCCCCATGAAAAGAAAGGGCAGAATGCTTTGTTTTAATGGGTTTTGAAGACTCTGCCCCAGTAACAAATGTTCTCAGTTATCCCACCACCCACTTGAAAAGCAAGTGGCATTGGGGAAAGAACAGAGTTGCTTGGCCTGTTGCAAGAAGACTCATTTTACTGGAATGCAAGCATTACTCTGAAATAGGGAAGAAGAGACAGAAAGTGGGAAAATGGCCTCCAACAACCGCTTTTAATGGAAATGGCATGATGGCCCCTTACCCTCCTCTTCATGGTTTTAAGTCCGTGGTCCCCAGAGAGCATATCTGAGGCTGCAATGAAAGCCTGGATGCAAGTTCTCTCTTCTTTAATGCCCCAGTCAGAGAGAATGTTTCCATTGTGTGTGGGGTTTTGATATGTAGCTTTGAAAAGAATACTAAATCCTTCCATGAAAAGGTTGGATATTGTGCTCTTTGCTGAGTAAAGAGAGTTGTTGTTTTGGGGCAAGGCTGAAATCCCACTCAAAGTCTCCCCTTGTTCGGGACCTGCTTCTTCCTCAGGAGGCACATCAATGTACCCTTTCTTTTACTTATTATTTTTTTCTTTTCTGTGGATGACGTGACCATTCTATTCTTTGATGGGAAGGAAATGTCACACTGAAAGAGGAAAAAATGTGAAAATGCAGGTAACATTTTTTTTTTAAGGAAGAGAAAAAAACGAGACAGCATTGTTTCACTGTACTGGAGACATGATATACTAAGGTTGCCGATGTTAGAGGCTGGGGTCTATGAAGGCCACTCCCTGCCAAATTCTCAGGCTCTGAGTCGGGAAAAAAATCAATAGGAAGTGCAGTATTAACACACAGAAATCCAGTTAACTGGATTCTTCAGAGAACTGGAATTTTTTGCTGCTCAGCAGTGCTAGGAAACATTAAGAGAGCAAATGAGAGCAGGAGTTTGTTAAATGGCACACTGAACGTCACCCCCCCCCCCCCCCCGGAAAAGGACCCTGTGGTTTCGTGCCTTCCAAAGGTAGCTGAAAATCAAGCTGTGTGAGACTTAAATTGCTACAGCCTCATCTAAATCTACTAAATCAGAATCCCTAGAAGTAAGGTGTGAGCATCTTTATTTTAAAGGGAAAAAAAGAGCCATTCAGGTGAGGAGTTTGGACCAAAAGGTTTTTTGCAGGGAGTACAAACACAAGACCACTACGGTTATATTTACCATGTAAAGCAAACAGAGACTTTCAGATGATAGTGATAAATGTAGGTCCAGAAATCTTCCACCTGAGACTGAGAGCTCCAGTAATTGGGGGAAAATAGAAAACTCCAATCATGCAGATGATGGCCCGAATCCCTCATTTCATGTTCACGAGAGCCAGAGGAAACAGGCTCTCCTCGCTTCCAGCCTTCTGGTGATAATTTCCTTCAGCAATATCTCTGTGCCACCGAATGATACTTTGTTACATTAAAAGCTCCCTGTTTTCTACTTTTGATAGAGTATATGTTAGTACTTGAACTATCTGTTGAAGGAAACTATTAAATCCTCCCTAATTATATTTTCCATACAGTTGTCATCTCTCTGTCTCTGATTTTCCAAATGAAGCAATCTGTCCCTCTGTTTTCTTCCTGTGTCAGGCAATTGGAAACAGGGGCAATCTTAACTTTCCCAGAAACTTCCTTCTCAGCCTTCAGACTCCCATCTCCAGTCCTCAGAGCAAGATTGGCTATATCCAGGCTTGTGTCTGCAGGGCTGGGCTGGAGAGACCCCTCTCTTTTTTTCTCTCTCAGAAGCTGGAGAGCCACACATACTCTGGGAAACCTGCCCAGGAAGTCCTTAACACTCATCAGAAAGATCTTCCTTCAATTAACCTAGATCACAACTATATTAAGGAAAGCCCATCTCCTTCCTTTGGCCAAACAAAGCTCATTCTCAAGAAATGCATGCAAATCATTTAAACATAGGACAGCAGTGCTGCACCTGTGGATAAACTCCCTCAAAGTCCTCGTCCATATTCATTCACTGCCATATTTCTTCCCTGCCCCCCCCCCAGAAGAATGTATCTTTCAGTAAGTGTGAACGCAGTTGTGTTCTGAATCACTGTTAATCCAAATACTGAGGAATTTCACGCATCAGGCACTAATGTACAAGGTGCTTCCACACCAAGTACACATTAAAAATTCCAGATCAGTTTCTCTCAAACTCAGCAGCTGCACCAACCTAAAAGTTACTGGCTACTTTGGTACAGCTGCTCAACTAAGAAAAACAGACGAGGGTGTAGGTAACAGGCTCCATTCTTCACAAAGCATTTTAATTAGGGTTCATGTGCCTGGTGTGATGGGAAAAGGCCAAGAACTTGGGAGTTTCTCAGATGCACTTGGAGTTGCCAAGTGTACCTTCTGGCCAAGTGTACTTCTGACCAAGTGAAGTAACTTTATCTTGCTAAACCTCATTTTCCTCATTTCTAAAGTGAGAAGAACACATCCAACTGACTCTCAGCATTGTGGTGAGGGCATGGTTAGAAGATGAATCTGAAAGAGCAGTGTAGTCAGCCAGGGGTTAGTGAAGGGTATGGAGCTCTAATTGCTACCTATTTGGCCTCCAAATCATACTGTTCTGTATCTAGTGCTGGTGAACACATCGTTTCACATGATATTCATATTTTTTCAAGATTTTCTTGGCAGATTTTTCATACACGAACCATGCGTTGAGTGATAGGGTGGAATGCCGGAGATACGGAAGTAAAAAACAATCTAATAGGTGTCTCTTTATTTTACAGTATGTCGTCATTATGAATCTGCCCTTGATTAATTATATTTATGCAACAAATATTTATGAAACACTATATGCCAGACACCGTCCTAGTTCATAGGAAGGGTCAGCAAATTAAATATACATATTTTAACATATGTTTAAATATACATATTATGTGATAGAAAATGGTGATAATTTTCTGGTGGAAGAATTATCTGGTGATAATTTTCTGGTGGAAGATAGATGGTGTGTAGTTTGCACAATGGAAGCCCACTCTGAAATTGTTGTATTTGAGCAGATTTTTGAAGAAAAGTGTGTGAGACAGCTACAGGGCTATCAGATGGAAAGGTGCTTAAAGCAGAAGGAACAGCAGTTGCAGAGGCAGGGTGTGCCTGGGATGTTGGAGGAAGAGTGAGCATGCCTGAGGCAGAAGCATAGTGAAGCAGGGAAAAGGAGTAAAAGGGGAGGTCGGAGAAGTTGCCGGGACCAAATCACGGGAGTCAAATGGAACTTTGTAAAGGCTTTGCTTTTAACCCTGATGAGTTGAGAAGCCACTGAAAATTCTGAGCAGAGGAGTAACATGATCTGGCTCAACCTGTTGTGAAAACACTCTGGTTGCTGTGTAGAGAATGTTTGGAAGCTGAAAGGTTAGTTAGGAGCCATTGCTGTAATCTTGGCAAGAGAAGATAGTGGCTTAGAATGGGGTGGCAGTGGAGGAGGTGATGAGAAGGTGTCGGGCTCTGGATGTCTTTGGAAGAATTGACAGGATTTGTGGACAGTCAATATACAGTGTGAGAGAAGGAGAGGAGTCAAGGATAGCATTGTGATTTTAGCTGAGCACTAGAACTTTGAATCTACAATTTACTAAGATGGGAAGACTGAGTAGGTCTATAAGGTGGAAGGAGAAACAAGTGTTCCATTTTGGACGTGTTGAGTCTGAGATGCCTAATTATATCTACATCATGTAGAGTAGGTAGTTGGATATATAAGTTTCGAGTTCAGAAGGGTTGAATACAGGAAATGTGAGGTCTCTAGCATTTAGGCACCTTTAAAGACATGGGAGTTAGATAAGGTCATCCAGGAAAGTGAATATTGACAGAGAAAATAAGATGCCAAAGATTTTTTCCATTTCTATTTCTATTTCGTCTTTAGTCAAAAACCTTCACAAAACCTTTATCATGTACTCTGAGACTTCTTCATCCAGTATAAGACTTACCATGTTGATACAACCAGTTTCCCAACCTTATGTCTCCTTCTTCCTTCCTTGCTAACGTATGCTCCCTATGACGATCACTATTTCCTCAATCTTACCGTACTCTTTCCTGTCTCTGAATCTTTGTCTTTTTTTTTTCCATTGCAACTGGCCACCCACATTTCTGGCTATTGAGATACCACCAGCTTCTTGAGGTCCAGTTCAATTCTATGTCCATGATGGGTGGAGCGATCCTATTATCTCACAACCAAATCTGATCCCTACTCTTTCTTATCAACCATTGTATGCATTTGGACCCATGGCAGATATGGCAGATTGTAGATCACAAGGCACTCATTCCAGGCCTCTTCTGGACTGCCTTTTTGTACTAAAGAAGCTCAAAAACTGAAAAAGCAAAACAAAACAAAACAAACAAACAAAAAACACTAATCCCAAACTCCTCCAATAGAGTATCTACCTATGCCTTAGGTTCCCCAAGTAAATCTCTGGGATCACACAAGACTTGAAAAGCAGAAGTGGTCATTATGGCATAACTGCTACACTCAGCTACACTCAAAGAGGTTTTCATTCTTCTGAGGCAGCAAGGTACAGAATGTAGGATCATAGGTGCTGAGTGGAAGATAGCAAGGGCCACGACAATGAAATTTTCACTAAATTGTTTTCTGAGATGGTGGACAATTCTGGCTGTGTAGCATCCAACTTTGCTTCCTTGGCCTATCTAAAAAATTTTTTTTAATTAAAAAAATTATTTTTTATTTTAGAGACAGAGAGAGAGAGAGTACAAGTGGGGGAGAAGAGCAGAGGGAGGGAGAGAGAGAGAGAGAGAGAGAGAGAGAGAGAGAGAGAATCTTAAGCAGACTCCACTCTCAGCACAGAGCCGGATGCAGGACTTGATCCCACAATCCTGGGGATAATGACCTGAGCCGAAATCACAAGTCAGGCTCTCAACTGACTGAGCTGGCCAGATGCCCCAACCTTTCTAGAAATTATGTAAGCACCCTAATACTCTTTAATAAACACTTTCTGCTCAAAGTAGGCTAGGGGATTATATTTCTGCAATTAAACATCCTGACCAATAAAATACCTTTCTCATTATGACATACCATCTTGCTTTGCTGTATAACATGTCTTAGCATACTTTTATTATGTTCTCTATTAGATTGCCTAGCTCCTTTCAGACAGGAAGTAACAGTGTTAAACTGTCCCTGTATGCAGTACAGTGCCTAACTGTACTTAGGGGTGTCCAGGGTGCCACAGGAAACTCACAGGGGTACTGCAAGGTATCTAAACACAGTGATGTGTGTGAACACTGAACAGACTATGACTATGAGGTTATTTGAAACTTTCTACTTAGAAAATTGAACTGTTTTTTCATATCATAAGAGAAAATTACAGAGACCCTGAGGGAATTATGAACGAAAAAATTCTGATAACCTGTGTACTAGGTGCTGAACAGAAATAAATGTGTATCACATCTTAAATGTGACTTAAATGAGACTCAGAGAGTATAGTCCTTTTCAGTTCAGGAATGAAGGGCAATCTGACCCATACGGGAACCAGTCAAGGCAGGGAGGGTTGGAAAATAAGACTGAGTTTTTTACTTAAATTGTGGAGCATCTCAAATATAGCTTTATAATTTTGGTCGGAAATTATGCGAAACGCTCCAATACCTACAGCGCTGCCCATCTTTGCATCACTGAGCTACTATGGTAGCTCTTTAAGGTCCTCTTGGCAGCCCCCTCCTTATCCTTAATGCCACTGCCTTGTAGCATTCTACTGGCTAAAATGAAGCGTAAGAGCCCAGAAAGGAGGTCAAACACAGGCAGAGAGCCTAACTGAGGCTATGATAGAGATGAAAGGCTGTATTCTGACTGTTGGCATTCCAGCTCATATCTTTTGCCAAATGATATTTATACAGCTGAGAGGAGTATGTGAGTTTCGTGTTCCTTCTGCATAGGAGTGAGAGCCATTCTCAGGAGAAGGGTCCTAAATGGAATGCATATGTTTTACAATATCCAAATGAGCCTCCCATCCTCAGATCCTTGAGCCCCTAAATACCACTACTTTGGCTAAGCTGGCAGGCTCCTTTCTGGCCAGAACTCTGATTAGAATCTAAACTTCACATGATTGTACTCCAGAATCATGGAGTATGAACCATGTTGGGGTTTTGTAGCGTCCGAATGCAATTCATTATGGTTACTGAGGTTTAGAATTCATTTGAAGGAGCTAGAATTATTCTGAGGAGACATTTTATCAGATAGTTTTCAGCTAAGCCAAGTTTTCCTGAGAGCTTAGAAACTGTGGTCCAAACCTGGGACCTCATCCACCCAAAGCAGCAATTAGGGGGCTAAAGGGCAACCCACCAAATCAACTTGGATTTGCCTAATGGAAACGTGAGTCAGCTTCTCAGGGCTACAGTGGCCAGGCCTGTGGGACAGGGTACAATAGAGTGAGAATGCAAGGAATTGACAAGCAACTTCCATTTAATGGACAGGAATAAAGTTACTAGCCAGTTGTTCTACTAATCAGGTGTCCCCAAAGGTAAGAATATGGCAGCTTTTAAAGCAATCATTACAGAGCTCTCTCTGTCTCTCTGTGTGTGTGTGTGTGTGTGTGTGTGTGTGTGTGTTTAAATATTTAATCTTCCATCTATCTGAAACCCAGAGTAATTATCAGGACTAGAGCTGTAGAGGAGCAGAGGATGGGGAATCCTGCTTTTTTCAGTTGGTTAGAGAGAAATATATGTAACTTTAGAGTCACTCTCTTGTCTCCAACTTTTACAGAGCAGTGTAGAGTGGAGGAGGGCTGAGATGCTATGGAAGGTAAGGCAAATGCTGGCTTTTTTTCCTCCCTTGATAACCAAATTAAGGGTTGCTCTTCAAAAAATAAAATACTCTGCTTATAAGTATGCTTATCTGTAGGGGAAAAAGAGCATGGGTGACTCTTGATGATCTATTTATCGGTCTTTATCAGCTAAGAATGTGACACAGACAGAATCCCAAAGAAAAGCAGGAGGGAAACATTCAAATATTTACTTGGCAGCCTTTTTGCCAAGGCAGATATAATATTTGTGTTGGTGATGTTCGCTGCTTCACAAGTGAGAACGTTTCTCTTCACCTTGAAACACTGAAAGCAGCCTGACCTAAAATCATAAATAAAAAATTAAACTTACTCCCAAGACCCTTGAAAGGTCAGCGATGTCACTAACTGAAATGACCTTGCACTTATTTTAATTTGGTGTCTTTCTGTCAAGACTTGACTTTTCTCTCCTAGGAGACCACTCATTTGTTAAAGCAGGTTGTTTGAATGTGGAGAGAATTCTGGATGAGGAGTCATTAGACAGGTGGCCCATCTGGCACTGTCATTAATCAGGGGGTGCCTGTGGGCAGCTCTGTTCAACTCTCGGGGGCACAGCTTACTCCTCAGTAACAGGACAGGGCAAAATGGAAATGTCCTCTAAAATCTTTTCCAACTCGAACGATTCCTGATTTTAAGAGTTTAAGAATTCACCTTGTTGGCCCTTGTGCCACCGGGCCAGCCTCCTTCTATCCATGCTTCCATCTGTTATCATTTTTCCTCTCCTCAATACACAGCCAC
The DNA here is from genome assembly GCF_014898765.1 of Herpailurus yagouaroundi. NCBI lineage: Eukaryota > Metazoa > Chordata > Mammalia > Carnivora > Felidae > Herpailurus > Herpailurus yagouaroundi. The sequence goes on from NW_024412394.1 coordinate 81,947,027, forward strand.
ATGCCAGGTTCTGTATATTCTTGTTGATAAGCCACGTCAAACTCTGATATTGTGCTCATAAAGAATTCATCTCATTGCCAACTGAGCCTAAAAGATGTCTTTAGATTTTCTACAAGTCACCCAAACAACTATCCAATATTGCAAACTAAATCAAAGATGTCAACTGAACGAACAAATCAATTAAATCATCAAAGGACCTGATTATTTGATCAATTTGATTAATCTATTTAGTAGCTGTTAGAGGCCCTCAGCCTCTGTGTGTAGACCCTCTACATCGGAACAGAACAGCTGACAGAGAAGGCCATGCAGGGGTAGGTCCAGACATGAGCCTCTGCTTGCTTAGCAGCTGTGTGGCCTTGTGGAAGTTTTGCAACATCACTTAGCTGCAGTTTCTTCTTAAGTAAGATAAAGATGACATTACATAAAGTATAGGGCGGCTTAAATGAAATGCGGTGTATCGAGTCCCTAACACAATACCAACTCATTTCCTTTCTCTCTCTTACCTTTTGCCCGGCTAAGAAGTCTTTTTGCAGCAACCCTAGCAAGTGGGCATAGAACTGAGAAAATTTCTCCAGGGTAGGGGAGCCCATTACTAGAGAGCCACCCAGACAGCCAGAAAAGGCTTAACAGAGAAAAAAGGCAAAGGCCTTCCTCTGAGTTCAAAATAGCAATTGCCAAAATTTTAGGATCAAAGCACTCACATAATCATTCAAAACAACAACAAAAACAGCCTTCAGCTGACTTCATCTTATTTCATCAATGGAATTTTAGAATCGGCTGTGTATGTGTCCAAGCAATATCCTCTGTAATATCCTTGGAGTCTGTCAGCCAATAAGCTTCCGGAAACAAGAGAGCTCACTACTTTTCAATAAAGCTGTCCATATTAAGACAACCTTATTCAACATTAGCACAAAAATCTTGCTCATTTCTAACTCCCGCTTGATGTCCTAACTCTTCTCTTTGGAGTAACTTAGAATGTTTATCCCTTAGCAATGCAGCCCATCACATACCTGAGAAGGAAAGTTGTAGCTTCCAAAATCCACTCTTTCCCGAGTAAAAATTGCTCTAATTTTTCCCTGCAAGACACTGAAATCTATTACTCTTCTCTGGGAGAGTGGAGTAAATGTGAGGCATTTGTGTAAAGGAAAAAGTGGATGTTTGCGGTAAGATCCCGGGGAAAGTTTAACATATGTTATAGTATTGCTCATGTGTCCTCAAAAACATGCAGGCCTAAATAAAATAAATAAAATATTTCAATCCTCTCTAAATTTATTCATCCAAATCTGATGATGGATTTTGATTCATCTTTAATTTCATTGCACACACACACACATACACACACACACACACACGCATCAAATATTGAAAACTATTCGGAGTCTTTTTTGCAGGGGACAAAAAGCTTGAGTTCTTTCAGACAAAAATAATAACATAAAGCCAATATCCACTGTAATAATTTCTCTTGTGGCAGATTTTAGATGGCATTCACAGATCAGTTATAAAGAAAAGAGCATCTCTTAAGAAAGCTTATCAATTTAAAGTGCCTAAGAATAGATTGGAACAAGTCCACAAACCTGTGAGTGCTGCATGGTCGCTGAAAGTCTCTCAGAAAACATGTGGCCTAAAACCTAAAGTCCAAATGTATTTCTTTAATGTATAATAAATAGCAGTGGCCTGATTAGTGAGGAGGGAGGGGATGGTGATTCCAACTACCCCCTAAGCAGGAGGCCTGGAGTGTGTGTGGGCACATGCAGTCTCCCTGTCAAGTCACATTGGCTCCATGGCTCTAGATGTTGCTTGCTGCCTGGCGATCTGTCCAGAGACGAAGCAACAAACTCGCTTAGACTTCAGATTCCCCAGACAGCCTTGGTAAACATCACTGATGGTTCCAGGAGCAGCGAGGCCCTTGGTCAGAGCAGGGAGCCCGGTACCCCTCGGTGTTAACACCACTTTGGCCCCAGGAGTCTGCTCACCCCTCTTCCCAGCCTGTCCTCTGTGCCTCTGCAGAAACCCCCCCTTGGAGATTTTATTCTGGGTTCATACCATTTGAACTCATATGACTGCATTCACAAATGCTCACATTTTTTGCTTTTTTTAAAATACAGATTTAAAAATAGAGTAGACAGTTCACTTCAAGGAGATCTAAAAAAAATTTCCAGTGTAATCTGCAACCTGCATGTTGGAACACTTTGTTCTTGATGCTAACACTGTAGCCTTTAATTCTCCTTCTCTTTTTGCCTCTGACCCATGAAGAAATCTGACTAGAGGGCTTTCAGTTCCTGAAAACAATGTTTTTAAAATACCCAAATCAGTTCAGCAAATATTTATTTGAGCATCTCTTACGTACCATGCATTGTTTATTCTAAGTACTGGAGATACAACAGTAAACAGAACAGAGAAAAATTGAATTTTGTACAATAAATACTGAAGAGGAAAGGGAAGGAGGTGATGAAAAGTAACATCTAAATAGGGAAAGCCCTCACTGAGAAGAAGGCTTAGAGGAAAGGTCTGAAGGAAGTGAGGGATCTATCCAAGCAGGGAAGGAGATTTGATGCACAGAGAGAGCTAGCTTGAGGGGTATGAGGCGAAAGTGTGCCTGGAGGTTCAAGGAGCAGGAGGCTGGTGAGGCTGGAACAAAGTGAGCCAGGGAGGCAGGGAAGAGCTGTTCCCAGGAGGCCAGGTGACGTGGGGCTTGTGGCTTACAGGAAGGATTCTGGCTTTTACTTTGAATGAGATGTCAAACCATTGGAGAGGGTTTTTTTTTTTCCTTTTTTTTAAAGTTTATTTATTTATTCTTGAGAGGTAGAGGAGGAACAGAGAGAGAGAAGATTAAGAATCCCAAACAGGCTTTGTGCTGTTAGCATAGAGCCTGACATGGGGTTCGATCCCACAAACCATGAGATCATGACCTGAACTGAAATCAAACCACTGCAGAGCTTTAAGCAGAGGAGCACCATGAGTTGAATTATGTTTTAATGGGTTGCTGTGGCTACTGTGTTAAACATATACTGGGGAGGGGCACCTGGGTGGCTCATTCCATGAACCGTCTGACTTGACTCAGGTCATGATCTCATAGTCTGTGAGTCTGAGCCCCGCCACGGGCTCTGTGCTGATAGCACAGACACAGCCTGGAGCCTGCTTCATACTCTGTGTCTCCCTCTTTCTCTGCCCCTCCCCCACCCCTGCTCACACTCTGTCTCTGTCTCTGTCTCTCTCTCTCTCTCAAAAATAAATAAACATAAAAAATTTTTGTTAATAATAATAAAAAATATATTGGGGCACTTGGATGGCTCAGTCAGTTAAGCATCCCATTTCAGCTCAGGTCATGATCTCATGGCTTATGAGTTTGAACCCCATGGGGGGCACTGACAGTGTGGGAGCCTGCTTAGATTCTCTCTTTCTCCCTCTCTCTCTACCCCTCCCCTACTTGCACTCTGTCTCTCTCTCTCAAAATAATGAACTTAAAAAATATATACTGAAGCTGGGAAATTATGGAGGCTCTAGGTAGGAGATTATTGAAATGATCCAGGTGAAATATGGTGGTGGTTAGAACCAAAGGGATAGCTGTGGGGGTGAGGGCAAGAGGCTGATCCCAAATATCAGATGCAAGGAATTTGGTCTGGGTAATTGGAAGAACAGAGTTGCTATTAACTAAGACAAGGAAAGCAGCAGGAGTTTTGGAACTAAAAGATACCAGGAGTTTAGTGAGGGTCATATTAAGGCCAAACAACTATGAAAGCTATCAATTTTTTTTCCTTGCTCTTTAACATATAAGATAAGCTCCCTTACTTTTACACACACACACATGCACAAACACACATATGCACACACGTGCTGTGCTGTTTTCTACCACCCAGACTCAAGAAGGGAGTCCTTCAATTCCTGAAGGAATCACTCCTCTGCTGAGTGAATCCATTCCAGGAGGTCCAGTTGAAGTGGTTCTTGAGTACAGAGGTTTCTAAATCTTCAAGGCCAAGTGAGGAGTGGCCTGGAATCTCTTTTGACACCCAGCAACAACATTTCCTATATACTTATTTATTATTATTATTATTATTATTATTAATACTAGTGGGCAAACAACTAGGGTGTCAAACCACAGAAAGCCTGATGAGCCGTGGAGAAAATGACAAATTGCTGACTATCAACTCCAGACTGTTGGGACTCCCTGAAACCTGCAACAGTATCACAAATGGAAGGATGGAGACAGTCTATAAAACAGTTTATGATGACAATTACAGGAAGGGAATCATCGGCTATTCTTGTAAGAGAATATCATTTATAATCCAATTCTGTGTTTACTCACCTAATCAATCAGTCATTCAATACACACTTCTAGAGGACTCACTAAGTGGCCAGCACTCAGACACAAAAATGAATATTGTGGCCACATCTTTCTTTCAAGGCACACAAGCCAGCTGGGGAGACAGCGTGCAACCTAACAATGCAGGGTGTGGCCAGCGAAAGCTATAAAAGTATGATGGTGGAGAAGCAAGGAAGACAGTTGTTACTGGGCTGAGAGAGGAAGTATTATTTGAACAGTTGCAAAGAGAGTGGACATTCCCCCAAGCAGGCCAAGGAGAGAGGAAGCGAGGGGAATCATGTTTTTAGATGAATGGCTTGAACATAGAGTGAAGCTGTGGACATATTCACCGACCTACAGAGTAGTCCACAGGAATGTGGCAGGAGGGTAATATGGTGAGTGACGGAGCCAGCTCCCAAACAAGTCTGGTCTGCAGGTAGTTGGCTTTATCCTATGAGCAAAGAGGGACCATTAAGTAAGGGAAAGCCTGATGGATTTGCCTTTTAGAAAATTCACTCTGATAGAGAGATAAGGAAGTGCACAGGATACATGAACATGTACAAGACCTTTGGAAGGATTCTACAGATCCTACAGTAAAGGTGGTTTCAAAGGTTTTTCAGTCAAATATACTATATGTTAATTAAGATAGTTCTTCTTAACAAATTGACTGAAGTAGACACTTGTAGAGTTGCATTTGTCCAAGATTACTTGAGTGTTGCCTGTTTTCAGTGTCACGGAGCCAAACATGAATGACAAACTTTTACATGCTTCTCCATACCCTAAGTAAAATGAATATGAAAGACAAGGAGATATTTTGAAAGTCTAGTCTATCAGAATGCTTCTTTGGTTCTACAAGCTATTCAGTCTAATTCATCTACTTCATTGCCTAAATTCATTTCAAAGAATTTATATTTAGAAAAGATTTTTGTTATTGATGAAAACAAAAATGAAGGGAAATGTAAGTTTTCAGTTAATGTCACATGCATATTTGAGGTGTATAAAAGTCATTAAAAAGCCTTTTTATTAGAATAACTGGTTTGGGAAATACCAGGTGAATGTGTAAAACATTTTAAAGAAATGGGAAAATTTTCCCACTTGTCCTAAAAGTCATTGAAAGGGTTTAAATGTGTCAGAAACATTGCTTAAAAGAATAATCAACTCTTATTGATTATTCTAGAGCAGAGGTAAATAAATAAGTAATACATAAACAAGCTTAGATGCCTGAGACCTTCCACAGTCTCTGATGGTTTCCTCACAAATGAAGCATCCTGCCTTCAAAGATACCTTGGTGATGGGTTCTGACCTCAATGGGTCCCATCACCCACCAGTGGTGAGATTCAGATAATCATGAAAAGGTTGTTGTTCTGTAGAAATGAGAAATGAATCCAGTCATCAGGCATTATTTCTCTTTTATTGTTTAGCATTGAATACAACTTGTTCTCTCAACTACTGTATCCTAAACCATTGGAAGCAAGATCCCAACCCCTCGTTACCAAGGTGGACATGCCTGTAGAGTCTTCAGGCATCGTATAGACCTTTTTCTTAGATCCTAAATAAAAAACAAAGCAACACACTTATGAGAAAAGACCCTGTCCCCATTGCACCACTGTTTCTTCTCTGATGAACTCCTTGTCTGTATGTCTACACTGTTGTCCTGAGTGTAAATTCCAAACCCCATCTCTTATCTCTATCCAGCGAGGTGCCCCCATAGTGCTATAATTCCTGCTTTTACAAGAATTCTGAGACAGTTTGTGATCTAACTTGCAATGGAAGAGAAAAGAGGAACCCCAAGCACGAGGGTCTTGATTCTGAGTGCCACCGTAAGCCTGCTATGCCAACAAGAGACTGCCAAACTAATACTTCCTGTTTCTACAGCTCTGTGTTCCATACAACACAGAAGATTATAGGATATGTGGGACTGAGGAAGCAGAGAAAAAGTTCTCTTATCCTGATTCCACCTAACTTACACTCATTTATTTATTATTTTTTAAGTGACATTCATTTAAATCTCTTAGAGGGGCACCTGGGTGGCTCAGGTGGTTAAGCATCTGCCTTCAGCTCAGGTCATGGTCTCATAGTTTGTGGCTTTGAGCCCCACATCAGACTCTCTGCTGTCTGCGCAGAGCTGGCTTCGGGTTCCCACTCTCTCTCTGCCCCTCCCCAACTTGCAAGTGTGCTCTCTCTCTCTCTTTCTCTCTCTGAAAAATAAATTTTAAAAATCCCCTAAATCTCTTAAAGAGAATATATGAATTATTCAGACAAAGAACAATGAAGAAAAAGTTTGCTGAGTAAATGTAATCAAATGTAATCGAAATGACACAAACAAGAATATTATGTGCTTTTGAAGCGTCTTTCAAAAAGCAAGCTAAAATATTAATATTAGCTAAAAATCTTTTGAATACTTATCATTGGCTCACACATACAGGTTAAGTACTTTGTTTATAGTTCCCACTGAATCCTCAGTACTGATTTGGGAGGGGACATGTACAATCTGAGACTTGAGGGATTTGTCCAGGAACATAAAGGTTTTACATGGCAAATTTGGGATTCAAATGTAGCTCTTCCTGTGCTCAGTATAATATACAGCCTCCTGACGATTGCACCAATATTGTAGGTCTCCTAGAACAAATATTATTAATACTTTGTACATGATTCATATTATTATACATTCTTAAAAGCAATACAACTGTTTTCATTTTAAAATGAATGTAATCTGGAATTTTCACCCCTTCACACTATTCTATTTAATTATTTGGGATTTGTATGACCCTACCATAAAATTCACATGTGCTATCCAAAACTCAGAAAGAAAAAAAAATGAATTCCATATAAGCAGTCCAAAAATTAGTATTATCTTGTTTTTCTTTAAATTGTATTCCATTGGTCCTAACAGCCAGATAGGATTCAGTTGCCCAAATACACACAGTGCAGCTCAAAATATTTTAGCAGGAAGTGAAGTAGACAGCTTCCTCTCCCTAGAAGTTTAAAATCTAAAATTCAATATGGGCACTTAACAATGCAAAGAATATTACCACACCCAACCGTGCAAGAAGAAAGTACACGGAATAATAAATATATAAGCAAGCCCATAAATTATCACTAATTTTCATATTTGTCTGAAGTTTTCATTGTTGTGGGCATTGTACACACACATACAAACACACACACACACACACACAGAGCAATTATCACTCAAATCAGGGAGAATCTCAGAAGAAATGAAAGCAAGGGAAAGACTTTTCCCAATAGAGAGACTACTGGATGAAACCTGGGAATGGCTTCCATGAAAGTGGGGTAAGCTTGGTAGAACAAGATGAAGCACACGGTAAGGAGATGCGTTTGGGCAAAATGAAGGGAACCTGAAAGAAGGAAAGAGATTCATTACAGATCCAGGGATCAGATAAAGAGCCCCATAGTAGGGCCAGAGCCTGACCTATATGGGGGGAACACAACTGGAAGCCGCAAGAGATTTCAAGGGGTCAGATAATGTGGGGTGGGTGGCGGAGGCATTGGCCCTGCTCCATCACCTGGATCATCGGGGTCTGAGGTGGAGGAAAGTCCAGTGAGAAGGAGGTGGCCATGGTCAAGTCTAGAAGCTGGTTCCTCAGAAACTAAATCCCTTTATCCACATAATGCCACTTCTTCAGATGAAAAGGACAGAATTCAAATGACGCTAAGACTCCTTTTTCATTTCTTTCAGGTTTTCAGGCAGTAACTCTTGGCATAGAGGGCAAAAATGCAGAGATGGAAGGACAGTGTGGTCAGGAAGGAAGGAAGCCCAGATCATAAAGGGGATGAGTTTTAGTGGTAGAAACTGGCATAAAATACACTCACTAGTATGTTAATCTCTTCACCATGTTCCTGGTGATATTTTATGTCCATTCTGATGAAAGAAAAATATTAGAACTTCATCTCTCAAATATCATTATTAACAAACTCTATTTCTTTATTCCAGGTCTTGATGAGGACTTATGAACTCAGTCGGCACATTTGCACTTGTTTCCATATCACTTGCAAGAGAGTTTTATTGTCTTTTGAGCAGTTAGGAGGTAAGGATGTGAAGCCAGATGTGCCTCACTCAGTTCAAATTCCAGCTGTTCTGCTTAATTGCTGTGTGATGTTGGGAAGGTGCTTAATGTGTCTAAGTCTCAATGTCCTCAACTGTTAAAGGGAATAATAACATCTACCTGCATCATTGCTTTACAGATTAAATAAAACAATGCATGTAAAGCACTTAATATAGTGCTGACAAACAACAGATGCTCAAAGGATATTAAAGACTATAGTTATTTTTCTGTATGCTTTCTTTCCAGATAAATCTCGCACTTTTTAAAAGTTCAAAGTTTATGTTCCCTCTGATACCCCAACAAAATACTAAATCCCATCTTCTACAAACAGTGAGGGGTTGAAAAGTAAAAGCTATTGTAGCCGTGACCAGGATTACATGCCCCACCAACATCCAAGCAGAAAGCGGATCCTTCTGTTCATGATCATATAGCAGCAAACACCAAGTTGTCTCTTGGACTGAATGGACTGTTGGCTTCTGAAAGAAGAGATTTAGAAACTATGGGTTAATATAAGCATGCAGGAATTGCTTGCCTTGTAAAGTGTGCAGAGGTGTGGTGATGTTTAGTATCTAGTTATTCATCCCTGATGATTTTTATTGCAGCAATAGTCTATTTTAGATAGTTTTTCATCCTACTGCATGACCTGCTAATAAATTGAAGCATTTTCACCTCACTAAACTCAATTTTTAATGACAATAGCCTATTTTGAATACACATCATTGGAATCTCACTCTTGGCGCATAATGAATCCCTCTCTGTGGCCTGCCTAGGACTCTATTAAATAATCTTTGTGAGCCTCACCACAATGGTTTGGTTCAGTATCCCTCCACCATCGAATACATTAAACCCAAAACAAAACACTGTCATACATGGAAGAGTTCATAAAATCCAGCCTGTGAAAGACAGTCAGCAATCTGTCCAAGTCACGTCCTGGACTTTTTGTTTTACAGACTTTCCCAGAATATTGGCTCAATGTTAACAGAGAAGCAGTATATCAAACTTAAAAAGGAAGGGGTTGGTTAGTCTATGGGAGACCAGAGTCTAGAGAGTTGCCCACACCTCTGAGAAACACCAAGTTTGCTAAACTGCTCTTGTCAGCTCAGATTCTATGGCTGATAAAATCACAGGGCTCTACAGTATGCCTACTCAGTCCTTTGGGATTATTACTAAATAGGACCATAAGGTACTTTTTTGCTTTTTGCACTAACCGCAAATGCAAAGACTCCAAAAGCAGTCATTTGCAAACACATTCTTTTTCCCTCCAGGTCATGCATTCCTCTTTTTTTTCTTCTAAGTGAGAATGAAAGAATTTTTAATTCATTGTAAGAATAGTTATTCTCATTTGCCTTGCCTTTTTTTTTAAAGAATTATTTCATATTCTTATAAAGTGTTATTAAGCATATTTTTGAAGCAAATTATATAGCTTTGGAACTAAAAGATTCTTCACAAAGGAAATTGCTAATCAGAGAATTTTAATAATTTGCTCAAAGTCCCACAACCAGTGAGAGGTAGATGTGGGAGTAGGATCCTATTCCCCCTCTCCTAAATGCTGGGTTTACACCCTGCCAAGCAGTCCAACTTCAAATAGTGGAGCAATTATAATGTGCCCACATGCTCTGGACTCTCAACTGGCCCCAACCTGTATAGCACCCTTTGCCCTTCTTTCTAGCATTTCCTACCTCTAGTCTGAATGCCTCCTGTTCTAAATAATCAGATGGAATCCCAGCAGTTTCCGCACATTTCACCAGAACAGCTAAAAACATGACTCCTCACAGATATCCTAAAGGCTAAAAGATCTTAATAAGGTGTCATGAACACTCCTGATCCACATGAGTACCACTCTCCAACACAGGCAGAAGCAAGAGGAGAGTAACACATATAGAGAAAACGCTGCCGTGTGATGAGGTAGAGGTGCCTCCTGAAGAGGAATCCTGAACTGGGGTCATAGAGTGTGTGCTGCAATAGATGATCCTGACCCTGATCTAAAGGTTGAGTAAGGGTTACCAGGGTAGGGGGCTGGGGTGGGGCACCCCTGTTACAATAACCAGATTTGACTTTTATTCTACCACTAAGTAGCTGTGAACCTCTGGACAAGTTTTGCAAATCCCCTGACTTCTTATCTGAAATGGAGTTGTTAATAGTAACTACCCAAGAAGTTTGGTGGGGTATAAATGAATACATAGATGTAATTTCTTTTGAAAGCCTAAGTAGACATCTCATAAATTTTAGCTATGATGTTGTTGTTGATGATGGAACAATATGCTCAAAGACTCAGAGGTAAAATTTGCATAGCATATTGCTGAACATTCCAGGAAAAGCAAATAGTTCAGGTTGGTGGAAAGATTGAATGTAATTTAACTGAAGTGGATTCACTTCTCCTAGCTGTGGTATAAGCAAGAAATTGCACCATCATTTCAACTAACCAATATAGTGGAATACTCATTAAAGCTTGCTTTCTCTTCAAAGGCTTGATGGTGGGTTTATGGTGGCCTCCATTAGAAGGCATGTTTGAAGTGGGCACCCGGGTGGCTTAGTTGGTTGAGCTTACGACTCTTGATTTTGGCTCAGGTTATGATGTCACAGTTTGTGAGATCAAGTCTTGCATCCAGCTCTGCTCTGACAGCGTGGAGCCTCCTTGGGATTCTCTCCCTCTCTTTCTGCCCCTCCCCCATTCTCTCTCCCTCTCTCTCTCTCAAAATAAATAAACTTATTAAAAAAAAAAAAGAAGAAGGCAGGTGTGAATTTAAGGTAGGTAGCCTTAGTGGAGGGAAAAGATTTAATTTCTAAGAGATAAGTAAAGTGAAGCCCCGGGAATAGTAGGATAGGCAACCAGGGCTGAAGATGGAGAACTAGCCTCATACCTGGAAGTAGACCTATAGAAGGTCTATGGCTCCGAAGGTTCCAGGAGCACTGGCCTATAGTACTTCCTCAGAGCCACCATTTAAATGATCTGAAGTTATAGGGCTCAGAAAAAGCTAACTGCAGCTTTTGTCCTGGGGATGACTCTTCCTGGATGGACTGTCCATCATGTTAGTGAAACTTCTAGTCTTTCCCGTGTCTCAGGCCTGGGGCCACCTCATGAGTGTGAACTTTGGTTCAGTGAGGCTTCAAGTCTTAGAGTGCCAGTGAAGGGACTGTTAAGTGGAACTGCTAATTATGACCTGTGGCACAAGTGTGTCCATTTATTAACAAGAGGTAATTCTGTCTAATATGGAGAAATAAGTCATTTATAAATGGAGTTGAAATGACTTTTTCCAGATGTCACAGCAAACTTCAGGCAGAATTTGTCCTAGAAGGAAAATATCTCAAAGATCTCAGAGCCATGGGGATTGTCCTTTGGCAAGAGAGAATGACCAATCCAAATTACTTAAATAAAGTCTTCTCCTTTAAAGTTAACAAGATTTCTAACTTCTTTAACTTTGTCTTCTCCGCACCCCCCCCCCTTTTTTAAGAGAGTAAGCTGAAGAGAGGGGCAGAGAGAGAGAGAGAGAGGATCATAAGCATGGAGCCTGATGTGGGGCTCGATCCCACAACCCTGGGATCATGATCTGACCTGAAATTGAGTTGGACACTTGATTGACTGAGCCACCCAGGTACCCCAAGATTCCTAAATTCTGGCAAAGTTATGTGCTATAGACTGAATGTCATGTCTCCCCAAAATTTATACACTGAAACCTAATCCTCAATGTGATGGTATTAGAAGATGGGGCCTTTAAGAGGTGATGAGGTCATGAGGGTACAACCCACATCAATGGGATTAGTGCCCTTGTAGAAGACATCCAGAGAGTTCCCTTGCCCCCTTTCCACACTTGAAAATACAGTGAGAAGAGGGAGACCTATGAAGCAGAAAGCCAACTCTCATCAGACCCAGCATCTGCTGATGCCTTAATCTTGGACTTGCCAGCCTCTAGAACTGTGAGAAATAAACATTCATTGTTTAAGCCCCTCCCACCCAGTCTATGGTATTTTTGTTACAGTAGCCTGAACTGACTAAAACACTGAGTTAGAAAAGAAACACCAAGACAGAATATGACTGGAGTGCTCTTGTGTCCTTTCTGAACCTTTGCACCCAGGGTACAAAACCACTCAGGGATCCGATGGCACGCAAAGCGCTTCCACTGTGACCCACCTCCACTCACACTCCAGGCAGATGGGAATTCAGAAGTGCCCTTCCCTCCTGTGCTTCCCTCCGCTGTTCATCCCTGCCACATCTCTCATAAGGTTGTTAGGCTTCCCAATCCTGCTTTATCTTAAACTTCAAACAGACTCCTCTGCCTGCCCCATAGGACAGTCTAGTGCTTGCTGGCTTGCAGGTATTGTATTGAGCCATTTTCATTTAATGAGCAGGATGTGTTCACATAGCGATTCACTGCACTACAAAAGCCTTTATTAATCACTCCATGGTGCCATAAAATGACAGGCATTTGGTTCCCAAAGCAAACACTACAAACCAAGAACCTTAATATAGAGGTGGATATAAAATTATAATAGCCAAGTGGCAAGTCCTTGGTGCATTTAGAGGATCACAAGAGGATAAAAAGAGCTTCTGGTGCCTCTCTAATTGTTTTTAAATTTTTATTTATGGTCATATTAAGCAGTTCCCTGAGAGCTCGAGCCATTTAAATTATGGTGATTCTTTCTGAAGGCTTTTAACGGTAAGGAAATTGGGAATTAGTCCCTTTTCTGAGGAGACACAGGTGCCTGAGTATTTCCTAGCAGACAATGTTCTTTCAAACTTGCTGAGTGGATGAGTTATCAGCAGTTTGCAACCTTTAGCATGCTTCAGAATCTCCTGATGAATTTAATAAACTCATATTGCTGAGCCCCACTTCTAGAGTTCTGATTCAGTAGGTCTGGAACAGGACTTGAAAACCTGTAAACATTCCTTGGTGATGTTGATGCTGCTGGTCTAGGGACCACACTTTGAGAATTACCATTATAGAATATACTTTGAGCTAAATGCACCAGGCCATCTGTCATTGTTGGGTAGGGTTTAAAAAGGTATGGCTGCTCCAAGAAGCACGTGAGTCCCTTCATTGTCTTTTTCTCAGTAAGAAAGGCACACTAATCCCACACTATGCTCCTCAAGTTGCTTATGGATTAGATGCTGTTTAAGGTGAAAAAATGAATGTTTGTTCTAGTTGTTACCATGGAGTAACAATATATGCATGGGGCTGGGCAAAGGGATTGCATGGCATTTGTTCTGGGTCACTCAGAAATATGAGAAAATAATTACATTGAATTTTCAAGCAAATCCAGAGATGTTTTTCTCCAGTAAGTCCATACTTCGTATATACAGTTGACCCTTGAGCAACTTAGGTTTGAGCTGCATGGATCCACTTATACACGGATTTTTTCGATAAATACTGTACAGTACTATAAATGTATTTTCTTTCATGATTTTCTTAACATTTTCTTTTCTCTGACTTTATTAAAGAATATAGTGTATAAAATCTGGGTTAATTATATATATAATGTACAAAATCTGGATTAATTGACTATTTACATTATCCACGAGGCTTCCAGTAAACAGTAGGCTAATGGTAGTCAAGTTTTGGGGGAGTCAAAAGTTATACTCGATTTTTGACTGTGCAGAGGTTGGCACCCTAACCCTTGCATTGTTCAAGGATCAAGTGTATTCCATTTCAGAATGAGCGAAGAATAACCATATATAATGTCAGTAATGAAGTTGCAATAAAGGAGATTTTCTTTATGCCTAAACTGTAGCATCTTTTGATTTCATTTCAGCCTATTCTCTATCAATAGATTATGGTTCTTCCCCAAAGAATTGTTATTATATATGATATTTCTATTATATCACACTTTAGGATGTTGTCTTAGGATAACATCTTTTATATTTGTGAATTTCTCAGGCTTAGGTTATTAATTTAATTTCTCATATTGGTTGTACTGAAATCCATTAATTTTTAACCTTTAATTTTGAAATAATTTCAAACATACAAAAAAGTTACATATAAAAAAGTTGCAAGAATGGTACAAAGAACTTCCATATAACCTACACTCAGATTAGCCAGTTCAACATTTTCCACATCTCTCTCTCCATATATATATATATATATACACATATATATGTACATATATATGTATATATATACATATACATATATATGTATATATATATATATACGTATATACATATATATACAAGATTTTACCCCTCAAGATTATCCCTCAAGATTTTAGTGTTAATTTTCTAAAAATAAAGACAGTCTACTACATAGACACAGAACAGCCATCAGCATCAGAAAATTAACTTTGATAGTTTACCACCATCAAATTTATAGACTCCATTCAAATTTTACTAATTTTTCCAATAAGATACTTTATAAACTGAGGATTTCAATCTAAGATTGTTGTATTTAGTTGTCATGTCCTACAACTTGGAATAATTCTTCAGTCTTTTCTTGTGCTTTATGTACTTAATATTTTTTAGGTGTTTAAGACTCATATTTTGTGGGCTAGTCTTCCATCTAAATATGTCTGCTTTCTCCTCGTGATTAGATTCCAGGTATGCTTTTTGGCATGAATACCATGGCAGTGACACTGTGCTCTCCTCGGAGTATCACATAACGACGTACATGATGTCAGTTTGTTCCATTCTCAGTGCTGTGAATTTTTTGCCATTTGGTTATGGTTATGTCTGCCAGTTTTTTTGGTACTATTTATTAATAAGCTATTAACAAGTATTTTGATAGGATATACATTGACACTATCGATATCCTGGTTGTCATCAAACTATCACCAGCTAGTTTGGGCATGCATCAATGATTTTCATGCCTGAACAGTGACAATCAATATCCTTAATTAAAATTCATGGGCTTTATGGGAAAAGGGGACTAGGAAATGACTCTAAAACAATGATCAGTCCTTGAGTTTACAGTCTAAATGGGAAGGTAAGAAATAGATGCAGGTGTAGGAAATGAGCTATGAAGTATCAGGCTGGCGGTCGGACCGAAGACCTGTAACTACTGACAAAAGTGTGACATGGAGGAGTAGTTTGGGTCTCAAGCTAGTGGGACTGTGAAGAAGATGTAGCCCTGGGAGGAGAGGGGTTGCTGAGGCAAAGGCAAAACATGAGAAGTAGGAATGTGAAGCTGTCACGGCGGAGGTTTTTGTAGGAAATTTGGGGGAAATAAGAAAAAAAATTTTGAACTGAAAACCTGTTGCGTTGATTTTCAGGAATAACTGCTTCAACCAAATCCATGAAATAATCAAATAAGAAACAGTACTGGAGGGGCGCCTGGGTGGCTCAGTGCCGAAGAGCATCCAACTTCGGCTCAAGTCATGATCTCTTGGTCTGTGAGTTCGAGCCCCGCGTCAGGCTCTGTGCTGACAGCTCAGAGCTTGGAGCCTGCTTCAGATTCTGTGTCTCCCTCTCTCTCTGACCCTCCCCTGTTCATGCTGTCTCTCCCTGTCTCAAAAATAAATAAATGTTAAAAAATTAAAAAATTTAAAAAAAAAGAAACAGTACTGGAAAATCTTAAGTCCTACAGTAGTTTCTGCCCTTCTAATAACCAAGAATACATTTTATTATCTCTCTCGCAAATTCCTGAAATGTTACTATTGACCATCATTTGTTATCTGCATGAAAAGTAATGTTATCATTCAAAGGTGATTTTTTTTTTTTTTTTTAGTCCTGCAAAAGCAAAGAATTTTGATAGTTTAGTTAATCTAAGCAGTTTTATCTCGGTACAAACTTTGATTTTATTGAGTTTTTTGAAATAGTAAAAATAGCTTGAGGATTCTCATTGTTTGTGGACTCTTAGAAGTTGTACATACTCATTTAGTTTAATAATTGCATAGTATAGATAAGGAAATAAGAGGCTCAGAAAAGTTAAATAACTTGCCAAAGGTCACACAGTCATTGACTAAACCAGTCTTGACATGAATCCAGAACCTGCTCCTTTGTCTTTCTTCCTAGTTGAGAGCTTTATTATGCACTAACTTGTGTTCTTTTCTTTTTTTCTCTTTTGCACTATTCCTTTCCACCCAAGATTTTAAACTGTTGAAACAAGGGAAAGTCATCTTCTTTTTGAATAATGATGATAGCAATATGTGTATATTATTCCTAAAGAGAGTCGGTACTAAATGCTTTCTAGACATGGCTCATTTAATCCTTCTAACAACTCTGTGAAACCGGTATTAGGAGTCTCACTTTACAGATACAGAATCTGAGCTTTATGAAGGGTAAGTAATTTGCCTTCAATTATGCAGCTAGTAAAGAGCAGAACATGGGTTTAACCCCAGATCCAGTCTTCTCCAATGCCTTTGTTTTCTACCAGCTAAGCTGCCTCTAAGGGTACTCATAATTCTACATTCCCTAACACAGCCAGGTGGCCGAGTCTGATGATTTTCTAAGGTCCCTTACGATGCCCAGCTCTTAGAAAGACATAAAAGTCATAAAAGCATGGGTATTTGTTTTCTGAAAACAATAAGGTACTGCAAAATATGTTAAATGTATCAAAGTGAACATATGAAAATCTCCTCTAATTATTTTTATAAGACAGTTGGAAATATGTTGAATCAGAGAATCTTCACATTTCATAAGATGTTTAACATTCATCTTCTTGTTTATTTCTCCTTATCAATTTTGTCCTTTGCAGGCAATTTTCCCTACAGGCAATTTTCCAGCAAAAATATCCCTCTTCACTTGGAGTTATTTTGCTCATCTGTAATGCCTCAAGGGTAATGTTGGACATCTTTAATCAACACATCACTTCTCTTGAGGTTTTGAATGGTCACCATTCAGGAGCAAGGGGACCAGAGGTGGGGTCTCAGGGACCACCAGAAGAGTAGGAAATCTCACACAGAGGCTTGACCCGTGCTATTAGGCAACTTTGCGACCTTAGTGGTCATTGACATGTTAGCAAACATTGGGCTTGAGAGAAGGGATGACACCAAAGCTGTGTGGGAATGAGAGAGCTGTTGGCAAATGCAGGATCGCTTGGCAGGAAGAACGTCAACTGAGATATTGATGGTGCCCCTACATATTTAATTGAATGCAGGGAATTTAATCCTGAGACATCTTGAGTCAGAGCTCACTCTCCTGTTTCCTGTCGGATTTGGCAGTGCCCTGGTCTGTTATTGAGACTGTGCCCTGGGGAAAGGAGAGGCTTCAGGGGGGAGGGGACACATCTGCCTTCATGTTCAGGAGTTGTCATTAGCCCGACAGAGGCCAGACCCAGAGTACGAAAAGCTTTTCTCCCAGTTACCGATGCATCCTCCAAGGCAGGCTTTTTCCTCTTTTTCCTTTCTTTTCCCGGTTTTTACTTTTGTTTTCTTTTTAACATTTGCTTTAGATATGCTACACCGTGTAGTGGTTTTAACCCTAGTCATGCATTAAAATCACTCTTCTGTATTGTTGGACTTTTTTAACCACATGAATTTATTATTTCAAAAAAATCAAGTCACGCCGGGGCACAGAAATTTTAATTTAATTGCTCTGGAATGGGGCCTCGGCACCAGGACTTTCAAGCTCTCCAGTTGGTCCCAATGTAAAGCCTAATGTGATTCTCAGCCTGGGACCCCCAGAGGTCCTCAGGAACTACTTTGAATATTTCAAAGAGCCCAAAGACAGTCATCTATTTTACCCATAATACACTTCCTCCAGTTAACACTGAATCTCTTTGCTCTTGGCTGGAACTAAATCAACACCTGATATAATAGCTTATCACTTTCTGATGCCAAACTTTGATAAGCAGAGTTTCGTAAAATAAAACTGAAATGGGAAATTAATTATTACTCTATAAATACAGTTTTTATGTGGGTAACATCTTTCAAAAATTGAGTATATCATGAGAGAAAGTAAATAAAAGGGTAATTTCAGGTGATAAAATTGGGAAGCAATCTGATAAAGTTATCTTTTAAGCTGGTATTAGCCTTCAAACACCCAACAACAAATAAGTAAAAGGCGTACCAGAAAGGCACTGGCTGGCAGGCCGAAGCCAGCAAGGGGATTTTATATTTGTCCTGGATAATGAGCACTCAGCTATGCAGAGGATGACGTTGGTGATCTTTGTGAATTCACCTGCATTCTCCTGCTGTAGGCAACCTAAGTCTCACAGCATCTCCCAATCGCCCCATCTCGCTTCTATCAATCCCATTAGGACCAGACCCTTCAAGACCTGTCTGAGAAAAATCACAGAAGGAAGCACTAGAGATTATTTCTATTGTCTGCCAAGTTGGTCTCTTGCTATCATCCGGAAATGTTTAACATAAGTGAATCTTTAATTAACTTCAAAAAGTGCCTGTGCTTGGTTTCAGGTATGTAAACATGGCAGGACAAAAGTCACTAATGTTTGGCAAGGGGAGTTCTGAAAACATCAATTAGAACGAGTTGGTATGAACACCCGATGAACACCCACCTCGACAGTAGGAACGAAATTAGTGCTAATTATGAGTATCCCTCTTACTTCACCAAACATTTGTTCATGATTATACACTGGGAAGTGAAATCAAGTACATTTTTTGCTTGTATTTTATTTATTCATACATTTAACAAATATTTAAAGAGAATATACCATGCACTAGATACTGCTCCCAGCACTAGAAATAAAGAAATAAGCAAAATAAACAAAACTTACTATCCCCATGAAGCTTAGATCTTGAAAGGGACTGTAGATGTTGGAAGTCACTACCAGTCAAGAAGAGTGCATGCAAAACAGCTGTTACTTAAAACTCTGTATTAAAACATTTGTAATTCAGACTTCTAAAAAAAATACCTCCTTTGCATACAGAAAACTAAAGTATTCCCTCCAACCCTTCACAAGAATAGTTTTAATTCACAGCTTCCCATTGCTCGAAACGATTAAATCGAAATCCAACTAAGAGCAAAACATAATTTTAGGTTCTTATGTTCTCCATCCCCAACAGTTTACAACTGAGCATTTACTAGCTGGGAGCTTGGGTCATTCAAGTAGACCTTGCTTCTTTAGCGATGATAAGCGAGACAATGCGCTGTGTTTATGGACTTAGAGGTGAGAAGAGAAAGAAAAGCTCTCTTAGGAAATCTGAAAAGGAGTTTGGAGACCAGTAAAGAAATTCAGAGGACATCAACATTCAAATCAGATACTGCCATGTAATAAATATTTGCTGAATATTTCGTTGGGCAGCTAGATTCCATAGATAGGGTGACATTGTGTCTCTTAAGACGTTAGCACTTTGTATGTACAATTGTACTGTATAGGATACATTTCAGCTCTCATTTCCAATTGGTAATCCCTTGAAAAAAATCGTATAATGTGTCTGTGGCTGAGTGTAAAATTATCTTGGGTAGAGCCTCTGTGAGAGTATTGAGGCAAATGCTAATTGTGCCACCTTCTTGGCTTGAGTGTTTTTCAAGGAACAGTTATAAAGCCTTTAAGGCAGAGAAAGTGATCGAGAGTCAGAAAGTATGCTAGCAGTTGAAACCCTACTCTTGAGATAAGAGCTACCTTGCCTAAAATACAGTGAATGGCAGCCTCAGGACAAAGGATTAATGTGAAGAGGTACAGCCACACGTCTTCTGAAAGCCCTACACCATTGCCACATTGTTCTGAGTATTTATAAAAAGTAGTTTTCCAGGAGTAGGGACTTGTCAAAGGAAGTTAAATGTTCACTTCATAATGGGGGTTCCATGAAGAATTACTGAGGAAGTGAGAATACTTTTTCTTAAATAAGCCTCCTTCTGTTTAAAATTTTATTTTAAAGTGAAGAAAAGTATATATGTCTTGATGCTTTAGAAACAGATGTAGTGTAAATAATACAAATTTTAGTCAGATAATAACAGAGGCTTACAAATTTGGCAAAAAATAGGAGACTATCTTTTCTTTGAAGTGTCTTCCCACAGAAATGTCAGACAAATGTAGCAATCAGTTTTACCTGGACACTTTAAAAACACTTAATCTCACTGTCCTTATATTAATTCAACACACAAACATTTAAGTTGGTGTCCTGCAGAATAACGAATTCATAGGATATAATCCCTTACACGAATAAAAAAGTAGCATTGATCACATTGAAGCATGAAAAGGACTGCCAGAGAAAAAAACAGAACACCATTTTTAAATTTTTTTTTGAAGGAGAGACAGGGCGCAAGTGAGGGAGGGGCAGAGAGAGAGAGAGAGAGAGAGAGAGAGAGACAAGCAAGGCTTACCCAAAGCGGGTCCCGTGCTCACCCAAGCAGAGCTTGAGCTCACTCCATGCAGAATTGGAACTCACAAACGGTGAGGTCATGATCTGAGCCAAAGTCAGATATTTACTGAGCCATCCAGATACCCCAAGAACACCAAATATTGTAAGAGACACTCTTATACTAACAATTTTTTGCTGTTTATCTGAAATTCAAATATAACTGAACATTCTGTATTTTTATCTTATTTTTTATTTTAATTTTTTTAACATTCTGTTTTTATTTGCTAAATCTGGCAAGCCTAAAAGGGTACATCCAAATTAAAAAGCAAATTACTAGAACTCCAATTTTTTAAAACATTTGAAAAAAATATTCAACTAGACTCTCTCCTGAAATGCTCCCAAGGTGCTATGGACTGATGTCTGCCCCTCCCAACTTATATGTTGAAGCCTTAACCCCCAAAGGGACTGTATTTGAAGATAAGGCTTTTAGGAGACAATTAGGTTAAATGAGGTCGTAAGAGTGTTCCTAATCCAACATAATTAGTGGCCTTATAAAAAGAGAAAAAGACATCTCTCTATCGGCACACCTGCACCGAGGAAAGGCCACATGAGCACTGAACAGAAAGGTGGCCATCGAAAGCCAGGGAGAGAACCTTCCCCAGAACCTGACCGTGCTGGCACCCTGATCTCAGATTTCCACTCTCCAGACTGTGAGAAAATAAATTTCTGTTGTTTAGGCCACCAGTCTGTAATATTTTGTCATGATCACCCAAGCTCACAAAGACACAAGACCCACTGCACTTCCCCTCGTAGTCATCATCACCCCTGGACCTGCTGTACTTCCCAGATTTATTTCCCCAGCAGATCCTGACCTCCATGGCAGCAGGGAGGGCAGAGAGCGCCTGCCTTGTCTTTTGCTGTGTGCTTAGCTGACTGCACAGTGCCTCTGGCTTGTAATGGGGACTGAGTGAATACCTGCCAGCTAAAGGAATACTGTATGAATTAAGTGACTAGAAGGGCAGACAAAAAAAAAATGTGTTTACCATTGTCTAATGTATAGAATTGTTGAATTATTATGTTGTACACCTGAAACTAATATAACATTGTATGTCAAGTATACTTCAATTATTAAAAAAATATGCCCACTGCAATGTTATTTATAATAATAGTTGAAACATTAAGAAAGATCTAAATGTCCAAAATTAGGAGAGTGTTCAAATAAATTAATTACATTAATAAAAGTACAATCATATGACAATATATCATGTAGTTGTTAAAAAGGGTCTTACAAATATTACTTTTAATGGCATGATAAAGGTCACATAAAGTCACATTAAGAAAAAAAAATAGGATAGGGGCGCCTGGGTGGCGCAGTCGGTTAAGCGTCCGACTTCAGCCAGGTCACGATCTCGCGGTCCAGGAGTTCGAGACCCGCGTCAGGCTCTGGGCTGATGGCTCAGAGCCTGGAGCCTGTTTCCGATTCTGTGTCTCCCTCTCTCTCTGTCCCTCCCCCGTTCATGCTCTGTCTCTCTCTGTCCCAAAAATAAATAAACGTTGAAAAAAAAAGAAAAAAAGAAAAAAATAGGATATATATGTACCTATACACACACACACACACACACACACACACACACACACAGAGGAATATTTGGGAGTAAATGCAATTTTTTTTTCTTTTCTTTTAGAGAGAGAGGGAGAGAGCCTGTGCCTGCACCTGCTCACCTTGGGAAAAGGCTAAGCCTGGTTGTCCAGAGATTTCCAAAGAGAAATAATATTGGGATTGTCTTCAGTGGAACATGGCAGGATAGGGAGTGAGCATTAATACTACCATTGTTTTGGACTGCCAGCTCACCATGATAATAAAGTGCATACTGACTTTTAGTTGTTTATTTTTAAAGCAATTTTTTTAAGTTTATTTATCTTGAGAGAAAGAGAAAGAGTGGGGGAGGGACAGAGATAAAGGGAGAGAGAGAATCCCAAGCAGGCTCCATGCTGTCAGCACAGAGCCCCACAGGGAGATATATTTCACAAACCGTGAGAGCTGAGCCTAAATCAAGAGCTGGATACTTAGTCAACTGAGCCACCCAGGTGCTCTGGAGTAAATGTAATTGTTAACGACGGTTATATTCAGATAGTCAGATAAGATTATTTTTTCATTATGTTTTTCTTTACTTTTCAAATTTACTACAAGAATTATGGATGCTTTATCATCAGGAAAAAAATTAGTAGTCATTTGGCATGAGTCATATGGATTGAAAGATTATATTTGCAAAATTTTTATAGCAGGGAAAACAAAGATAAGTTGGTCAAAGTCATTATTCATGCAGGATTCAGAAAAACCTTATAAACTCCACTGAGAAAACACCTCAGTAGTGAGATTAAACTAAGTTACACCATAAAGAAAGCCTTTATGGTCAGGAATAGTCATGTGAACAGATAATGTCATTATTTGTAAGGACTAAGGCAAACCCATGTAGTAGGGATCTGGGGCAGAAAGGAAAGACCTTGAAGTGGATGCCATTCTGCCCTGTCAAGATTCCCTTCTTCAGCCTGTTGCATCCAGCTTACAGCTGCTGTGAGTTTGGGCTGCTGGAGGTTCACAGCTGCCTTCTTCCCTGGTGAATTTCCTTTCACAATATTGCAGCCTCCCCTCCTGGATGAGAGGGGCACCAGCATTGTCGAGAAGCTGCAGTGGCTGTCCCATGTAGGTGAGGATTAAAAGGATAGGAGATCCTCCTATAGCACTGTGCTCCCTGATAGCAATGGGGATGATAGGACCTCAGAATAGCACAGGCCAGATGGCCAGAAGCAAGGTGGGCATGATTATCAAAGTGCACAGCAGACGGACTAACAGGCTGTGTTCAAAGAGACCTATGGAGCTACCTAATGGAAAATGGTGTTCCCAGAATGAGATTGACGGACAAGTCAATAGGGGTCTTGCTTAATGTATATCAGCAATCAAGATATATCATGAATAGATGAACAGAACGCTAAGGTCTACCCACTCAGTGGAAAATCATGATCCCTTCATCAGTTTACAGACTTTAGCTAGTTCTTAGACCCATAACCTATTGCGTCCTAACTTGCAACACCATGGAAACTGTATAAAGTAGTGTTTCCCTCCTTCTACAATGGGGCCAATGGCCATTTACTCAAATAAAGATACACTGGGGAAAGTGGGCTGTTGAATCAGGAATCTGAGTTGACTATGATACCTAAGGACACAGAGTACCATCATGGATCCTCCTGTTAGAGAAGAGCCATATCTGGGTCCAGAGTTCTAGGCTGGGTCCATCTCATAGTGGGTGCACAGGGTCCATGAATCTACCCTGCGGTTATTTCCTGGCTTGCTAAATTTATAATCAGCATATGTGTACTTAACGTTTGTGAAAACCCTCACAATGATTTGTAGATAAAGAGCTGTTACAGTGGGAAAAACCAAAATGAATACCCCCTGAAATTTCTAAGGTAATACATCAAAAACAATATTATATTCCAGATGGAAAGGCAGAGATTGGTACCATCCTCAAAGACTTAAAAGGTAAATGGATCATGGTCTTCATCAGCTCCATTTAATTCATTAGTCATGAAATGACTGTGGACAGAATGACTCAGCCATTGATGTAAGTCAGCTGCTAACCACCACCTCTAAACATCATAACCAAAGAGCTTGGAAAATCTTTTCCAGGATGGAGTGAATTTCATGTGGGAAACAACTGGATATGAGTGGTGTAAGGGATAGAGTATCATAGATGCTGTTGGTGCCCTGGCAGGATCCCTTTTTTCCAGGCCAGTGCACTTATCCCACAGCTAGTGTGAGTTGATCTGCTAATGGCTCACAGGTACCCCTTTACCTGGAAAACTGCCCTTGATAACTGGAAATTATCACTCCTGAGAGGTATTTTTCAGTTAAGTGCAGTGAAATCTATTTCGTGGGATCATCTCTTAGCATGAAGAGAACAGAAAAGTGGTCATTTCTTTCGGTGAAATAAAAACTAATTCATTTCTCTATTTATTTAGCAATAACTTCCTAAACACAGATTAGAGCCAATCATTTGTGTTACCTGTTCCAGATCCAAGAGGGAATCAGACTATCTCCTGTCTTTCAGAACTTACACTTTAGGGTCATGTCTGAGTCTCCCTCCATTTGTCTGGAAAGGTGAGAGCAGGGTGTGCTTCTGGACACAGATGGGAGAAAACGGTAGCTTTCTGAAGGGAGGGTTAAAGAGTAGTTTTCCCTAGTACAAGCAACAAGTGGGTGCACCATCTGTAGAAAATTTCGAACAGTAATAAAAACCAACTAAAAGGGGGCGCCTGGGTGGCTTAGTCGGTTAAGCTTCTGACTCAGGTTATGATCTCACAGCTGGTGGGATAGAGCCCCATGTCAGGCTCCTCACTGAATAAATAAATAAACTTAAAAAATTGCTTAAAAAAAACAACTAAAAGTCAGTATGCACTTTATCATGGTGAGCTGGCAATCCTAAACAATGGTAGTGTTAATGCTTACTCCCTACCCCCCATACGCCACTGAAGAGAATCCTAGTATTATTCCTGTTTGGAAATCTCTGGACAACCAGGCTTAACCTTTCCCCAAGGTGAGAGGTCACAACAGCTTCCATCACCAAGGAAGGAGAGAAGTGGTTAGAAGGAGAGGTTTAGAGCCACCAGTCCCAAAATAACCTTGAGTGTCCACCCCTGAGTGTCTCCAGGAAAGCAGGGGCAGTTCATTATGATTAGACTCTAGCTTTTGTGTGGGGGCAGGACAGGGAGTGAGGATCGTTGAGGCAGCACACAATGAATTTGCCTCACTATAAGCTTGTATATTTTATCTAGAGTAGGAGGCTTGGGGAAAAGTAGAAGAGAATGAACGAAAAGGGAGAGCAGAATCAAACCCCTTCTGCGAGTCAGAGGAGTTTGACTTCAGTGAGCTCTGAGAGAAGAGTTGATCTCTTAACCTGTGCTGGCAAAGATTTAAAGTCACTTATTTTGGCAGGGAGAGTCAAAAGACCAACTGTTCATTCCTAGGGATTTGGAGGTAGTAACTTGCTTAGATTTTGTCAGTAAAAAGAGATAATTAAGGTTCTAAACAACTACAGACTTCTTCCTATTCAGCGAGCTTACAAAACAAGGCTATGAATTTTAAAACCTTTACAACTTACCTGAGGAATTAATATTCTCCCATCCACAATAGTCACCGTAATGGGATAGAAAATGAAAAATGACCAAATGCATTACTTTTCAACCTTGAATTTCATCATGCTCTAATTTTGTAGAGTATTTATTATACTTGATTAAGGGAGATTTAAATAATATGGGTTATATTTTATGTGTTGGGTGAATTTTTCATAGATGAAACTTCTCTTCAGAGGCCTAGGAATAAGAACAAAAGAAAATAAAAAGGTTACTTGGCAAAACTTAGTATTGACCTGCATTATCCAATACTGTAGCCAGTAGCCACATTCAGCTATTTAAATTTATAAAAGCAAACTAAACTAAAAATTCAGTTGATTGGTTGCTCTCGCCACATTTAAAAAAGATTTTTGTTTTGAAATAATTTAGGGCTTACACAGAAGTTGCAGAAATAGTACAGAGAGTTCCCATGGATGTTTCTCCCAGTTTGCCTCAGTAATATCTTACATAACCATAGGATAATTATCAAAGCCATCAAATTGACGGTGGTACGATACTATTAACTAAACTACAGACACTATTTGGGTTGTTACCAGTTTTAATATGCACATTTGGCGGGCGTGGGGGGTGTATAGTTCTATGACATTTTATCGTGCATGTAGATTTGTAGAACTATGATAATCATCAAGATCATCATCAACCATTTCACCATCCCTTCATAGTCCTGCCCTCCTGCCAACCCGAACCCTTAGCAAACACTAATCTGTCATTCATCAGTATAATTCTGTCATTTTGAGAAGGTAACGTGAATATAATTGCTTTTCATTATGCAGCATAATGGATATCCAACATGCTGTTGCAGTTTGTTTCTTTTATCACTGAGTAGTATTCCATCGTATGGACATCTTAGTCCATTTGGGCTGCTGTACTGTAACAAAATGTGATAGACTGGATGGCTTATTAAAAAGCAGAAATATATTTCTTATAATTCTGGAGACTGGAAATTCTAAGATCAAAGTGTCTACAGATTGGGTGTCTGGCAAGAGCCCACTTCCTGGTCCATAGACAACCATCTTCTTGCCATGTCCTCACATGCTGCAAGGGGTAACAGAGTTCTATGGGTTCTCTTTTATAAGGGCATTACTCCTATTCATGAGAACTCCACCCTCATGACTTAATCACCTTCCAAAGTCTCCACCTTCAAATACCATCACACTGGACATTAGGATTTAGCATATGAATTTGAAAGCTGGGGGTTCACATTCATTCTGTAGCAATGGATGTAATATAATTTGTTTATCCGTCCACCTACTGAAAGACATTTAAGTTGTTCTAAGTGTTTTTTTTTAATTTTTTCAATGTTTATTTATTTCTTTTGAGAGAGAGAGAGAGAGAGAGAGAGAGAGAGAGAGAGAGAGAGAGAGAGCACATGTACAGGGGAGGGGCAGAAAGGGAAGGAAAGAAAGAATCCCAAGCAAGCCCTGGGCTGTCAGCGCACAGCCCGAGGCAGACTCAATCCCATGAACCCGTGAGATCATGACCCAAGCCGAAATCAAGAGTTGGATGACCAGCTGACTGAGCCACCCAGGCATCTCTCAGGTTTTTTTTTTTTAATATGAAATTATTGTCAAATTGGTTTCCATACAACACCCAATGCTCATCCCAACAGGTGCCCTCCTCAATGCCCATCACCCACCCTCCTCTCCCTCCCACCCATCCTCATTTTTTGATTTACAAATAAAGCCTCTATGAACATTCATGTTCAGGTTTTGTGCTGATTTTCTGTCTGGTGGTTTATCAATTACTAACAGAAGCCTTAGCTCTAGTTACAGGTTTGTCTATTTCCCCTTTCAGTTTTGCAATTTTTCTTTCATGTTTTTTCAGGTTCTGCTGCTTAGAACATACATATTTAGGAGTGTTATGTGTTCTTAGGTAATTGACCCTTTTGATAATTTTGTAATACCACTTTTTGTTAATTTTCTTTGCTCCACAGTCTACTTTGTCTGATATTAATATAGGCACTCCAGCTTTCTTTTGATTAATGTTTGCACAATGTATCTTTTTCCATTCTTGTACTTTAAGTTACCTGTATCATACCTAGACTTGAAGTGAGTTTCTTCTAGACAGCCCATAGTTGGATCATAATTTTTTGAATCCATTTTGCCATTCTCTGTCTTTTATGGTGAGTTGAAGCCATTTACATTTATTTATTTATTTATTTATTTATTTATTTATTTATAAGAGTTCAGCTTTTTATTGAACAGGTTAAAGAAGAGATTTAGTCAAAAGACTAAAGCCCACATCATCATCAGACTCCTCTGATTCTTTCTTTGCTTCCACTTTCTTCTCCTCAGTTGGGGCAGCAGGGGTGGAGGTGGCAGGCCCAGCTGCTGGGACAGAACCACCAGCCCCCACCTTATGGACAAGGCTCCTGATGTTGGCGATGTTGATGTGGGCCAGGACCTTTGCAAACAAGCCTGGCCAGAAAGATTCAACATTTACATCCACTGTTTTAATGAGAGCATTGACCTCATCCTCCTTGACCGACACCTCATCATCCTGCAGGGTGAGACCCGAGTAGATGCCCGCAAGCTCCCAGACAGAGGCGGAGGTGGGGAGATTGGGCGCTGCTGGATAAAGTGAAGCTTCCTCAGTCGGACCAAGCACTTTAGCAGCAGCTGAGGAAAGGGGCTGAGCCATTTACTTTCAAAGTAATTCACAATGTGTTAGAATTTACGTCTTCTGTTTGATTGTTTTCTATTAGTTCCCATTGCTGTTTGTTTCATTTTCCCTTTCGTGCATTTCTTGTTGGAGTATTTTCATGACAGTTGCTTGACAACCTTGTCATTTAACTCCAACCTCTGTGCGATCATGGCATTGCATGTCTTTTCTCATTTGAGTTATGGTTTTTCTGGGACTTGGATTGATTCCTTAACAGTTTGAGGATTGAGTTAGAAGAATCAGGTTTCTTTTTAAATCATATATTTTAGCAGGCAATCAACCCTGAACGTGTCTTGACTCCATTTTGTGGACTGTGGTTTGAATGTCAATTTAGTTTCAAAAGCTTTGTACTGTTATTTTGGTCTCCCTCACCTATGTGCTTCTCAGAGTCCAATCTGCAGATGTGATATTGCGCACCAACTTCAGTTTCCTAAGTGTTTGCTGTGTTTATTTTGGCAGGTTTCATGCACATGAGCCATTTTTCAGGGTAAGGAGTAGGGAGCAAGCAATCCGGGACTTTAATCATAGAATTAAAGGAGTCCTTTTTCTACCTTGTTCCTCTCTGTAATTCTCTCCCCAGTCTCTGCTGTGTTGTCACTGTTTAGTGCCACCCTACCCACAACTTAAGCCCTCAGTAGCAACATATGGCTAACAAGTTCTGTATTGGACAGTGCAACTACAGAAAATTTCCATCATCTCCAAAAGTTCTATTGTATAGGGCTGATATAGATGAAAACCTTTTGCTTCATGAGTTTAAGCTCTTCTTCAAGATGATTAATTATAGAAAGAAACAAAAGGCATAAAAATAGATGGGGAGGGTGAGAAAAGAAGAATTTTAAGATCCAAAGATTAGAAAAATAAAAGTGGTAACAAGAAAAGACAGCAGAGAGACATTGGAAATACCTTCATGGAATAAATCTTTTTTTTTTTAAGTTTATTTATTTTGAGAGAGAGCGAGCAGGGGAGAGGCAGAAAGAGAGGGAGACAGAGAGAATCCCAGGCAGGCTCCTCACTGTCAGTGCAGAGCCTGACACAGGGCCTGAACCAACAAACCACAAGATCATGGCCTGAGCTGAAGAGTCAGACTCTTAACCGAATGAGCCACCCAGGCGCTCCACCATGTGGAGTAAATCTTAATCAAAAACAGCAAAGCAAGCTCCTAAGCACAGAGTCTCCTAGATATTCCTGATACATACCTAGTTTCATGTGCCAGAGACCAGGCCGTCTTCTCAAAGCTGTGTTTCAAAAGCAGTGGGTTCAAGCTTCAATTGTCATTCTCTTACCTCATTCTCTGCAGTGAAAGAGATACTTAGAATCTTAGAGTGCAAAAGACACTTTAAGACTGCAATTCAAATGCTACTTCAAAACACTGTGCATGCAAAGATTACACACTTGGGTATGGTAAGGCTAGCCTCCTTGCTGGTTTTAGACTTGTCTAAATTAATGAGTATCAAGCCCCCACAGGGACTTCCAGGTATGGGAGCCTCACTCCTGCCCAGGCCTTGATGAATTGCAACCCAGTGCTCTTTGGTCACTGAAGAAGAAACATTATGGCTCTCTGACCTTGTTCATCCTTTAGTTTTTCAGATGGAAGAGAGAGACCCCAGATACTGTCCTGAAAGCAGCTGAAAGTCTGAGTGTCTAGTAAATAAACAAAGGCAATCCCTAGCCCCAGGCTCCAGGGCAAGAGAGAAGCTACTAGGGAATTGAAACTGAAGATTTGAGAAGAAAGAAGTAACCTAGAGAGCGGTGGAGAGAGGGGAGTAAAGAAAGAATGCCAAGGCACTAGTGGGTCAGGGGACAGTTTTGAGCTAATCTCACAAGTTCCTTTCTAGAGACTTTCTGGAGGCAGACACTGAAGGACACAAACAGTTGGGACAAGAACTGGTTTCTTCAGAGCAATCCACACACTAGTTTCTCCTCATGGGATTTCCCAGAACTACAGTTTTCCTTTCCTAGTACACAACTTGGAACAAATTTCCTGAAAGAAGTGTTCAAAAAGTTGTTCTCTCTTCTTACACCTTTTGCCAAGATTTCTTGAAAATTCTCAAATTCATCTCAATGCCTCTCCACCCTTATCGATAAATCAGGACAGAAGGGAGATACCAATCATTAGACCTGACGTGTGTATTTTCACTACCAATAACATATTTAAAACATAATTCAATATAATTATTGAAAAAACAGGTTTTCAATCCAAATATTGTTGAAGAAGAGGGAATATTGCTACAGAGAGGTGAAAGAGATACACCAAGCCAAGATGGAAACTAACAGTATTTTAGTGTGCTTAGTGACAAATCATAATGAAAAACCTAACAATAGTTTTCAGAATCAACAGAGTTGTTTTCTAAAATGGTGCCAGGATGTGCTATCAACAGTGTGAGTGGGAGTCATATGAAACCAGACAGTTTTCTTATTCTATTATTTAGTACCTGGAAAAATGACCCAAGGTGTCAGCTTCAATAAAAGTAATCGTAATGCCTATCTTGCAAATTCATTATTAGGATTACAAGACACGGTGCATGTAAGGTGCTTAGCGTGATGCCTGGCACACTTGGCACACACTGAATGTCTGGATCTTTCTTCTTTTCTCCCTTTATAACCTGCGATAGATAACATCACTTCTGTTGGGCCTTCAACCTTTCTGCCATCCATCCATGCTGCTGGCCAGGTGCCCTCTTCTCTTCTAGGCTCCCTCTTCTCTTGAATAAACCCTGATTATTACAATTATCATGTGTCTTATAATTAGACATTGTTTCTATTAATTCAAGTCATGTATTTAAATGAAGCACCTAGTGAAGTAATGCATTGGGATCATCAATAGCTTTTTGCCTCTTGCAGTTTCCCCACTTGTCCACTAGGTTTGCTGGGGAGCAGCTGATTCAAACCTACTTTATTGGACTCCGTGTTCATGTTTATTTTACAGTGTTTATCTTTATTCCCAATTATTCTAACCCACTGAAAGAAAGCAAGGCCCTTAATAAAATGGAGCATGCAGTTTCAATTTTCACATGAGTCACACTTGCGAGTAGTGCGTTCTTTTGTCTTGGGCTCAGCGCGTGGGGCAAATCAAAAGAGGATGGGAAGAGTTTTGTGCCTGGACACAGCTGGAGCACTGTGTTAAGTTGATGGTATCGAAGAATCTGAAGCTTTTCTTTTGGTGTGTGTAGGGAATAAAATTAGTAAGAATCATTTTACACCCGTGGGAGGGATTTACTGGTTTATAAATATGATAAACCTTTCTTAGTATAAGTGCTTTGAACTTGCTGAGCGCCTTTCAGTGGTGGATTCCAAAGCACTTCTCTGACAGTAAGCCCCAGGACCCTCAGGATGGAGGCATTATTTCCATTTTAGAGTTAGGGAAATAAATGCAAGGAGTGACTTGCTCGAGAACACAGAGTAAGTCCTCTTCATGCTTATACCTCAAGAACTCAGACCAAATCTAACCTCTAGGCTACTCTTGCCCCCACATAATTATTTTGTAAAAGGAAAACAATGATTTCAAATGTTTATTGAGTTAAGCATAAGCATACATCCCTTTCCACCTGTTTTAACACGTTTTTGAAGTTTTGCTTATTTTTACATTGGCAGGATTTTCAGATGATTAGCTCTGAGTGTCTTTTGTTTAAAGTGTCTCATATGAAGGATGAGAGAGACTGGATGATCAAGGATCTTTCCACTGTTTAGTAACTAGCTCATGTTCAGTCGAGCTGTGTGGTGACCAATAGGGACTATTCCAATTCTTTTTCTTTTAAGTTTATTTATTTATTTTCATAGAGACAAAGACAGGGCAAGTGGGGGAGGGGCAGAGAGAGAGGGAGAGAGAATCCCAAGCAGACTCTGCACTGCCAGTGCAGAGCCTGATGCAGAGCTCGAACTCAGGAAACCATGAGATCATGATCTAAGCCGAACCCAAAAGTCAGATGCTTAACCAGCTGAGCCACCCAGGCACCCTGGGACTATTCTAGTTCTGAGAGAGGTAATCTATTGTTCATCTTAACCTAGTCTTGGAGGCGGGGCATAGTTCCAAAATGAAAAATGGCAGAATTTATATGCAGTTATTTGGGTTCTATACACGAGAGTCCTATTGAAAACCTATGGACATGGATGCAAAAGTACAGAAGGGAGTAGTCTTAGAAACAGAAAATGAACAAAAATGTAGAACAAGTCCTAAAGAGCAGTAGAGAAAGCAGTAGAAGGAGCACTAGACAAAGCCAGAGATTGAGAAATGAAAAGTAGCATCAGCAAGGCTGATACCACCAGTGCTAACCTGCAAACAGATTTCAGGAGAGGAATATGACTTGACCTCACTGGACCAAGAGGATCAAAGGAAACAGGCAACCAGTATTAAGGAATAGGCAAGTAGGAAGACAGTTTTATCACACTAATGTCCTAGAGAATAAGATAAAACAAAATATATCCCTAGTTCCTAGTTGGAAATTTGCATCTATTTAATTG
The DNA here is from genome assembly GCF_014898765.1 of Herpailurus yagouaroundi. NCBI lineage: Eukaryota > Metazoa > Chordata > Mammalia > Carnivora > Felidae > Herpailurus > Herpailurus yagouaroundi. The sequence continues at coordinate 81,979,835 of NW_024412394.1, forward strand.
TCTAGTATAGGTGCAACAGATCAAAAAGTAACTGTAAATCATCACCAATATAAAGGTCAACATTTAAACTATTAAGACTGTAAATGGGGTAATAACTGAACATCATTACCCATGCAGGGCACTACACTAATACAGGCTTTTCTAATACCCTTACCCCACCCCCAAATGCACAAAAGCTTTTTGAGGCAACATATAGCTTCCATCCAATCCTTATTTAAGGGAAGCATCAGCTTCAGCAGCCAACAGGTTGCTCCCTATTTCTTCCTTCCTTCCTCTCAGCTTGTAAGATCTGGAAACAGGAAGTGATATTTACTCCTTGGTCTCAATAGAATAACGATGGACACTGTGAATGTACGCGACTCTAAATATTGACCACAGCAGGGAAACATTCTCATAGGAATATTTATAAAGCTTGTGGTCTTCATTTTTGAATATCCACGTGATGTTTCTTGTGATTTTTAAAGAATTAAGCACGAATTGACATTTCAGTGAAAGGAGAAATAAGCCCTACAGAACCAGAAGAATCCACATGAGCCTTGTCCAGAGAGGATGATATTGTAAAAAAACGGTATCATCAGGAATATGTTAGTAACTGTTCATTCCTTCTCATAAATATAAAAGCCAGAAGAGAAGCACTCAAAATTACAATTTAAGAACTGTTTCGAACAAGGTAGCTTGTCATTTGTTTTTGCATAGCTGTGTAGTTACATAGTGAACGAACAGAGCAGATTCTGGGCAGATCCCCAGATGGTTCTGAGTCTGGGGGAAGAGATGCATGCAATTTGATAATGCCTTTACAAAAGGGATGTTATACACAAAATGGGTAAAATATGATTGAGACCATCTCACTCGAACTTTATTCGACATTCACTTGTGTCATAGAACACTTGTGTCTGTGTTACCATGCAAACTACAGGTCTGGGGGTTACATTTACATTTTTCTCCAGAAACAAGGAAAACAGCACTGCCTTAAACAGAGCTTCTATACTACTTCTGCTGCTGTCTCGCTATGGCCTTCCTTTTGGAGAAAGTCATACCTCAAGCCATGGTTTCCGTACTTGTTTAAGAGCACTTAATACCCCAGCATAGAAACAGGCAAAACATTATTCTACTAGTGTATTTCTTCTATGTAATTAATTTTTTTTTTCAACGTTTATTTATTTTTGGGACAGAGAGAGACAGAGCATGAACGGGGGAGGGGCAGAGAGAGAGGGAGACACAGAATCGGAAACAGGCTCCAGGCTCTGAACCATCAGCCCAGAGCCTGACGCGGGGCTCGAACTCACGGACCGCGAGATCGTGACCTGGCTGAAGTCGGACGCTTAACCGACTGCGCCACCCAGGCGCCCCTCTTCTATGTAATTAATTTACAACATTGGCTTATTATCAAATCCATCATTAAGCACAACCAGTGTTTTGATTTAGAAAATAATTTGAAATCAGCCTCAGTATTTCATTTTTTGCTGTACTTCGTTTTGGTTGCACAGTACTGAGACAAATCCTAATTCAGCTGTAGAAGTCTTTGCAAAGGCCGACACTCTTGCATAGCTCCCCTGGCAATCTCAACATACTCTTTGAAAAAGTGGATGGAAATATTTATTGTAAAAAACTGTATCATCAGGAATATGTTAGTAACTGTTCATTCCTTCTCAAAAATATAAAAGCCAGAAGAGAAGCACTCAAAATTACAACTTAAGAACTGTTTCGAACAAGGTAGCTTGCCATTTGTTTTTGCATAGCTGTGTAGTTACATAGTGAACAGAGCAGATTCTGGGCAGATCCCCAGGCCTGACCTGGCATTTATCGAGCCCAGTATTCATGTAACCGAACCCAGCATTCATGTAACACAGTCGTGTGCTTGTACAGTTTTACATGAGTACACATGAGTGGGCCTGAATTTTTTAAAGGAACGTTTAAGCACCATTACATTCCTAATCAATGGCACATTTAGAAGTAAAAATATTTTCAGAGAAGGCAAGAGAAGCTATATTCTGACTCTACACAAAAACGAGTTAACCTGAGTACACGAGTTACAACACCAGTGCTATCAAGAGTCAGCCTGATATCCAGCATATTGAACATGCATGCCATTTCTATTCTTTTTTCGAATAAAATTCAGATCAAACATTTGAAGCTTCCTGAATCATTTTCCAGAGTTCTTCTAATATCTGACATACTGCCTGGCCTAGGGTCAGTAATAAATACTTGTTGAGTGAGTAACAGACTCTAGTTTGAAAATTCACTGGCATAATAGAGCAAAGGTCTTTTCAAGACCCTTTGTCCTCTCCAGGGGAGATAGAAAGAAAACCAAGCCATTCTGCAGTTACCTACCTCTGGTACTTAACCAACCACTTTCAAAGCTTATTTCTCATGCCTCCTTTACAACGGAGGTTTTTACAGGAGTACTTGCAGGTCTGTAAGGGAGATGTTATTATCCTAGCATCATAGCTCAAAAATCAAAACAAAATAATATTTACTAGGGTCTATTAATGAGTGAAGTGTGGAATTGAGATTTAGAACCTGGGCCATGGGATCTCTAAACCCACTTCTGTCTTTGGCGTTCTCTACCTCTCCCTCAATTTCCTGCCTCTGTCACATGCTGAAAGCACTACATATAATTTAAAGCCTACTTGGGCTTTGGGGTTAGTCAGAGAAAGCCATTGAGTCTCATAGTTGCACTTGTTCACACATAAAAGACTTGAGATAATAATATTTCATAAATATATAAACTGTATATATAAATATATATTTAAATATATGTATTAAATATATAAATATTTTATATATTTAAATATATATATAAATATATAAACTAAACTATACATAAACTATATGATAAAAAAGTATAAACACAGAACATATCCACACATCCTATGTATAGAGTAAGTTTCTTAAAGTTTGGCGTAAAGTACATTTCTTACTGTATCAGGGCATTTCACAGTGAGAGCTTTCTTATTCAGAAATGAACATTTGATTCTTTCCTCTGTTTAAAGAAATTTTTTTGAATGTTTTCTTCCTCTAGATATTGGAGAGTGTACTAACCAAATAAACATATAGAATATTAAAATTTCCCTGCTGATAATTTTGCTAAAATACTGAAAAATCATTTCTTGCATAAACAAGACTAGACACAATAGTCAAGGATCAGGGTTTCTCGGCACACAAAGTAGGCTTTGTCCAGTGGATGTTTTCCTTGTTTTTTTTTTTTTCCTTGATAGAGTGCTAACAAAAGTATAACTTTCCCACTTTGTTGCAGAGATGGGGGATTGAAGTCTAGTGAGGGCAACTTTGTGCCTTATCTAAGCCTCTCATGGTGGGTCACTTAAGAGGGAAAGACCCCATTCATAGGTCCCTGGACAGGAAAGAGGGCCCACAGTGGGGACAAGGAGCAGTTCTGTGCTTAAAGGGATCTTGCAGATTTGCATAATGGAAGATGTTTATCCCTGTTTATGGCATATCCCTTCTCCCTTTATGTTTCCCATGGTTGATGTTACTTTTTATAGTATATCTGCCTGTTTGAGAAGGAGAGTGTGAGTTCCATGCCTTGGAAAGCAAAGAGGAAGGGACAGAAACCTTCAGTAACACTATCTGCTGGAGGGTGTCTGGCTTTAGGAATTTACAAAGAAGATGAAGTGTGTGTGTGTGTGTGTGTGTGTGTGTGTGTATGTGTATTCACTGAAACACATATATATGGTATATATGATGTGGGAGCTTTTCAAATGGATAACTTAAATGAAAGAATCAAAAGCTTTTCTTTATATACACTTGCAACTTCTTTAGTATATTGCATACATTGTCAAATTAATATCAATTATTAATAATTAGATTCAAAATTATATTCTAATGTCATTTTTTGTGGAATAGTAAATTGGGAGGATCCCACTGTCTTTGAGTTTTAAACATACCTGTGGAAAATACCAAAATTCCTGTGATGTACTTTTATCATTGACATTATGATTTTAGTAAGAAAAGAAAGGAAACTTCCAAGGAGAGTTTAATTTTAAAGAGGATGCAGGGTATCTTTTAGAAAGATTTTCTTAATCATCTGGATTAATCCCGACTTTCAACTCCAGATAAGAAATAGGATATCCCATAAGGAGGATTTGCAGCATGTAGGGAATTTTTTGCCAACCAGGAAAGGCTCCCAGGGTCTCAGTTATTAAAGTTAAATTTATTGGTGATTATGTCTATTTCCTGTATAAATGAAACTTCAAAACAAACACTTGAAAAAGCCAAAAGAAGTCAACTAAATGGCATGGTTTTTACAAGTATAAAAGAAGTGGACATTTTCAAAGGGTCTCACGGCTTGGCAGATTGAATAAAATGAATGTGAGAGCTTACTGTTAACCCCCAACAAATGCTGACACAGTTGTAGCCCCCCCACCACCCCCACACACTGTTCACAAGAAATAATAGACAAACTGCCCAGAGATACACAGCTTTAATCCCATCAAGGGACTCTTGTGACATTGTAAACCAAGTAACTAGAGTTTGAGTAGATGAGGCTGTCCCTAGACCTTCTGGATGGGATTAATTCCATGTAATTCTCTACAGCCTTTTCTAATTGGTTAAGATGTGTGAGATGCCATGCGTAATGGAATCACTTAGCCATCTGCCTCTCACACAGGCCACTTCAAATGGGGGAAAAAAAATTATTGTGAGAAGCCAGCAATTGACTCTATCTTGTAGGAATATAGTACTTACTCTTCAGCCAGATATTATGACAAATCAAAACAATGAACACGAATGTTGCTGCACCAGCAATGCCAACCTTGGTAGAAGGCGCAATTGTATTGTAAATGAGCCTGGATGCTGCAGAGCCAGGTGTCTCAATCTGCATGTGGAGTTTTACGTTTTGGTAAAAGTAAATACCAAGCCTTGTGCCAGTACACACACTGGTTTTGTATAAAACAGATCTTCAAGAAGTTAAGCTGTAACAAAAATAACATACATCAGATGGAACACTTGCCCAGCACTTGTCTGTACTTGTCATCCACTAAAATACTTCACTCATTTGGCAAAGTTAGAAAATAATAAAATCATCAATATACGATGAAGGTCACACAATTAGCCCGTTAATTGAACTTTTTTTATTTTTCACCTTGTTTGTTACAGTGCTATATAAATACAACCTGAACCCACAAGCCATTGTAATCGTAAACACAAGCAAAAGCATGTTCCAGTATTACACAATGACCATGGGCCCACTTAAGGCTTGTTGCTTATTAAGCTGGATACATCTAAATGAACATTGGACACCTATATGCAGTTGAGACTGGGCATGTATCCATGTGCCTCTAAATCAGTGATTTTACACATATGTGTTTGTAATGCCCAGAGACCTCAACACAATCTTGGTGGCTTGGGAGACATGCCCATAGAGATCTACACTTTTGAGAGAGCTAAGTGAAGTTAATTATTTGAGTGCTTGTATTCATTAGATGTGATGATTGGAAAAGGTGTGGGAGAAAGTGTGGTTTTCTTGGTAAATAGGATTGGAGGTTACAAAAAAAAAAAAAAATAAGAGTACATAATAAGACAAGGTGATAAAGCAGGCTTAATTTTTGTAGTCAACTATAAGGGACATCGTTATTCGTAAAAATTAGACTTCTAGAATGAATATATTTAAGAGCAATATATTTTTCAGGTATGTTACTTGAGCCACCTCCATCTGAATTATTCAGTGTCCTTATTAAAAATGACCCCCCCTTAGGGGCGCCTGGGTGGCGCAGTCGGTTAAGCGTCCGACTTCAGCCAGGTCACGATCTTGCGGTCCAGGAGTTCGAGCCCTGCGTCAGGCTCTGGGCTGATGGCTCGGAACCTGGAGCCTGTTTCCAATTCTGTGTCTCCCTCTCTCTCTGCCCCTCCCCCGTTCATGCTCTGTCTCTCTCTGTCCCAAAAATAAATAAACGTTGAAAAAAAAATTTTTTTAATTAGGATTTTTTTCTTTTTGCTTTTTTTCTTCATATTTTAGCCCTCAGGAAGTACTTCTATGGTTCAACTTTCTCGTTTTCAGGAACATATGTATACCAAAATATGTGACTCACTCCACTTACCAATTTTTCCCCACATTTTCTTTCTTTTTATTATACATGCTTTTTTTTTTTAAAGCTTTCCAACTATATTTACATAACATTTAGGGGAGCAGCAGGCAATTGTAGGGTATGGGGAAATATACCAAATTTTGTAGTGTATTAACAGGGATTTCTTCTGCCAAAAAAAACTCTGACACCATTCATTGGTGTGTTGTTGGCTCAAGTGGGCAAGACAGATGGATCCGCCCTTTCACCTCAAAGGAGAAATTTTTTTTGGATTAATAAACAACTGACCTATAAGAAACACTTTTCCATCCCTAACAATCCACCATCCTCTATAAAATTCACAGTCTCCTTGCAAAAACCAGCTTCAGTGTCATAGAAGCATTCTAAACCACAGTGTTTTCCTAATCCAGCATTGCTCACCAAAATCAGGGCTTATGGAGATATTTTTGGTAAACTTTGTCTGCCTCCATCCTAAGAAGGCTATATTAAAAAACACCCAGAATTGCCCAAGGAACAAAACCCCCAGCGGGGCCATGGGATTGTTTCCAGGTCAAGCATGCAATACTGGCTTTCCCTTGCTCATCTCCTCACCTCAGAGAGGAGGTGCCTGTATCCATCATAAGTGGACGTGGCAATGTCCCTCTTCCTTCCATTGACTATAGAACTGACAAATTCCCCCCCAGTTCCCTCTGCCTGGAATGCTTTTCTTTCACTTCAGTCATGCTGCTGCCCAAATGTCATTCAGTTACCAGAAGGCCTTCCCTGACCACCCTATGTAAGTTAACCCACCACCACCATCTCTCTCAACATCTTACCCTGCATGAATCTGCCTCCTAACCCTGACTCACTACATTTATTTGTTGGCTGCTTTTCCCCATTTAGAATATCAGCTCCTTGGGGACAGGACTTTGAGTTTTTTGTTTGGTGCTGCACTCCTAAGGCCTGGAATGATGCCAGGACATTATTAAATTATAAATAAAAATTATTTTAAATATAAATTAATTATATATTATAAATTATAATTCAATCACAAATTTAAAAAGACACCTCCCTGAGATATTTGTCTTATGAACCAACCAATGATGGTAAGACATCTTGCCTAGAGTTTCAGAAAGGTTTCTGGCCATTTTTTGACTTTTCATGGTGTAGTGCCCTCATTTTTGTGTGTGGCCCAGAGGCAAGGTGTTACACCACAGGACCTGGGGACCTTCCTTCAGGCTGTGGAAAAGTCTAGGGTTGGTAAGTGGTGGGTTTTCCCCATAGACTGTGGCCTGATCACAGTTTAAGGTCTTAGTCTGCATTCAAAGACTTCTATAGAATAGCCTTCCACTGTTTTCCAGCCTTCCCTCTTGGGGTAAACATATACAGTCTTACCCACAGTGAGCTATTTTCTACCAGATGTGCTCACCCCACCACTGTGCCCTATTAATGATATTTTATTTGCCCCCAAACTGTTCTTTCTACCATTCCCAGCCTCCTTGGCACTTCTTGCCATCACCACACACCTCAATTTCATCTCATCCACACTCAAAGCCTAGTCTAGGAATCGTGCCTTCCCGGAGGCTCTTCTTCACATGACCACCATCACTATCACTGCCATGGCTCTGGCTGGAAGAAGCCACTTCCTCTCTGCTCTCACTGATTTAGATCCACATCTCCCTGATTGTGCAATAACAATCTTTACTGTGTATTGGGAGGCTGTGATTGTATTTATTGTTGTTTGCTTATTTGTTTGTTTTTTGTATGAGTCTTAGCTTTGCAAATTAGGCTAAGAAGGAGTTCCCCTTGTTTTTATTAATCTGCCTCCACCCACTTCAAATGTGCAAAGCATTCCTAGTCCACAGTGATTATCAACTGCAGAGCATAAATCCTGAGGTGGGGACAGTGAGTATCTGAGTCTATTGTGGGGAAGAATATATCCAGGCTGAAAGAGTACCCCACCTCTTGCTATGCAAATCCACAATTTCCAAAGTTCCAAATAACCTCTCCAACACATGAGATTTGCCATATTAGACTGGAAGCAGCATGTGTATTATTCACCATTGCATCTCCTACACTGTCTAGCACAATGCCTTGAACTTTTTTTTTAATGTTTATTTATTTTTGAGAAAGAGAGAGAGAGAGAGAGAGAGGAGAGAGAGAGAGAGAGTAGGGGAAGAGCAGAGGGAGAGAGGAGAGGGAGACAAAGAATCTGAAGCAGGCTCCAGGCTCTGAGATGTCAGCACAGAGCCTGACACGGGCTCGAACTCACAGACTGCTAGATCAAGACCTGAGCCGAAGTTGGTTGCTCAATCTACTGAGCCACCCAGGTGCCTCACAATGCCTTGAACTTACTGCGTGCAGAAAAAAAATGCCTGGGGAATGAATGAATGCACTCCTGGAAAATCTTTCTGTTCCCTTGTAGTTAGCACCTCCTTGATCCCAGGTTTCAAGCACACATCCTTAAGGCAGGTTATAAAACATCTTCATCTTTAATCCTTATCCCCCTGCACAGCCCCCACACCCTCTGACCGAGCATTTATCTCAGGGCACAAAATGCCATTTGCGTGCTGATCAAAGGCTGTGGGAATGGGGGCATGAGCAGAATGGCAGCTGCACTCAGATCCTGCCCACACCCTTCCTGTTTGCGGCAGCCCACCCCAGGGGCTATTATGTTTGCAGAAGGCTAAGCCCAGCCCCTCCTTCCCTGGTCCTTACAGACACTCTGTGGGGCTGAAGTGGCAGCCCCTTGCTCGTGGAGCTTGTTTTCAGCATTTCATTGTCCCTATGCAAGGCGCAGATAGCAGCCCAGACGCTCCTTTCCCCTTTCCTGGGACACTGATAAGGCAATGAAAACAGTTCTCTATTTTCCTGCACAAAAGCTAACTTAGAAGAATGGGGTGGAGCATAAGTGATAACCGGCCAGAATTTGTTGCTTTGTGAAAAGAAATGTGGCAGGGAGGGACAAGGGAAGACTGAAAGCTTTGAGTTTCTGCTCTGGGTTGTAAAAGTCAGCCACCATTCAACAACAATGTCCCCTTTCCAGCCTTATAGCCTCATTTCACTTCTGTAATGGAAAACGCTGCCCTCAGGTCAGAGGACCACAAGTGTCTCCTCCTGAGGGTGGCTGGGCCACCTGGGAGGCTCTCATGTGACCCACTTAACCACAGTGTAGCTTAGGGGTTGGAATTAAGGGAGAGGGGAGAAGACAAGCATGCCTTCCTGTACATTTAACCCATTCCAACCGAATTTCTTACCCTTTTGAACCCACCAGCTTAGTCAATTTCAGCTCAAGATGTGTGTGTTTGTGTGTGTGTGTGCGTGTGTGTGTTTGTGTGTGTGTGTGCGTGTGTGTGTGTTTATGTGGGGAACTTCATCAACTCCACATGATCTTGGTTTATCCCAAGTGTCTCTGGTCAGGGACTCTTTAAATAAACAACACAGCCTGGAGTTTCCAAGTTATTTTGCAAGAGAAATCCTTCAAAGATGTAGTTGGTGTTTGGTGACCATGGAGGCAAAGAAATGCCATAAAGAAATAGAAGATTACTATTTCCATCTGGAACTGAAGAAAAAAAAAACTGAAATTAAGGAGAGAAATGAGATTTTACCAAAATGTTTCCTGGTGGGAGCTCACTGCCCTGAGGCAGGCACTGGTATCCCTCTGCCACCACTTGCTCTGGAACGTGGTGTAATTAACAGAAACTGCAGTCCTCCTTTTGTTTATCAGAAAAATAAGGTAGTTTCCCTGAGGCCAATTCAAGGAAATTAATTGGTCTGGGGTAGAGTCCCAATATTGCCATTGTTTTTGAAAGCAACCAAGATGGTTCTAACGCACAATCAGGGTAGAAAATCGGTTAACAAGACAATCTCTAAGGCATCTGCTGGTTCTAAAATGTTACAGTTCCATAGTTCAGGGTCCAAGTTTCTCCATTTTTTTTTATATATAATTTAGATGTAATTGACATACAATGTATTAGATTCAAGTGTACAACATAATGATTCAATATTTGTGTATATCACAAAAATAATCACAGTAAGTCTGGTTAACATCCATCTCTGTTAATCTTTCTCTCATTTACCTAAAGACTTGATTCACAGCTCCTTACTAGCCTCCACATCATTCTGAAATTGATGGAGAAAGAAATTCAGCAAGTGGCCAACTGTTACTTTTCCCACTCTGCGACATAAATGCAGGTAATTGAGCGTTGCTCAACACCTAGGGACCAACTTTCACAAGGCGTGTAAGTTTGGAGGGCTCTGGGAGGATTAAAGCAGGTGCATATTCATGAGCTGAACCTACCCAAGAAAAATAAAGAACTCCACTGAAATAGCAGCCATGAGGAGAAGAGAACACAGCAGTCAAACAACCCTACTAGGCAGTTTAGACTCTTACTCATTTTCATCGTGAACAAGGCTGTATGGAGCCAATGCAATCCCATTAGTCACTGACTGGGATGTGCCTCTTTCACTTTCTTTGAGAAAACACTTGATTATTTTTACAAATCTCACTCTCTGCTTCCTAAATAGCAATATAAATCATTCTTATTGTCCCTCTGTTCCCTTTTCTGCCTCCTTGCATCAAACTCCCTAAAATGAGTTTCCAGAATCTATAGTCCTGTTTTAATTCCAGACTTGCTCATCTTCCCCCTAGGGAAGCTGTTCCTCCAGTGAGTTGTGTTGGAGGGTGTGGGGAGGGTCTTGGTGACAACTGCCTAAGGCACGACCAGCAAATCTCAAGTGATTTTAAAATCAAGTGTGCAGCTGCATAAATACAAAAGGAACAGGCAGCATAAAATGAAGTAAAATGCCAAATATCTCATACAAATGGAATAGTTACACAATAAATGCAAAAAATAAATATGATTATGTTAACTTAGATCTTTAGAATAAAATCTCAGGAATTGGAAACGATTCTATTAGCCATATAGGCCAATTCTCAAAGGATGCTCTCTTCAGCATCCTCAGCGTACAGCCATCGGGGATCTGACCAAACATCCAGCGATGGGCTTTACTCTCTCACAAGGCCTCCCATTCCAGTTTGAATCCATTTTAATTAAAATCCAGCTGAAGTCAAATATTCAATTAGAAGCACTGCGAGTAATAGCACAGCTCTAAAGTAAACATCAGCTCATGGATAAAAGGAAAAGCACAAATTGGGAAGTTTGTAGAGTAGAATGGGTAGAAATGGTCTGAGATGTTTATTTATAATTTTCCCTTAGAATCACTTTTTTTTTTTTGAGAGTGAGAATGTGTGTGAGTGGGGTAGGACAGAGGGGGGAGAGCGAGAGAGAGAAAGAGAGAAGCTTAAACAGGCTCTATGCTCAGTGTGGAGCCCCAGGATCATGGCCTGAGCCAAAACCAAGAGCCCAATGCTCAACCCATGGAGCCACTCAGGTGCTCCCCCCCTTAGAATCACTTCTAAGTTACACATTCACATGGCCTTTGCATGTCCCCATCCAGAGAATGAATATTTTCATTCAGCAGCTTCTGCTGTTAGATAAAAAAAAAAAAATTATGGAAATAAAATATTTTGAAGTAAAAAAAAAAATTGATGCAAACCTCTTGTTAAAGTGAGATTTTTTTTTTTTAAATAAGGAATTTGTTTTTTGAAGCTCCAACTATTTGGTAAAAATTATCTCCTCTTTGTATTCTAGTTATTTAAATGTTATGGGTAAGTTGGAAGTATCATAATTATCTCAGTTCCTCTCAAATTGTGTAGGAAAACTGATGTAAATATGTATAGTGATTATACAAATACCACTGAGTATCCATTCAGATCTGATCCTTAAAAACAAAGTTTTAACCAAGATACTCTAAATAAGTAATGTAGATGAAGAAAGATGAAGACTAATTGAGGGGATAAAATTTGCTCTCTGGGATTAATTCCAGATTTAAATGCATGGATTTTATTCCTTCAACCAGAAAATCTCACTTTTTTGGCTTGTTGTATTAATCAAAATAAAGATATCCCATCACATATTGTGTTCCGTATAAACCCAATACAGGTGTATTTTCAAGTGCAATTGGTCCATGTACTACTCTGAAATGATGATACTTTCTGAGATATTAAAGAAATCATAATAATAATAGCAAACATTTATTGAGCACTCACTAGGAACCTGGGACTATAATGGAGCCTTACATACATCATCTGATTTAAAGAAACGGTCATGATTTGCTTTATCCGAAACCACTTCCCAGGTACTAGAAAATTAAATGAGTGTCCACCCAGCCTTTCCAGAAGCATCTCATTTACATGGCACTTTAAACTTCCATATCTATAATCTCTTTAGAATCGGGAGGTATATGGAGTAATAGAGCTAACAATAGAAGCTGTTACTCTGTCTTCTACCTTTCTTTATAAAATGAGAAAAATTTGAAGGTTACTTGCAAGTTTCTTTCTAGTTTCAAAATCCCTGTATGTCTTAGCCCAAGACTAAGAGGTAATCAGCTTTATCAACTTTCAGAGCATTTTGAAAACAGTGCTGTGTTCATTAGCTTATTGTCAAATCTAGACCCACCTCTATCTTCACATGTCTGGAGACGACAGGTCCAAATTTTAGAAATTCACTTTAATTAAGGGCACCTGGGTGGCTCAGTCAGTTAAGCGTCCGACTTCAGCTCAGGTCATGATCTCACGGTTCGTGGTTCAAGTCCTGTGTCGGGCTCTGTGCTGACAGCTTGGAGCCTGAAGCTGCTTCGGATTCTGTGACTCCTTCTCTCTCTGCCCCTCCCCTACTCGTGTTCTGTCTCTCTCACTCTCAAAAATAAACATTAAAAAAAATTAAAAAAAAAAAAAAAGAAATTCACTTTAATTCAACCAAACTTGCATTGTTGTGCATGGGCTGGGAGTTTGAGAGATAAATGAACTAACGTTCCTGAGAATCCTAAGTATCTTTTGGAAAGATGCAAGAAAGAGATAATTCCAATGGAGAGAAACTGAGACATCATCAATAAGTCCAGTAAATATGAGCAGAATTTCCAGGGACTGGTTTTTAGCATGATGAAGGAATTAACTTTTTGCAGGGCTGAATTCTGTGGGCAAGCTCTATCCTATGGGGAACCATATCCTGATGGGGAAGCTTCATTTATTTGTTTGCTTTGCATTACTCCAAGGTGTCTGTCCAGTGCTCAGCTCAGAGACAAGATTCAATGTATTTTGTGAACTTTTCTTTTTTAATGACTGAATGCGTAAATTAGAAACTTCTAAAAAATCAATAGTGTTATAAATGTATCTATTCACCTGCTCAACAAATAGTTATTGCAAATAACTCTGGACACAGTCCCTGCCCACTTGAAGTTTATAATTCAATGAGAGGGACGTACATTGGTTAACTAATCACACAAGGACTTTGTGCCTGCAGTGGTGGTTTTTCCCCTCCACCCTAGGATCACTCCCCTCTGTCTCACACCTGCCTTCAAGTCATCCAGTTGACCACTGTTCCTTGACTTGAGGGCCCCTTCCTACTCTACCATGAGCCATGGGCCATGACTTAATGTGGCTGCTATTTATTGAGAACCCCTGTAAAATTCTCTTCCCCGCCAAGGGCTCATGAGGAAGACAGAAGTGTATGAGGCAGGCCTCACCTCCATTTACTGCCTCATTTCTTTGTTTCTTCGTAACTTCACCACACCAAGATGTGGGGGCACATAGATGTCACTGAATAACTGGATGTCAAACTAAATGCTAAATGTGACTTCATAGCTCAAGGGGAGATGAGCTCCAAAGCGAAGCCCTCTCTAAGGGGGTAAACTTTTTCTGAAACACATCCTCCTGGTCTCTGAGAGTACCTCTTCAAGTCTCCATGTACCTTTTAGGAAACTTCAGCTCAGATGGGCATAGATTTTTTAAAATTATTATTTTATTAATATTTAGAAAACTAGCAATAGTCACACAAAAAATAGTGCACATAAAAATGTATTGTCTTATTCATGGTGGCTTAGGAGAGAGGGCAGTGGAGATTACAGGACAGCTCTAGCCATTACCATCCCCCAAGCAACCCTTGGAGCTGCCTCTGGCTGAATCGTTTCCACTGGGGCTGGGGGATGGGATGGGGACACCTTCCAAAAATAATTCCACAGAGGAATATTAGAAATGGCAGCATTCTCCAGACAGTGGTCCTACTCCTAAATGCTACCCTCAAAATAGTTAGGGAGTAGGCAGAAGGCATTTCCTATTGCTCTGTCAGAATACTCCCTGGCCCCTTTCTGGAAGAAAGTTGTAGAAAAAAAGAGCAAGTAGAATCTGCAAGTGGCCAAGAGGTGTCATCAGGGAGGAGCCAGCATCAGAAGCCCCAGAACAGGAAGATTCTACCTGCGAGCAAGAGTACAGGCAAGGATTCAATTAACTTCATGTCCCATGCCTTTCCTGGGCACCTACTAAGCTTGGGCACTGTGCAGAGGTCACGGATCACAGCGCTGTGCAAGCAACAAGGGATGATAAGGGAGCACACAGGATCTGTTATAAGGATGCCTACCAGGCATTATGGGAATGGAGATGCAGGAGCAACTGAGGCAGGGATCCATCCCAGAGCAACCAGTTCTTTAACCAGGAAGGACAAAGCGAGGGTGCAGCATCAGTCAGAGAGGCCGGGACTTCCATCTTTTGGCAGAAGAGAGCTAGTGAGCGGGCTTTTCCAGAGAGTAGTCCCCATCCCAAGGCAGGAGCTATGCTCACAGCTGTGAATATTCCCCCACTGTGTTGTGTGGGAGGGCAGAGGGAGGGCGGGGACAGAGGGATGAGGCAGCTTGCTCCTGACTCCCACAGGGACAGGGTGAGGCCTTCACCAAGACTCTAAAGCCCAGAGGTCAGTATTTTCTTAGGTTTCTTTCTTGGCCCCTCTACTGCCTCAGACTTCAGGAGCCCCTGTAGACTTGGTCACCAAGGTGCCACAGGCGCCAAGGTCCCTGGCTCCACTGCTCTGGCAGAGGCCCTGCCCTGACCACATTCTCCCCGGGGCCCAGTGGCTGCTTTCTCCGGTTTTACCTTTGTTTTGCTAGTCTGTTCCTCCCTGGGCTTGTTTGTGTAAGAAAACCTCTCTCCCTGTTTCCTGTGTCTCTGTCATTTCCTCCCATTGCCATTCTGCACCATGGCACTGAGGCCCATTGTTTTTCTTTCTAACCACATTCTAGTCCCTGGGAATGGACAGTAGGTACGGGACAATGTGGAGGAAGGCAGGTCTGCCTGGGCTGTTTCAGAACCACTCTCAAGCACCACAATATCACAGTAAACTGGCGGGAGTGGTGTTCGATTGTCAGCGAGGGAAGGAAGAAACTCAATATCAGGAGACAGCTTCTTGCCAATTAATCCTTAGACACTGTCCAAATGGAGGCAAAGGCAAGTTCCCAGGGGTGAAGACCAGAGATGTCTGATAGCGCTGATAACCATCTTTGGGAAAGGAAGCTATGGCTGTCCCATTTGCTTTCAGGTTTTCTGACATGTTCTTACTGCTTTTAAATTAACTGGAAAATCAACTGAGCCTTATTTAAAAGGGGAGCTAAACAGAGGTCTGAAACCAGGAGCAGGACACATGGATGCCCAGTGAAATGCACTTAGGGATGGATTTCTTTGTGGTTCTATTCAGTGCTCTGACCTGTTATCCCTTTTGATCAGCCCACTATTCAGGCAGCCTGCATTGTAGTGTAAGGTAAACGACTTGGTGTTTTCTTGGCAGAGCTTGAATCAAACAGGTTCTCACAGGAGCTCAGATCCTGAGTTGTTTTCCTGAGCCCAGGGAGAGACAACTGTAAAAGTAGCTGGCCTGGGGAAAGAGGAATGTGATGCTTTTTATTTACCATTGAAATGTTCAATGCTTGTGTATGTGTTGATTTCCAAATACAAATGGGAGGAACACCGAGGTCCATATCCCATTAATGACTAAGTGTCACGTTGGCTTAGTTTGGGAACACTGCCTTAGTTTTGAAAACCAGCGCTTTTTTTTTTTTTTTTTTTTTTTAAGTGAAATTTCAACAAAGTGAACTGAGCAAGATTTGATATAGGATTTCAGCTTGGTTTTCCTAAGAGAAGTATTGAAAAGCACATTTATTTTGTTGACTATCACCTAGCAGAAGTTTGTGGTTCTATTTTGGTAGTATTTGTTTCATAAAACTTTCATGGTTTTTGCCAGCTTCTTTTATTACACTGTTCCCATCAGTTATGACACTGAGACTCCCTCATCAAAGAGGTTTTGTTTATTTCAAGTTTTAAAGGACAACATGGTTGCCAGAAACATGTTAAACCTCCAGGTTTCTGTTCGAACAGTAGACAGTTATAAAGCACAAAGGTATCAAATTCCCTTATTTCAAATAAAGTTTGTTGTTTTTCATTAAAGGATTTAAGCATGCACTATGCCATGCATGTGCTGCAAAGCTGCTTGGGACACAATTTTAATATCAACCAGTCTTGGGGTGCCTGGGTGGCTCAGTTGGTTGAGCGTTGGACTTTGGCTCACGTCATGATCTCATGGTTCCTGGGTTTGAGCCCTGCGTCGAGCTCTGTGTTCATAGCTTAGAGCCAGGAGCCTGCTTCAGACTCTCTGTCTCCCTCTCTTTCTGCCCCTCCCCCACTCACGCTCTGTCTCTCCAAAATAAATAAACATTTAAAATAAATAAATAAATAATATCGACCAGTCTCTGGGTGCTTAAGTGGCTCAGTAGGTTGAGTGTCCAACTTCAGCTCAGGTCATGATCCCAGGGTCGTGAGATCAAGCCCCATGTCTGGCTCCACACTGAAGGTGGAGCCTGCTTGGGATTCTGTGTCTCCCTCTCTCTCTGCCCCTCCCCCACTCGCAATCTGTCTTTCTCAAAATAAATAAATAAACTTAAAAAAATTTTTAAATAAAACAAAATAAACGCTCAAGCATATTGAAATATTTAAGGATGAGATGCAATGATTTTTGAGTTGTGCTTCGAAATAAAAGGAAAGATGGTTGGTGGAGTTTATATGAAGCTCGACCAATGAGGACTTAGAAATGTCTGTGGGCGATGAGTAAAAGAGGGTTCATCACAGCAATCTGTCTCTTTTACATGCTTCAACTAATCTATGCTTCAACTAAACTAACAATTGGCAAAAAAACAAACAAACAAACAAAAGAACAATGGGAGTCAAAAATATTTTTTTTCTAAAGAGAATTAACTGGTATTATTTCTTCATTTAAATTCTCTAATCAAGTAACACTTTAGCGTTACTCTCTGTGTTACAGAGAGTTCAGTGTTACACTCTGATGCTGTCTTCTTACAGGGATCAGATGTATTAAAACTGTTGGAAAGCCAGAAATCTGAGCAGGTCCATCATTTTTCAGATGTCCAATGAAAGAAATACAAATTACATGACTGCATGCAAATTACTTGATATTATTAACTCAGAATTCACTTATTCCCTAGAATAAAATTTATAGGGAAAATCTGAGAAAAAACAATACTGGTGAATAAATCTGAGAAATGAGCTTTTTCCATCTCTGGCTCTAGAACAAGCAAATATAGACAAGCTTTGCCAGGAGTGTTCCATCATGGGCTTCAGTGGGTGGAGGTCCATTTATGAAAAGGGAAAGCTTCTTTAGCATGTGAATGAGGAAGAGTCATTTTACTTCCAGAGACAATTCTTGATCTATGTAAATCTGTATTTTCTGGGACTGCATCTCAGACTCTTGTCAGTGTTCCTTCTCTGTACTGCTGAGAACAAAGTCTTAAGAATCAAGATTTTTCCATTGCGGGTTTGCCAATCGGATATTACAACATTTCCTTCCTAGGATATTTTATTTTTCTTTTATCTATTTTACCCAAATTACATTTATGTACACATATTCAAAGAATGCACTAAACAATAAATCATTGAGATAATTTTCTCATTTCAAGGTGTCCCATGAAAGATTCTATGGCCAGCAAGTAGACCACATAGGCAAAAGTGAGTTAGGATCCTGGCCCAGAGGCAGTTAATCAATTATAATATGTGATCCAGATGAGAAGCAGATAACATGGCCCAATATTTTTGTAACTAAACCTGTATGGTATTTAGAGTTTGCCCTCCCAGAGGAGATTCAACAATGGGCCCTCAGCCTTGCATGGGGAAATACCTCACTTTGGTGTACACTGTATTTATATTTTGGGCCATTAGAGACACAAGCTGTCCACTAAACTAGCCGAAATAGAAAAAAAAAAAAAAATCCCTGCCTCTGTATGGGTTAAATAAAGACCACAAGTTGCAGCAGTTGGCCTCAAAGAATTGAATAGGCCTCTCCCCAGACACTCATTCTGCTTATCTGGAATCTTAATTCCAGTCTGCACCTTTTGATCAGGCAAGCCCCAGACCATGGACGACTTATCGAAGGGGCTGGAATTTGCACTGTGCCCCATGCACTCCATCTTACTGGCCACTTGTAGGCTGGATTATGGGACTAACACTTCAACACTCACAAGTGGAGGCCTGGGAGTGGCTCCTGGTGTCCATCACAGGCGAGGTGCCATGAGTCAAGTGGGAGGTCAAGCGGAACACGCCAGAAGGCCTCCCACAGCCTCTGTGGCTCTTCCCAGCTCTCCGTGTTAACAGAAACATCCTTCCTCACTACACAGCAACAAGGTTATTTTTCCTTTTGAATGCAGGCATGAAGCTCAGTTTCCCAGTCTTCCTTCTCTGCACATCCTTTCCTTTTCAGGGTGGTCTTATGATGCTGTCTCACTGACTTCCCATCTCACCCCAGGAGGCAGCCCCCACCTGTGCCACAAGCTGGTGAAGGTCTTGCAATCTTCCCGCCTGCCTGGATTTTCTGTTATCAGCCTCTAGGCCTGCCGGCTCCCAGGGTCCACTTTCAGGGACAGCAATAGCTCCAGGACTTCAACCCATTTCCATGTTAAGCTGGACAGTTACTAAGATTAATTCCTACTCTGCTCACAATCTGATTTTCCCATCATTTGTGCCTCAAACCCTAATTCAGAGTCACCCTTAGCTAAAAATTATAACACCCAAGGATACGTAAACCTTTGGTGGCCCCTGTCCCTGACCTGGCCCCTCCATTCCCCATACCCTCACAGGAACTCAGAGAGTAGGAGAGGCCTCTCACTGTGACCCTTCACCTTGTCCTCCCATTCTTGGGTAGTTTCTTCTCTGAAACCTTTTTTTCACCTTTCAGACCATCAAAATCTACTCTCTTTGCATCGCATTTCTTTCTGTCCCATCCCAGTCACTTGTCCCATGAAAAACAAGTTTCAAATACTAATTAACACAAAGATGTTAACAGATAAACAGGGCTACATGTGTGATCGAGTGATGTAAACATAAGAAATGTTTTTATACCAGAATTCTCAAGTACCCTGGGAGACGACTGGCCCAAGAAAAAATTATTTAGTGATGAATTGTCCTTTCCTGTCACTTATTTCCATATAATACAGCCAGCCCTTGCTCTATAGGGCTGATTCTGATTTGTTTCCCATCAGCTTTCCCCAAAATTGTACATTGTTCACCCTCATTTCAGATGGAACGCATCATTCCAGATCCAGATAGCTGTCAGTGCTGCTTCTGTCCACTCGGGGTGACAGTATGATGTAATGGAAAGAACCCCAACTTTAGAATCAGGCAGACTTGAATTCCATGCTCAACTCAACCACCTGCTAGCCTGGTGACATTGGCAAGTTATTAAATTCTTTGAGCCCTCAGCTTCCTCATCTGTAAAATGGGAATATATCACTTACTTCCAAGTTGCTGAATAAGGTAAATGTGACAACACACATAGTTGTTTGGTAGTTTGCTTTTAAAGCTAGGTATAACAGTAGTTACTTGAATCACAGCTTTGAACATAAAAGTCATCTGCCTGCAGTAAATATGGGTTAACTTGCTGGTCACTTCTCATTTTCCATTAATAATTGCTTCATTCAACACTGCAGAACTAGCAAAGAGCAGCCTACTTCTTGACTTTAGGTGCTAGAAAACTTAGATACTTAAACCATTTGACAGCCATTTTTTTAGCTTATTCTGGGCTACCTCGTGTGTATCATGAGAAACTTAAAAATAAATGGAAAAGATGGAGAAAGTAAAAAAAAAAAATGTCTTAATATCACTCCTCCTGCTGAAGGCAAAAATTGCCTCCACACTAAAATTTTGAATTTAATGGCTAGTATAATTTTTAAATAGCATAAACATTGAACTTTCCAACCAGCCCCTTAAAAATATTCACTATGAAGTGGTAAGGCTCACTGTAAAAGAAGTCTTCCCAAGTAACAAACCTAAACTTTCCCTGCTTTTTGACAATTCCAGAGGATCCTAAAATATCCATGAGTGTGTGATCTGGTGAAATGTCCTATTTATATGTAAAAGTAGTTATCTAAGCACACCTTGGGAAAAGATAACACTTATTGATTCTTTAAGCATATCAGGAAGGGAAATCTATTTGACTAAAACCTTGACCTATTCTTATACTGGTGATTGCTCTCTCCTCAAAGATCCAGTCTCTCACAATTTAATTTAACAAATTCTTCTTTAGTCACTTTGTGCTTTTCATGTAAAAGTCAAAACTTGTCCACTTCCTGGGTTGGAAACCCAGATGCCAATTCTTTCTTTATTTCACACTGAGTCACTGTTGTAAATCTGAGACAAGTTGGTCAACGTGGTTAGAAAGCTTAAAATAACAAGAAAAAAGGTGGATATTATTTTTTACTCCCAGTCCAGAATTGAGGCTTCAAAGGCTCCCAGAGATTCTGGATGTGCCCAAGGTTGCCTGGTCATTGGTGGCAGACCTGAAACTCAAGCCCAGGTGGATCTGATACCACATTGGTATACTGAGGTCGGAAGCATGGACTGGCCTTGTGGGAGCCAGTCACCTTTTGTCATTCACTTCACCTGACGCCTGGCCAGCTGTCCTTCCAGAGTGTGCTGTTGTCACAAATGGTGCCAGCTGGAAAAGTGAGAGGGAGAGCAATACACACAGCCCTGCTAGAATCAGTGCCAGAGGGTGCACACTCTGGGAATGAGGCAGCAGGGCTGACTTCTGTTTCTCTGTTCTTTCGGAACCCTGGCTCTCTTCACTGTGCTTCAGTTGCGAAAACTAACCTGCAAATTCTTCCCTCCCATGTGCCTTACTAGGCTCCTCTCCAGGATTTATTCACCTTTGGCAAATGTTCATACTTCTTTCCCCTTGCCCAAGACATCCCAGCCATTCTTCCTTTCAAAGATTTTCACGATCCATTCCCTCATTTCTACTCCTGCTGCCTCCAACCTGGTGCTGTGTTTTATAGTTTCATATCCAAGTTCTTGCAACAAGTTCTGAACCGCTTCCCTAGTTCCCAGAACTCCACTCTTACCCACCATCCCAACACAGAAAGATTGAATCACAAACACACCTCCCAGGGTATTTCCTATGGTGGATCCAGATTTATCAGCCTAAACTCCTGCTGGTGTGGTGAAAAGAGCAAAGTGCATGGGGTCAAAAGACCTGGTTCTAGTGCTGGCTCTATGGCTGACTCTAGTTCTTTGACTTTGGTTGAGTTATAGAAAAGGTTGAATTGAAAGTCTGAACTAGATTAAGCTGTAATTTGAGTGAAGGTGGGGTCCCAGATTCACACCCAAGTGACCCAATCTGCTACTCATTTTCCCTTAGCCCTATGATCTAAATCTATTCTATGACCTGCCTGTGTCCTGGAATGCTGACCCCTATGGAGAATCACTAGACTCTCCTCCAGCTGTCTTCCTCTCCACCAATGGGAGGGAGGCAGAGATGAGAGCAAGAGAGGAGAGAGAAACTGGGGTATTTGTTCCCTACTGTCTCCTTCCTACTGGGCAGACTCTCCTACAAAATCCCAGCAGTCACTGGACTCCAGTAACATGATCTTCCCTTGTCGTTTCAGTCCTAATGGTGCTAATTCTTTGAGAGATGCAGTTCTCAAAGTATCGTCCCCAGACCAGCAACATTAGTATCACCTGGGAACTTGTTAGAACATTTGTAGGCCCTGCCTCAGATTTACTGAATGAGAAATTTAGAGGGTGGGATCTAGTCATTTCTATTTTTAACAAGATCTTGGATGATTCTGACACTCAATAAAGTTTGAGAGTCACTGCCAGAGAGGAGATTGCTAGAACTGACCCTAAGTCTCTGGTTCAGTAGGTTAGGTGGTAGGGTCCAACACTGTGCATTTCTAACACAGATGAGGCCTTAGCTGCTCATCGCAAAAGTACAAATTGAAAACCACAGCTCTCTGGGGCACCTGGGTGGCTCAGTTGGATAAGCATCCAACTTTGGCTCAGGTCATGATCTCATAGTTCATGAGTTCAAGCCCCCCATCAGGTTCTGTGCTGACAGCTCAGAGACTGGAGCCTGGAACCTGCCTCGAATTCTGTTTCTCCCTCTCTCTTTGTTCCTCCCCACTCATATTCTGTCTCTCTCTCTCAAAAATAAATTAACATTAAAAAAAAATTAACACACACACAAAAGGAAAGAAAACCACAGCTCTAGATCAAAAGCCAAGTGTCTCTTTCTCTTGCTAAGAAAAAGGAAGCTTTCCCTCACTTATAGATCTTCCAGTGAGTTCACCCACAGCAGATTCTGTTTGAGGTAATGTAAATTCTCCTCAAAACCTACTCAAATCCCCCCAACGCCCAGCACCTCCCCTACACACACACATGTGCACACACATGCACACACACACTCCCAACTCTCACTAGGAGAGTTAAATGCCAGTGTGGTTTAGAAGAATTTCAAGATTTGCTCCTGAAGGAAACCCAACTCATTCTAACTAAAGGAGTTATAAAATCTTGCAAACTTTTACAAAGAGTGTATTAATTTGTTAGGGCTTTCATAACAATTACCACAGACTGAATGGCTTAAACAAAACAAACTTATTTTCTCACAGTTCTAGAGGTGAAAAGTCCAAGATCGAGGTCTTAGCAGGGCTAATTACATTCTGATGTGTTGGCTTCTAGATGGCCATCTTCTCTCTGTGTCTTTATATAGTCTCTCCTCTGTGCATGTCTGTGTCTTAATCTTCTCTTATTATAAGAATTTCAGTCATATTTGTTTAGGACCCACTCATAAGACTTCATTTTATCTCAGTTATCTCTGTAAATGCCTTATCTCCAAATACAATCGCATTCTGGGGCACTGAGGTTTAGAAATTCAACATATGAATTTTGGGTTGACATGATTCAATCCATAACAAGCAGAATCTTGGGAAACATGGGTAGAAATAGATTGGACCAAGGAAGACAAAATATAGTTGGATAGGATTGAATGTATTGATATGAGTGCACTCACCTGAGCCTAACATAGTAGTTCTCAACCTTGACAGCACATTTGGCTGTCAAAAAATACTGGTGATGTTAGAGTCCAACCCCAAAGATTCTAATTTAATTTTTCTGGGGTATGGCCTGGGCATCAGAAAAAAAAAAATTTTTTAAGTTTATTTATTTTGAGAAAGAGAGTGTGTGAGAGTCAGGGAGGGGCACAGAGAGAGAGAGGGTGAGAGAGAATCGCAAGCAGTCTCAGTGACACCAGTGCAGAGCTCTATATGGAGCTTGAACTCAAGAACTGTGAGATCATGACCTGAGCTGAGATCAAGAGTCAGATGCTTAACCAACTGAGCACACAGGTGCCTCAAGGGCATCGGAAAGTTTTTAGTTGCCCCAGATAGGTACCAAGGTTGGGAACCCCTGTAAAGCAGTTTCCTTACCCAGTTAATTGGACCAGTAAATGAGGCTGAAATATCACAGTTGTTCTTGGAAGAATAAGGGGTCCATACACATCAAAAGGTGGAAGTGTTGGAGTGAATTTATTATGTGTAAACCACCCAAGTACCCTCACCCCTGTCATGCCCCACTCCCACTTTAGAAGACCCATATGATGCTCCCCTTATTAAGAAATGCCTTAGGGAAAGAAAGCTCTACCTTAGAAAGCTCTACAAAGATGCAGAATGTCTCTATGCTAGAGATAGAGGGAGGGGGGATGTTATTGCACAGTTGGGTCCTGATTTCAATGGCAGTATGTAATCCTGGTGGACTTGAAAGGAGTAATTACCATAACAGACTGCAGAAACAGGGAGAGCTGATCAGACTGTCAGACCTGGAAAAATCTGGTGGTTACTTATCACAGAGCCCTTGGGAAAGGGAAAGATGGGCAGGTTACCAGGGTATTGGTTGATCCACATATCTCAAAAAAATTCTAGGTTTAATCAGTAGGAACTAGACTAGTTTACCTGGAAAAAACTCTCAGGTGCCATCCCCTCACCTCCCCCACTGTCCTCATCAGATGTACCAGAGTTTGCAAAGGGAATGTAGTGGACATTTGTGAAAAAGTATCCGAGTGAGGCTGTTATGTGCCTCACATAAAAATGGGGAAAAGGCATTTCCCCAAGGAGAAGATGATGAATAGAAAAAAAAAAAAAAAGTAATAATTGCCTACTACAATGCCCACCCAATAGCTATTTCTATGTAATTAATTGACTCTTTGATTCACCATTAACATTTCATCTCACTTTATTGTTGACAAAATGTTTTTCACATATACTATCTACTTTAATCTCATTTTAAAACTCCTGACTTCATTTTTTTTTATATTTTCCTTTTAGAGAAAAGGCAATTGGGTCTAAGAAAAGGTGTACTTATATAGAACTGAAATCCAGATCCAGTATAAACTTCAATCTCTTTCCATTATATAACATCATTACCATAAAAATAAGAGTTGTTTTTTTTTTAATATGACATTTTAGAATCAGGCTTGGATCAATTTGGACTAAGTAAATGCAGTATTCTTCCAACATATGTAACTTCTATAATAATATGAGCAAAAAATAAGTAATGGTTACTACTTCGAGATCAATCATATGCCAGACTTTACTCAATTAAGTTAAATTCAATAAATATATTTAAATATATAGGATGCATCCCAGATACTAGGGAATCAAATAAATATAAAATCCAGTCTCTGTGCTCCCATAGTTCAAATTAGGTCATCTAAATAAATAAAGTAGACATCTAAACAAATAAGTACAATGGAGATACTTCAGGAACATTGTATTTTAATTATCTATTTGCTTCTATTCCCTGGACTCCAAGACTCTTGGGTTCAGGGATCACGTCTTTTTTGTATTCCCAGCACTGATCACAGTGTCTGGGACTGAGTAAATTCTCAATAAATAGTTATAGAATTAATTAATGTATTTATTTATGAAAAAAGATAAGTGTAATGGAGACTCAGTTGAAGGAGGGATTATTTTTATTTCTGTACTAAGAAAAGCTACATTTTGACGTGGTAGGATGAGTTTCGAAAGAATCCAAGAAAACAACTCATCTGCACACTGGAGTTGTGCTGTGTATGTGTGCACTCTTTGTCGTGCTCATGACTAGAAAGGCCTCGTCACAATAAGGAGGGCATTCTGTCCTATAGAAGGTACTTTTGCATTGTTGTGTTGCAACCAATAGATACTTCTGTTCCGACAGATACTGCCAACAGTAGACTTAGCTTTGCTCCTTTAAGACGTGCTTCCAATCTCCTTACTACTGCTGCGTGTAAATCTAGCCCTATTTCAAACACGTCTACGGTCTTAATTTTCTCAAACTGTCCATTTGTACTATGTATATTGCCCATACAGACACTATATCATCAATTTTTTTTTTCTCATGGAAAGTACACTTATTCATTTATTTACTCATTATTCTGCTGAGCATAGAACCCTCTACTGGGTCCACTGTGATTCTGAGACCTACATCCCTCTAACTTAAATGTAAAAGGCCTCCATCATTTCTCTCTAAGCTCATTCCTCCTGGAATGAATACATTGTTCATTAGACATTCAGCAAAGTATTTGCCATCTGACAGGCTAAATGAAAGCATCTCCTCTCCTAGAAGAAGTTCACTACAAGGACAACCACTGTCTTTGTTCCAGTCTAGCACAGACCCCCAATGATACATGCACTCTAACACAGTTAAATTCAAAGGGGCCACACCTAGGGAAGCTACAGAATAGTTGAGAGTCACTTAAAATACTCTGACATGTCATGTCAGGTCACCAATTGGAAAAGAGGATTTTTGAAATATCTGGATCAGGAAAGCTCAGAGGTCCTGCCTATGGGATCCAGAAATGTGCCAAAATTGAGCTGCTGTTTTGGACACGCTTTGAAGGAAAACATTTTTGGTGGCCAGTTTCAGCGTTTGTCTTCGATTCAGAACTCATATTTGATCCTAGACCAAAATATGTATCCAAAATTGCAAACAAAGCTGTTAAAATATCAGAAGGACCATGGGGGCTTGTCTTCAGAGACAGATCCAAAGGCACATGTATAAGGAAAGCCCCGTGGCCACTTCACAAAACCTTTAAAGTACCAACTTCAACTCAAAACATATGGCAGCACAGGGTATGAAAAGGAGCCTTTCACTTCCTGGAGAGATGCCAGTCTTCTGTTGGTAGCACTGAGAAGCTCTGCCACAGAAGAGGCTCCTGGGGAAAATGCAGTGGACTGTGTGAAACAAATTGGTGGTCTGTCTCCTTTCTCACTGCCAATGTATTAATGGTGGAAGTTGTTCCTTCAGTTGGCATGAATTGGTATTTTTATGTTGCCTAAAGAAACTTGGAAACTACTGTATTCTCATCATTAGATGTAGACTTTCTCATGTGGGAGACTATATGAGGCCATGTGAGATCCATTAATTAATTATTAATGAAAATGAATTCTTTAAGTCAATAAAGCCTGCGGCCACAAGATTTTAAGCCCCAGATTATCCATAAAGAAGGCAGAATGCTTTATGTGTGTTATGTTAATTGGATCTTCTACTTACACAGAGTTGTGTATAGCCCATACACAGACCACCAATTCCAAAAAATGGAGGGCAACATGTTCATCTAGTATGAAAACTATACTGAGTAAAACCATTCTTGGTTCCGAAGTGCCTTAGAATGTAATGGGGCTTAGGGTCACCATTAAACATGTCATTTTTAAGAGCTATAGAAGAATAAACTGACTCCCCACAGACCTACCCTGGGATGTACACTTTTAAACAAATTCTTCACATTCACTTAGTTACTTGTGATTTATTTCTTTCTTGTAAAATGAAGCTTGGTGTATGAAAAAAGAAGTCCTATTGGTTTGAATGTGGGAATCTAGATGTAGAAACCTGGATTCCCACGTCCAGATATAATCAGCTTTTTTTATGTACATATTTTGACATGGTTGAGATGATGCTACACTCAAAAATTATACTCTTCTCTTTTCACTCAACAGTCTGTGCATCATGAGACTTTTTACATGTCATTGAAATCCTTTATTAACAGGTTATAATTGCTATATAATATTATGTCAAATAGGTTAGTTTGTAATATATAACTTCTCATGTTTGTACATTAAAAAAACTGTTTCTATCATTCAGCTGTTCTAAATATTGTTGTGATAATTTTAATGTGTTAATCTTTGTCTACTCATTTCCTTAAAATAATTCACTAGAAATGGAATTGCAATTAAAGTGTTTGGTTCTTGGATATTAACTAAACTGATTGTGGTAATCATTTCACACAATATACATATATTAAATTATTAGATTGTACACCTTAAACTTATACAATGTTATATGTCAGTTGTAGCCCAATAAAACTGGAAAAAAAGGCCAAAATATTTGGTTCTGGATATAATATCTCCACAAGTTTACCTATTTATTCTTTTATATATATATATATGTATATATATATATATATATGATACAAATATATCAGTAACATATATCAGGAAGTGCTGTGTGTGTATAATTTCCCCCACAAGTTTACCAATTTATTCTCCATTAGTAGTATTGTTATTTTAATATTTTTAATGTTTATTTTTGAGAGATAGATAGAGAGAATGAGCAGAAGACAGGCAGAGAGAGAGGGAGACAGAAAATCTGAAGCAGGCTCCGTGCTGTCAGCACAAAGTCTGAGGGGGAATTGAACCCACAAACCATGAAATCATGACCTGAGCCAAAGTGGGACGCTCAACCAACTGAGCCACGCAGGTGCCCCCCATTAGTAATATTTTTAAATGTCCATTTTACCACCATCGACAGCACTGAAAGTTCACTTTAATTTTTAAGCTATTTTAAGATTTAGTCATTCCTTTCACACATTGCTCCTGGTAGGTTGCCTTGTCTAATCACTCATATGATTGATTATCTGGCAAGTTCTTCTGAATGTCAACATTTTTTTAAAAACATATTATAAACCTACAACATATTATGAGGCTACATTGTCTTCTACAATAAAACAGGGTTATTTTCACAATTCTATATAATTGGGAATGAGGTTGTCACATAGATGGAACACAACAGCCTTCAGCTACTCTCTGATAGATTTAAAATGTGACAAGCAAAGACTGTTACACTTTAGTATTTTCTGCAGAAGGGATGTATCTGAGTCCTCATAATGCTTAAAAAACTTATCTGAAACTCCACGTTCCTTTTCAAGTTATTATGTTCAAATACTGTAAGATGAAAAAGAGGACATGAAAGCTCAATAAAAAAAATTAAAGTCCAGGGTGCCTGGGTGGCTCAGTCGGTTATGCATCCGACTTCGGCTCATGTCATGATCTCATGGTCCCTGAGTTTGAGCCCCGCGTCAGGCTCTGTGCTGACAGCTCAGAGCCTGGAGTGTGTTTCAGATTCTGTGTCTCCCTCTCTCTCTGACCCTCCCCCATTCATGCTCTGTCTCTGTCTCAGAAATAAATAAACGTTAAATAAATAAATAAATAAATAAATAAATAAATAAATAACGTCCATGTTTTCTCTCTTTATTTGAGCAGGTGTCTGAAGGGAAAAAAAATAAATCTCTCTCAAACTGAAAAGGACAGAACTATGTGTTTATTTTGCTCAACTCTCAATCTCCAGGTCCCCCACGTGGGGTAGTGCTGCCTCAAAAAGCAATGGAGAAAAAGTTCTGGAGATGAATGTGGTGATGGTTGTACAAAAATGTGAATATATCTAATGCCACAGAACATTTGTAGTTAAAAAAGTTAAAATGGTAAAATTTTATATATATTATATATATATATTATATATTATATTATTATATTTTATACTCCTCATACCCACCCCCTCAAAAAACAGCAATGGAGGCTCTTCTGGTTTTCCCTTGACTTTTCTGAGCCTCCTGCTATCTGTTAACCAACCTGTAATGAATCTGCCATAGTCCCCTAGCTGCTGGGAACTTCAAATTATCTGAGAACTCATAAACTCTGCCCCAGATATTCTTTTAAATTAGCAGCAATGTGAGTACAGATCTTCCTCAGTTTATGATGGGGTGTTGTCCCAACAAACCCATCATAAGTTGAAAATGCATTTAATTCACTTAACCTACTGAATATCATAGCTTGTCTGACCTACCTTGAATGTGATCAGAACACTTACGTTAGCCTCAAGTTGGGCAAAATCATCTAACACAAATACCATTTTATAATAAAGTGTTGCATATCTCATGTAACTCATCGAATCCTGTACTTAAAGTGAGAAACAATGGTTGGATGGAGACAGAATCGTGGTAAGCATATTGGTTGTTCATCCTCGCGATCGGGTGGCTACTGGGAGCTGCCGCTGCCACTGCTTCTGCCCAGCGTCACCAGAGAGGGTCTTACCATATCTCTCTAGCCGGGAAAAGATCCAAATTCAAAATCTGAAGTATAGTTTCTATTGAATGCTTATCACTTTCACAGGATCGCAAAGTCGAAAAACCATAAGGGGACCCATCGTAACCCAGGGACCGTCTGTCCAGGCATGAACATAATATATTTGAAAAAAGAAAACCAGAAGAATAGCCGCTGCAGTTTCACTACTGTCTGGTGACTGAGAGACTTGGTTCAAACTCTGCCTACAGGCAAAGTTACTGCACATGTACCCTGCATTCTGTCATCAGCATATTTCTGGAAATGTAGTATGTAAATTAAATTTTTTTTAAAGTTTATTCATTTTTTGAGAGAGAGAGGGAGAGAGAGAGAGAGAGAGAGAGAGAGAGAGAGAGAGAGAGAGAAAGAGAGCTCAAGTGGGATTAAGGCAGAGAAAGAAGACACAGAATCCAAAGCAGGCTCCAGTCTCTGAGCTGTCATCACAGAGCCTGTGATGGGACTTGAACTTACAGACGGAGCTGAAGTCAGACGCTTAACCAACTGAGCCACCCAGGCGCCCCATGTAGTATATAAATTAAAATTAACAAAATGAATTATTTACACAGAGATGAAAATAGCAATTGTATTTCAATTCTATAAATAAAGCAAATGGTGCAAAAGAGTCTAAAATACAGAACTCAACCTTTTAGAACTACCTTTGAAACATAAAATCTTGCTTTGTTTATAAAATCAATTCCTGTCCCCACCCCTACCCCCACAAGAAGGCCAGAAAACTCATCTTGCTTCTTGGCAGAAATTAAATGAAAACACAAACAAGTGTAAATAAAATGTTATAACAGCTATAAGAATATGTTAAAGAATTGGAGACACCATCTTAAACACACAAAAAATTAAAATAGTATGTGTATAATATTAATATAAATATATTAACATCTAAGAGCAGCTAAAATGTCTGGACCACTTACTCTGAGCCAGGCACTGTCCCAAGTGTTTATTTGTACTTGCCTCGAGTTGGGCAAAATCATCTAACACAAATACCATTTCATTCTTAACATACCCTTCATTCTTAACATAGTCCTTACCAGGTAAGGCACTATTTATTACTGCCCCATTTTACAGACATGGAAAGCCATTAAAGAGAGCCAGAGAGTTTGGTAATTTACCCAAGGCTTTCAATTAGCTGCAATGCTCTTAAGATGTACACAGTAATGCTTTTTCAGACTCCATCTGGGATCTTACCCTGTACCTAAGATGGCCACAACTGGAAAGGAGAAAGGCCATAACTGTAAATAAAAGCATCCACTGGCTTTTGCAAGCCCTACAAGCATCTCTTTGAAAAATGACCATAATTCATATCTAAATAAAATTGAAGAGAGAAGTAGTTTATCTTCTCCTGACCCTCAAGTTTAGGCAGTTAAACTACTGCTATGCCTCCAGATTTTCCTGTGATCATAATTGTTTCCTAGAGGCATCAGCTGGGGCTTGACTGAGGAGTGATGAAGAAAAGCATACTTTACAAAAGCTTAGTCCAGTGTGGAGTCTTTCCCTGCATACTCGAATTCTGGACACGGTTACTTTCTATCATGACAGACCCCTACTAGGACGATAGTGGGGACAGAGTACTGGTTCACATGGAAACTCATCCTCTTCAGATCCTCCACATTAGAAAGGCCAGAGCCCTTTGCAGACCCTATTTCCTCTATCTTGAAAGACTTTGTTCTTTACCTCTAACTACCCTTAACCCCCACCACCAGCCCCAGGCTTCCTACCCCTGGTACAATCTAAGAGAGAAATCAATGAGGTTTTCCTCATTTACTGAGTTCAACAAAGGCAAGCCCACAATCTTGGGGGTGGGGTTAGAGGTGATGAAAATAAATTCCAACTAGCCCATCCTGCAAACACTTGGAGGTCGAGATCACATCTGGCTGGGGAGAGGGCTTGGAGTGCTAGTAACTTATCAGTGCTCGGGTTACTCAATTACACCAAAGAGTATCCTCTGGGAAAGCAGCCGGTATCCCCTCCTATCACCTCAGACAAAAAGCACATCTCAACAAAGCTGGTGACTGAAGGGTTGCCATTAGTGACAAATTCGTTTGTTTATTTATTTCCTGAGTTTCCATCTTTAGGATTACTTCCACATCCCTAAAACAAAGAATCTTTATGCTATATTTATTTCCAAGAAAGTGTTCCAGTGTCAATATGGAAATTATGACTACAGAAGTGGACAGAGTATGGTCAACTACCATGCATTTAGGTTCTTTCTACATAGGAAAGGATTAGCAGCAGAAAGAACGCCAGAACTAATTTTAATCTCTCTTTTACCTTGTGACTAGAAGCAAATCATTGAATTCCCAGAGATGCACATTCTCATCTGGAAAACATAGATAATATTCCTAGGTCTTCTTTTTGCATCTGGATGTGCAAAAATTAAATGGAGTGATGTAAAGAACAATGTAATTGAAAGTGCTGTGTATACTATCCATTAAGGATTATATGAGTAATAAGCTATTACCATATAAGGTGATAAAGGAGATGTTCTGCCTATGAACACACTAGGCAATGACTTCTTAAGGGTGTCTTTAAATCTCATGTTCGATAGTTTAGTAAATGAAGAACACTTTGCCATTTAATGCAGTAAGACAGTCACATTTAATGTGTCCACAGTAGCTTAGGCCAGTCCACAGAGTTCATACCCCGTCTCCAAACATTGTATATGTTGTTTATATGATTCACTTGTTTATATGGACATTAATCACATGCTGTTTAATGGTGTCATGTATTATTATTTGCCTCTTTTTAAATTTAATTTTTTATATGCAAATATATGTCTCATTTCTTCAACTAGACTGTAAATCACTTCACGACTATTTAAGAGCTTGTTAAATGAGATGATAAGTATTAAAGACATAGTATAGTATCTAGCACATGGTAAGAGCTCAATAAATAGTAATTATTTTTTTAGTCCAGAGTATATACAAGTTATCAATTAACTATTTCTAGTAGGAAACACCACACTGTGGGATATTATTTGAAGACTCCCTTGAGCAATAATCATATAGGACTTCAAAAGAATATTTCAAGCCCCATACAAAATGACATTTCCAATTAAGCAACAATATTTAAGAGTCAAGAGTGAGCAGTGATGATGAACACAGGTTTTGGAGTCAGACAGACCTTGGTTTGAATGTCTACTCCACCTCTTACAAGATGTGTGGCCTTGGCCAAATTACATCACTCTATTAACTCCAAATGAGAATAATAATACTTGCTCCAGTGTTGTGGTAATGAAAGGAATCAATACAGGCAAAAACTTACACTGAACCAAATGGTAGTTGTTACTCCTACTAAGAGTCCAACAATTTTGTGTTCTAGGATTGAGTAGGCCACTATATGAGAAGGATAGATTAAAATGTCCAAAAAGAAAGAGAAATGAGAATTTAGCCTGACAGTCTCCTAGTCCACCAACCCAATCTTCACATTTTGAAAATTAAGTAGAACATATAGCCCAAATATCCCATATAAGAACATATTTAATGCATATATTTTTCTGATAAAAAATGTTTAAAATTCTAGAAAATATATGTTTAGTTTGTTGAAACACATGCCTTTCTGGTTTAGACTAAAATAGGATAAGTTACCATCAGGGAAATGTAAATCAAAACCACCATGAGGTAACACCATATATACTGGGATGACTGTAATCAAAAAGACAGACAATAATCAATCTTGGTGAGGCAGTAGAGGAAATTTGGAATCCTCATTCACCATCGGTGGGAATGTAAAATGGAGCAGTCACTTTGGAAAACAGACAAGTCCTCAAAATTTTAAGAGTTAGCATTAGAATTAGCATCAAAGCTACCATATGAGCCAGCAATTCCACTCTTGGGAACATACCCCAGGAAATGCAAACATATGTCCACATAAAAGCTTGTACACAGATGTTCATAGCAGCAGTATTAATAATAGCCAAAAAGTGGAAATAACACAAATGTTCATCAAATGATGAATGGTTAAACAAAATGCGATATAGCTAACAATAATTATTCAGCAATGGAAAAAATAAAGTACTGATAAATGCAATAGTATGAATGAATCTTGAAAATATGTCAGGTGAAAGAAGCCAGTCACAAAAGCCACATATGTGATTCCATTTATATGAAGTGTTCCAAATAGGCAAATTCATAGAAACAGAAAGTAAATTCATGGTTGCTTAGGGCTGGGAAGACTAGGAGGGAAATAGGAAGTGGTTAATGGGTACAGGGTTCCTTTTTGGAGTGATGAGAATGTCTTAAAAAACTGATTGCGGCGATGGTTGCCCAGTTCTGTGAATATGCTAAAAACCACTGAATTGTACACTTTAAACAAATGAATTATATGGTATGTGAATTATATCTCAATATAGCTGTTTATTTTTTTAATGTTTATTTCTTTATCTTGAGAGTGAGAGAGCACAAGCAGGGTGAGGGGGAGAAAGGGAGAGAGAGAGAATCTCAAGCAGGCTCTGTTCTTGGCTCAATGGAGGGGTTCGATTTCACGAACTGTGAGATCAGGACCTGAGCCAAAATCACGAGTCAAACGCTGAACTGACTGAGCCACCCAGGCACCCCAAGCTGTTAATTCAAAAGATTGGATTAGTGCTGTATTGACTAGAAAGGCCTTGTTAGTTTACAGAAAGACAAAGACATCAAACCAACAAAAATATCACTAACAAAATAGTAAAGATTACTTGAAGAGTTTTTAATGATATAAATACATCACAGAAATGTAACTGTAGTTCACAGCTGAATTTTTTTTGGACAATTGCATTTTTAAATGTGCTACAATACACTTAACTTAGAAACATTAGAGTTCTTATCAGTGATATGTTTTAGTAAGCTACATAGCTATTAGGTTTATAATAGACTATAAAACCATGTTAAAAGAAGGCAATTAAGGGCCCTGGGTGGCTCAGTGGGTTAAGCGGCTGACTTCGGCTCAGGTCATGATCACACAGCTTGTGGGTTCGCGCCCTGCACCCGGCTCTGTGCTGACAGCTCAGACCCTGGAACCTGCTTCAGATTCTGTGTCTCCCTCTCTCTCTCTGCCCCTCCCCTGCTCATGCTCTGTCTCAAAAATAAATATAAACATTAAAAAAAATTTTTTAAATAAAAAAATTATTTAAAAAAATAAAAGAAAGGTAATTAATTTTAAATTGCACTTTATTTCCATGTGTTCCATTTTGTTCCAACTATTAATATCATCAAAATCTTGAAGTATGGTATTGTCAGAACTTTTAGACTTTTTCTAATCAATCAATAGAAATGTTATAAAAATTATGGAGGGCAAAGGGCTACCAAAATATGTAGTTAAGAAACTGAAAAGATAAAGTGTGTGCACCAATTATAATCTGATACATGATACAGTCTAATAATTATAATCAAATAGTCAAAGTGTCTTTTTACCATTTTGGTGAAAATAATAGTAACTTTACAGAGTACTCTTTTGGAGGGGGATTCTTACACACACTTTCATTAACTTATGTATTGGTAATTATATTCAGGCTTTACAGCACCAATATTTAACATTTAAATTTGAAAATATCTTCCTTCGAAAACCATATAATCCCATGTCTTCTAAAATTAAATTATTATATTATTGCCCAAAATAAACTTCACTCAGTAAATGTGTCTAATACATAAATAAAACATTCTTATGATTTCTAACATGCCAAAATTTAGAAAATACACTTACAAAAGAAATAGATGTCGTGTAGTAAATAATGCTACTTAATTCTAACATCAAAAGAAGATGATTGTGGTAACTTAAAACTTTCAAAAAACTGTATCTATAAGTCTTTGCTCAAGAGAAACATTTTGAGATTAAAATGTCATCAAGATTCACATTTATTTCACTCACAGGGCCTTTCTCTTTTAAATTTATATTTGATATTATTTTAGAGGATGTTACATGCATCTTAATTTTAGAATTTGGTTTTTGTTTTATCTTTATAAAAAAATTTAATATGATTAGAAAATATTTAGCAGCAGTTGAAACAATATGTAAAAACATTTAAGGTTGGAGGTAGATTTAAAATTAAATTAATGTTAGGGGCGCCTGGGTGGCTCAGTTGGTTTAGCGTCCAAGTTTGGCTCAGGTCATGATCTCACAGTTTGTGGGTTCAAGTCCCACGTCAGGATCTGTGCTGACAGCTCAGAGCCTGGAGCCTGGAGCCTGCTTCTGATTCTCTGTCTCCTTTTCTCTCTGCCCCTCCTCTGCTCCTGCTGTCTCTTTCTGTCTCTCAAAAATAAATAAATGTAAAAAATTTTTTTTAATTAAATTAATGTTATGTCAATCATACTACAATAGAGTGGTTTAAAAAATAAAATTAAAACAAGGGTGCTTGGGTGGCTCAGTCAGTTAAGTGTCTGACTTCAGCTCAGGTCATGATCTCATGGTTTGTGAGTTCAGGCCCTGGGTCGGCCTCTGTGCTGACAGCTCAGAGCCTGGAACCTGCTTTGGGTTCTGTGTCTCCCTCTCTCTCTCTCTCTCAATCTCTCAGAAATAAATAAATAAACATATTTTAAAAAATTAAAACAATTTTCAGAGCAGACACCATTATAATAAATGAAGAAAACTTCAAATTTAAAAATTTTGCCAAAATACAATACTTGTTTGAATGACCTCAAATTTTTTGTGTTTCAAATTGCTTCATATTTCTTCCACCTGTCGGTTGTCATCTTGTTATATTCCAGAAAACAAATTAAAGGAAATATAACACTCAAGCAAATTACACAATTAATATTAAGAACTACATGTATCTCATTGTATAACTTCATAAAAAATAGAGGATTCGATTTTCTAAATTTCTCTGAGAATTGTGTGAACTGAACACATTGCTTATATATTCATTGTGTTTTCTTTTGCCACCTTATTTACAAAGTTGGATTGGGGCAGGAAAAATTTACATTTTCATGTGAAGAATTTTCCTAACGCTTCTGATTAAGTACCCTGGATCACAGTGAATCAGCAAACATTGATTTACACAGAGCTTTAGAAAAGAGCTCGACTTTCAAAGAAGTGATACTTTCTCAAGTGAATCCTAAAGTCTTCAAAGGTCAACAAAAAGAGAAATTTCAGATTTTGCTCCCACCACAATAACTTAGTATATTTAAAAGTATTTTTGTAGTCAGACTACTATAGAAATCTGGAAGTAATTCTGATTTTAAAAGGCAACATTTTCTGAAGCTTGAAGTTTCTAAGTGTTAATTAAAAGCCATAGTTAATGTTTCATTTAGTTGGAGCTGTGAACGTTAACACTCATATCACTGAATATGCATTTATATAATGAAAATACGTCAAATATATGCAACATATTTAAAAACTACCATAATGCTATCCACACATTTTCAAAGGCAAAAAAAAAAAAAAACTTTTCAAAAATCTAACTGAAACTGCCTTTTACTCCAATACAAATTGGAGTTCTCAAGTTGTTTAAGTGAACTGATTTATAAGGGAAATAAGTGGAGTTTAGATGAGTTTCCTGTAAATGTGTAATAAAACCCACAGTTGTATATGTAGATTCTTAATTTTTGAACAATAAATTTAGGGCCGGGCAATGTCACTGGAGTAAATTCCTTTAAGAGATGTAAAGGTCTTGATGACAGTTATTTTCCAGGTCTACTTTCCCACAATCACATCTCTGAAAGATTTTCTGCATGAAGTGTCTGAAGAAGAGTGGTGGACATGTCAATGATCCCTGAGGTCCATTCCAGGTCCCCTTTAAGGTGGAGGTGGGGCAAATAGGAGAGAAGAAAAGGTAATGCTGATAAGGGAATCTGAACCAAATGTTGTCGCATGCTAGAAATGATTAGATGCCCTTGTCATGGAGCTGCTACAGAAGTCCGGGGTGAAAGAGGGAAACAAGAGGTCAAGTGTGGGCACATGAGTAAAAAAAAAAAAAAAAAAAAAAAAAAAAAGGTTTGTGTGGTATAGTGGAGGGAAAATGAATCCTTAATCTACTCCTAAATCCTCTCTCCTTTTCTTTTTTAAATATCCTTTGGTCCTGTGATGGGAAGAACGGAGGTGGGTCTTGATGCTATTTATTAACACGTATCAGGTTAAGCTACACAATATGTTTGTAATTAAAATAAAAGCTTTAGCAAGAATATTCTGCTCTCTTGCTTAGAGGTGTTCACAAAGCACAAGCAAGCTACTGAACTGACCTTCATCATGGAATGCCTATTTTTTTTTATGTTTATTTCTTTTTGAGGGAGAGAGAGAGCTCAAGCAGGGGAGGGACAGAAAGAGAGGGGGGCAGAGGATCCAAAGTGAGTTCCGTGCTGACAGCAGACAGCCCTCTCAGGACTGGAACTCACGAACTGTGAGATCATGACCTGAGATGAAGCCGGGCACTTAACCGACTGAGTCACCCAGGCACCCTGCAATGCCTATTTCTAAATGTCCATGTCTTATCACTGTACTTACGTTTTGGTGGGAGTCACGTCTTATATTCATTCAATAGCTATACATTGAGGACCTGCTAGGTGCCAAGCCCTGTTTTAGACAGTGAATAAACAGTGAAATCCTTGCTCTCATGGAGTTTACAAAATAGTAACAAAATAGGCATTAAACAAAGTTAAATGAGAAAATTGGGTATTATGTTTCATTAGTTTTTAACATATACCTTTCCCATATTTTGATGTATGTAAATTGGGATGCATTTTTAAATTGATGGTAAATAATATTTTAATTGGTGATCTTTTTTCTTTGTGGCAGGCCATGAAACAGTGATATAAGCCTTAAGTGATAACATTCAGAATTCAACAAAATGTAGTAGAGTGGTAGAAAGCAACAAACACTTTCAAAAAGAAGAATGGAGAGGAGAGGAATTGTAACAGTGTGGTCAGCGGCAGCCTCACTGAGAAGGCATCTTTCCAGCCCAGGCATAAAAAAGGAACCAACCCATCATGCAGGGCTTCCCAGGTAGAGGAAAGTACAAATGCCCTAAGATAGGAGGGTGCCTGGTCACGGTCCTGGAAATACAAGACCAATGTAGCTGGAACTGAATGGGAGTGAGGACAGCAGTAGAAAAGGGTGAAAGATGAGAAGTAACAAAGAAGCCAGCCTATATAAGGCCTTGTGGACCATTGTAAGGACTCTGACGTTTACTCTGAGTGAAATGGCAAGTTATTGGGAGTGTGTGGAGCAGAAACCATGATATGAATTCTATGTGAAGGGTAAAAAGGCACCTCTGGCTGCTGTGTTGAGAATGGATGGACTAAAGGAGAACAAGGCAGAAAAGAAGAGAGCAATTTGGAATCTTCTATTCAATGCCAAGTAAAAGGTGATGGTGCCTATCACCAGGGTGCTAGCTGTAGAGGTGATTCTGTAACCAGATTCTGAATAGATAAAACCTACAAGATTGGTTCATTTTGGATGTGGGGTTCAAGAAGAGGTGTGTCATGATAACCCCAAGACTTCTGGCCTGAAACACTGTAACTAAGATGGGTTATCATGAATTATTCTGATTATAAACCAGGGATGCCTCATACTAAATCAACAAGTTTCCAACCGAATAAAGCTTGTGTATTCCAAGCTAAAAATTTCAAATAGTGGTGACTGTAGGAGTTCTGGCACTAGTATACAAAAGTGCTGTTTACCAAAGGAGGGGAAAGACAGAGAAAGGCAAGAAAGGCAAGAGAAAGGAGAATTGGGTTTATTGTACCAAGTGGTTCATGTATATTCTCATTTAATCCCAACAACCACTACACAATGTCATGATTACTCTCCCCATTTCACAAGTAGAGAAATTAGGCTTTAGGTTGGTTAAGCAGGTTACCAAGGTCACATAGCTATAGATAATCCTTTAGAGTTCTCCCCTTGGAACTGGTTGCAGTTTTTTAACTAGGCTTCCAAATCAGGTGTCCCACTCTTTCAGTTTTCTTACAGCATCCAGTTCTGCTCTATTTCCCTCTCCTAAAGGAATTGAGGGGGATATTTTTCCCCCTGAAGATCAGTGGAAGGATATTTCAGTGGATACCATATAGTGTTCTTCCAAAAAGCATCCTTCAGCCAATATACTTCAGTCTCCGGGAATGTCATATTTCACCAACAGAGCTACCTGCCTACGCAGGGCACAAGCCTTTATCCAACATCCAACCCCCTTCCACACCTTCACTTTTTCCCCCAAAACTCTTCATTCTGGGAGTCAGACCTTAGAACCTACAGATTTTCTAAATGCCTTTGCTCACATCACCATATCAGATCCTCACATCGATATGGTACCGTGTCCCCTCAGGCAGTGGTTACACAAGAGATCTGCAAGCTGTGATGCTTGCCCTTCGATGGCAAGCCTTCCCCAAACATGAAGAGTGCAGCATAGAGTGAGAGCTTTGCAATCAGTTAGGACTAGGTTCAGCTCTGAGTTTCTGACACTTTCTGGATCCACAACCTATGACAAGGTACCCAGCATTTTAAACTTCAATTTCTTTATCATTAAAAAGCAGAAAATGGTAATTATGTTACAGTATTGTGAGAATTAAATGGGACAGTGTTTGTAAGCCCCTAGGGTAGGGTGTGATACTAGTAAATGCTTCTTAAATGTACTCTATTACTATTTCCTGGCTCTTCTCCCATGTGAAGCACTAATAGAGGGTGTATACCATGTTCAGTGAGCTCCCAGATTGCAATGGAAGTTCTGCACTTAGAATCTCACATCTAGGGGCACCTGGGCAGCTCAATTGGTTAAGCATCTGGCTCTTGATTCGGCTCAGGTCATGATCTCACAGTTCCTGAGATCAAGCCCTGCGTTGGACTCTGCACTGAGTGTGGAGCCTCTTTGAGATTCTTTCTCCCTTTCTCTCTGCCCCTTCCCCACATCTCAAAATAAATAAGTAAACATTGAGAAAATAAATCCCACACTTATTTTTCTAATGCTGCCTTTACTCCTAAAAAGCCAAGGCTGCATGTTTTTTGTTTGTTTTTTCCTATATCTATGGCCAACCAGCCCAGCTTATGAACTGTAACTAAGAGGAGGCAGAGTCAAGAGCAAAGTAGCAGGCAGTGCTGGAAACACTGGCACAGCTGGGCATCAGGAGAAGCACCCCACACAGGGACAGGCACACAACCTCTTCTTTCTCAGCAGCTCTGTGACTCATGGGTTGGGAAAAGCTTTGAGAAATGAACTAGTCCTCTCTGTTGCTCGAAACAACTATTGTCAGTTACCTGAGCATCTATCTTGCATTTAAAGACGTTAAAAAAGGAAATAGATTCCCATCTCGGTCCATGTCATCATGTGGTCGATTTATTGTTTTTGCTGTTGTTTCATGAAGGTGACATTTCAGGAGTCAATTCTTTTATTCCATGCCTCCCGGGTAATTGGTACTAAACCAAGGACATGTAGAGAAGTGGCCCAGTAACAGAGCCACCTCTCAGCCGTGTCTGTGCAGACCTGTGGGAGAAGCACTAATTATCTTTCTGTCCAAGGTCTTAGTTCACCTATGGGCACCTCAGTCTCAATTTGTCTAAAACAAACATCTCTCTTACCCTCACCTGCTCTTGCTCTAGTGCTCACAGCACTGATTGAAAATATGCTCATACCAGAACTGTAGCCATCACCACAGAAAATCAGTTTCCGAATCTTGTGGGTTCAGGTAATTCTCCCTTTGAAATATTCCTCCAAACTATTCTCTTGTTGTCATCTTCACTGCTTAGTCTCCTCTCACCTGGCCTATTGCAACTGCCTAGCCTAAATCTCCCCATGTCCAGTCTCTCCAAGTCCAACCACCTCAGTGACATAGAAATTATGATTCTAGGGCACTTGAGTAGCTCAGTCACTAAGCATCTGACTTTGGCTCAGGTCATGATCTCATGGTTCATGAGTTCGAGACCCACATTGGGTGAGCTCAAGCCCCGCTTCGGGTGAGGATGAGACCCACTTCAGGTAAGCCCCACTTTTCTCTCTCTCTCTGTCTCCCTCTCTGCCCCTCCTGGGATTCTCTCTCTCTCTCTCTCTCTCTGCCCCTTGCTCACTTGCACCCGCTCTTCTCTCGAAAGAAAGAAAGAAAGAAAGAAAGAAAGAAAACAGAAATTATGACTGTACCCCTGATTTGAGCTTAAACTTTCCACATCCATCACTCAGCTGAGATCTATCATACCCTAGAACTCTGCTGTCCAATCCAATAGCCACTAGGGACATGTGACTCTTGAGCACTTGAAACATGGCTAGTCCAAATTTTGACATGCTACAGTGCATAAGACATGCCAGATTTCAAAGACTTGGTATGAAAACAAGAATGTAAAATATTTCATTAATCTTTTAGGCTCATCACATGTTGAAATGATAACATTGGGGGACAGCTGAGGTTAAATAAAATGTATCTTTTAGAATTAACTTCAGTTAACTTCATTTGTTCCCTCCCTCCCTTTTTTTTTATTGTGGCTACTGGACAATTTAAAATTGTGCATGCTCCTTTTATTAAAGTTTTCTCTGACAGTGCTACCTTGGTGCCAGGTCCTTCTCCATTTGTGACCTTTGCACCAGCTATTCTTTCCTTCTCCCTGGAACTTCCTTCAGCAAGTGAACTCCCATTCATTCAAGGTTTAATTAAAATTCACTTTCTGATATTTGTCTTTCTCTGCCTGACTTATATTGCTTAGCATAATACACTCTAGTTTCATCCACATTGTTGCAAATGGCAAGATTTCATTCTTTGTGATCACTGGGTAGTTTTCCATTGCATATATATACCACATCTTCTTTATCCATTCATCAGCCGATGGACATTTGGCTTCTTTCCATAATTTGGCCATTTTTGATAATGTTGTCATAAACATCGGGAAGGTTGCTGGAGGGGAGGTGGGAGGGATGGGTTAAATGTGTGATAGGCATAAAGGAGGGCACTTTTAGGGAAGAGTACTGGGTGTTATATGTAAGACATGGAACCAAGACTACACTGTATGTTAACTAACTTGAAGTTAAATAAAATAAATAAATAAAAATAAAATTCACTTTCTGTATTAAGACATCTCTACTTCTTCCTTTGTAAGTCCTTTTTGGCACTTTTCTTGATTTAAATATTTATTTAGAAATTTATTTCTTTAATGCCTATCTCCCTCACTAGACTTCAAGGTCCACAAAGGAAGAGAACCAACCTTTTCTTGGTTCCTTGCTGACCTTATGAATCTTCTTTAATGTCTGGAAGATATAATATGTGTTTAATAAACTCTACTTGAATAAGTGAATGAATGAGACATTCTGATTCCCCTCCCAGGTGTTGGTGGGGCTGAGCAATAAACTAAACCAGCTGGCATAATTGAGACAGAATAAGATAGTGCAAAGCAAGGCTGGTCCACTATCTAGCTCCCCATTTCTCCCTCTATCAGTTGGTTCCCTGAGAAGCTAAGCCTCTACCCCCCAATCAGCACCAATGAGGTGGTAAGAGGTATCAGAAGGAGTCCTTTCCCACTCAACCCTCCATTCTCTTCTTTGTTGTTAACAGGGGCCAGGGAGCTAAGCTTACACCTTGACTCAAAAACAAAAATTCCATGCCCCACTTTCTCTTGGAAGGTGTTAGTGGGATGAGGGGTGACTGAAGTACCATCCCATTTGTCTGCAACAAGGCAGTGTGAACAAGTGTTCCACTTTGGTGGGTGGTGTCAGTGCGACCCAGCATGAAGCTCAACACAGGCACTTACCCAGCCCTCAAGCTACACCTCAACAAGAGACTACCTGCTAAATAAGAAAGATTAAATAGGAGCTTCATAATATAATACTTCAAGTTCCATGACACCAATAAATAAATAAATAAATAAATAAATAAATAAATAAGAAAGAAAGAAATCAATCTTGGATCACACCAAGAATAAGAAAAATCACAACTTGAATGACAAAACACAGTCAACAGATGCCAACACTAAGATTAATCAGAAGGAATTATCTGACAAGAATTTTAAAGAAGGCATCATAAAAATGTTTCAACTAGCAATTATGAATTCTCTTGAAACAAATGAAAAATACAGAAAATATCAGTAACATAATAGAAATTACACAGAATAGAAATAACTTCAATAGCAGAAATTAAAAATTCCCTGGATATGTTCTATTGTAGAGTGGAGATGACAGGATACAATCATTGAACTTGAGGACAGGTCAAAATGATTTACCTATTCTGAACAATATGAAGAAAAATGGAATAGGGTAAAAAATTAACAGAGTCTCAGGAATCTGTAAAATATATATTTTTTAAAGCTAATAGTTGGATCATTTAAGTCCCAGAAGGAAAGGAGAGAGTGAGGCTGGAAAGTTTTCAAAGACATAATGACTGCAAACTTGCCAAATTTGGAGACAGACAAACTTACACATTCAGGAGGGTGAACCCCAAATAGAATAAACCCAAAGAAAT
The DNA here is from genome assembly GCF_014898765.1 of Herpailurus yagouaroundi. Taxonomy (NCBI): domain Eukaryota; kingdom Metazoa; phylum Chordata; class Mammalia; order Carnivora; family Felidae; genus Herpailurus; species Herpailurus yagouaroundi. The sequence goes on from NW_024412394.1 coordinate 82,023,786, forward strand.
CTACACTAAGACATACCATAATTAAACTTCTGAAAACTAAAAACGAAAAAAAGTCTTGAAAGCACCCAGAAAAAAAAAAAATGACACATTACAAGGGATTCCTCATCTAAAACCACAAAGGACACAACAATATTTTTCAAGCCCTGGAAGAAAAGAACTGTCAACCTTCTGTTCTATATCTGGTGAAAATATGGTTCAGCAACAAAGGAAAAATAAAGACATTTTCAGATGAAGAAAAACAAGAAAATCCAGCCATAAAGCATGGCTAAAGAATGTTCTCTATACATAAAGGAAATGATAACAGAAGAAGGCTTGGAATTCCAGAAAGGAAAAATAGAACATGAGAATGGGTAAAAATAGGTAATAGGCAAAATGGGCAAGTATAATAGACTATCCTTCTTTTTTTTTTTTTTTAAACGTTTATTTTATTTTTGAGACAGAAAGAGACAGAGCATGAATGGGGGAGGGTCAGAGAGAGGGAGACACAGAATCCGAAACAGGCTCCAGGCTCTGGGCTGTCAGCACAGAGCCCGACGCGGGGCTCGAACTCACAGACCATGAGATCATGACCTGAGCCGAAGTCGTCCGCTCAACCGACTGAGCCACCCAGGCGCCCCTAGACTATCCTTCTTTTCATGAGTTTCCTATATCATATTTGATGTTTAAAACAAAAATAATAAAGCCATCTTTGTGGTGGTCAATGTATATAAAGGGAATTGTATCTTAAAAGTAGGTAGTAAAACATAAGTTGATACCAATAGATTGTTGTAAATGACATATGCACATGTAATCAGAGAACAACCACTAAGAAAAGTATACAAAGCTAAACACTCCAAAACACTATAAATAAATCAAGATGGAATGAATTAATAAATTAATAAATAAATGAAAACTGGTTCTCAGAAATATTTCCAAAAAAAAGAAAAAAATTTGCTTTCAACAGCAAAAAATTATTGCATAATAATGCATGTTGCATGTTTAAACCATCACAATTACAAGTGATAATGATCAAAAGAGTTTTTTGTAAATCACTGAATTAGGTATTAAAATTTTTAATCATGAAAATGTGTAAAATCAGTGTAAATGAAAGATGAAATTAATGTGACAAAAGCAAAAAGTGTAGTCATTTCATCATTAAGATCATGTCCTGATCCTATCATTTCATTCATGTTACTTTGTTTTTAATTTACTGCTTCTAACTTGATCCAAAGCAGCTGTTCCCCTACGAGTCTTATCTTTTTCAGCCTGGAGAATAAAATGGGGTTAAAGATGCAACCAGATATAGCCCATCTCCATGAAGCTGCAGGTCGGAAGAGGGTATGTGCAGTGCCAGAAGCTCATAAAGTTGGTTTAAAGGCAGGTTTATCTTATTCTCTCAAGACCAAAGTCATTAGAACAAGGTGGATGGCCACTGCACATAGACATCTCCACAGCAAGTGGATGCCAGACCTCATTCAGTGTCCTTGACTGTGGTAAACTCTTCAAAGAGAGGTCAGCTGTGCTGCTGCTCGCCCAGTGACCCCTGGTCCAAACAGACAGAAAAAGGGACACTGCCTCTTAGAAGATCAAAGCCCTAGCTTTACTCACTGCTTCTCTTGACTCTCCTGCTGTGGACGCTGAAGGGGTGGTTAATGAGGGAGGGGGTGGGGAGAAAAAAGGAAGGGCATTTTAGCACAATGTAAATCATTACTAGCTCCACAAGAAACTTTGCTGAGGGATCACTGGTCACTGGTCATGAGATGAGCAGAAATGAAGTCTGGAGAATGGCTCTGACAGACAGAACTGCTCTCCTAAGGCCTCTCCTTCCAGCAGAAGCCTGTGACTCACTCATCACAGCTGTCGAAGCAGAGGTCAAAAGGAGAAGAAGGGGCACCTGGGGACAACCCACCTTTTCTCAGAGACATTTGCTTTCTGGTGCTTTGACATCGACATTAACAATGACTTCCAAGCTTCCAGGATGGGGATATTGGTCATTCAGGCTCTTTGTTCTGTTATAGGGTAACCAACCATCCTAGTCTCCCTGGGATGCACCTTCCTCTGCTTCAGCACGGAAGTCTCACTTCCAGAAAAATCCGTCATGCAGGGAAAACCAGGACAATTGGTCACCTCAGCTGTGGGACAGCAAGACTGAACAGTTGACTGTGCTATTTGTAGAAAGATAAGTATAGTGGATTGAATGGTGTCCCCCCAACACCGCCCCCCCCCCCCCGCCAAAAAATTCCCACACCCTAATCCCCAGAACCTGTGAATGTGACCTTACTTGGGGAAAAAAGGCCTTTGCAAATGTAATTAAAGACCTGAGCTCATCCCGGATTTAGGGTGGGCCCTCTGTCCAATGACAGCTGTCTTTATGAGAGACAGAGAGCACACAGAGACACATAGGAGAAGGTGATGTGAAAACGGAGGCAGAGATTGGAGTGATGCTAACACTCACCAGAAAGTGAAAGAAGAAAGAAACAGAATCCACTGAGAGCCTTTGGAGGGAACACAGCCCTGCCAACACGTTGAGTTTTGGACTTCTAGTCTCCAGAACTGTGGCAGAATAAATTGCTGTTGTTTTTAGCCACCCAGTTTTGTAGTATTCGTTATGGCAACCAAGGAAACTAATATGAGAGTCTGGTGCTTGCGCATCTCCCCTGAGGCTACAAAGATTTTTCGCTGAAGACACTGGGTGACTAGAAGGTAGAACAGATAAAATTATGCAGTCAGTTAGTCTAAGGAAGAGTTTTAAGATGGATTGGATTCTTAGGAATCACCAATGAGTTTGGCAGACTGACTTTTTTCATAAACTGATGACATACAAATTTTCCGTCAAGGAAAAAGCACAGACCTCCCTCAGATACATATATGCCCCCTCAGAACAACAAAACATCCTTAGGTCTCTTTTTTCTTTTGCCCAGTGTAAGATATAAGATATTTTTTTTCCATTTTTTCAAAATTTCACTCATGAATTAAGTCTCCCAAGATAGTTTCCCAAATTAAAAAAAAAAAAAAAAGTTTGTGTCTAAAAAGTTGTGTCTATTACTTGTGTCTATTACTAGTGTCTAAACACTATGTGTTTAAAAAGGGAATTAACTGTGACATAACTGGTGATCTGTGCAAGTCACTTTGCTTCTCCAGTCCCTGTTTTTATCACCTATAAAATCAAGAGGTTCAACTAAATTATGTCAAAAAGATTTTCTTATTTTAGCATTCAGAGGTGTGTGTCAATAACCAGATTTCAATAATAATAATAAATATCTTATTTCCAGGGTGCCTCAGTGGCTTAGTCAGTTAAGCATCTGACTCGATTTCAGCTCAGGTCACCATCTCATAGTTTCGTGAGTTTGACCCCCACATAGGGCTCTGTGCTGACAGTGTGGAGTCGGCTTGGGATTCTGTCTCTCTTCCCCTCCCTTGCGCGCGCTCTCTCTCTCAATCTGTCTCTCAAAAATAAATGAACTTAAAAAAAATCTTATTTCCACATTAAAATAAAACCAATCTCTCTATATTAATAACCACATATGAACTTCTCTTAGTGAACTTACTTTCATTTCAAGATAAAAGCACCCCCTAGTTTTACTTCCTTTTGTATATAAATAAATTTCTTTATGTATTTTTTTTTTCAACAGACTTAGGAGGGCCAGGACATTTTAGCCAACAAAACATTATGCTGAAAACATTACAGTTTCTTGTTCTTGAAATTCCATAAAAGCTAAAAATGAGAAGGCAGAAAGCAAATGCATGAAGTATGATAGCAACAATAATCTAAGAGATGCTAGAATTAGCATCTTAGCTCATTATAAATCATTTGAAATCACTACAGGGCACATTTCCAAATAATGTGACAAGGAGGAAAAACAACTATCAACATCCCCAGAGAGACAGTAAAGGAGGTTTGTGTTTTCACTCTCCATAGACTGTGCCAAACAAGATTATTACTGATCTGAGTGACTATCTGCCACAACCCACCAAGAGCAGCTAATTACAATTTATCAACTTATCCATCTTTTCTTCATGATGCCTTCTCTAGCCCCTAAAGTGCAGAACGTATGCCTCTTCAATGTGTGCCCACGCACCCTCACCTCCCTCTGTTTTCTTAACTAGCTATCTTTTTCTCTCCCATTGACCACAGTCCTTGGCGTCAGTGGCTTCTTACTCACTGTATGTCCAGGATTTTGTAAACTTGGCTGCACCTAGCACACTGCTTTGCCCACTACAAGCCAACTGAGTTACAGCAAACCATACCAAATGCTTTATTTGCTCTGTTGGGCTCTCCTGGGTGTATAGTGGTGACTGTAATCACTACATAAACTAACTTCACATGAAGACATGCCATTGTGACACCCAGGAGTTTTCCTCAAGAGCCTCTATTTTTCTGGCATATTTTTGTTTTCTTGACCACACTGAGAGAGGGATGGATGGGTGCCTCCAGAACAGCATTTTTTTAAACAAGTGTCTCTATTACCTAGAAGGAGAATTAGGGAATTCTAAACAGATGCCTCTATCCAGAAACTCCTAACCTCAACAGTGTTCTGTGCTGTACAGGTATGTTTAGCATCATTCCTACTCTCTAACCACTCAATGCCAGTAGTGACCTTAGCTGTAGCAAATAAAACTGTCCCTGGATATTACTTCCCCATGGGGGGCACAATTGCCCTGGGGTTTAGAGCTAATGCTGTAATACTTTCTTATTAGCACATTGGAGGAGGAGGAAAAATAGTTTATCAGTTTACTGTCACCTTGACAGGTACCAAGTGTCTTCTCTGAAGTGGGTAGCCTACTATAGAGCCAGGATAAATGGAAGGTGTACACTAGAACGAAAACCCCAACTGTTTCTCCAACTCATCCAACAGCTACCTGAACCTGTCCGCCATCTTGCCGCCCCTCCACGTGGCCCCACCCAACTCCCAGAATGCAGTGGCGTGGCCGGCTGGCCCACCTCTATGGTCTGAGCCCTCTCTGATTGGACAGACTTTTCGGGCTCCCGGAAGTGACACAACGCCCTTCTCCCAAGAGAACTGGTACGTTTTATGACTGACTAGCCAATTGTATTCCCGGCTCGAACTGTTTTCGTTTTCCTCTCTGGACACCTCATTACAGGTTATCAGTGTGGTGCTTGTCTTATAGAAAGAAATCCATCTTTGTCCTGTATTAGATTAATAATGATTCTCAATACCGCTATAAACCCACTTATCCCACCAAACTACTTATTTGAAGTAACAGACAATAAATAGATCATTGAATTACATAACTAAAAGTAAAATCTAATTTTAGTCCTAAACTTCAGCGTCTTCTCTGCTACCACCATTAGCCAGAACAATGAACAAGAACAATATGTAACTGCTTTTCCTTTTGTCATTTTTCTTTCCACATGCATTATTCTGATGACTGTTGGCGGTCATCTGTAAAATGGCAAAACACAAAGAGATAAACAAAAAATAAAAAGGAGATAGGAGATGAGGAGGAAGAGAAATAAAGTGCCTAGATAATTTGCGATGTAATGAATCAGCCCCTGAATAATCAAGATCTAAAGCTACAGGAAGCTCAAGGTAATAGCGGTTAAAAGAGGAAAAATGAGCCAGTCACAATGGAACTGTGGAGGCCACCAAGTCCTCTGTAGGGGACCTTCTCAGCACTGCAGAATGACTGTTCTGGTTTGACACCTACCATGCATCATGGAGTCTGAGAAATAAAATTTAGATTAGGAAAGTAAATGGAGGACTAAGAAACAATCCTTTCCTCAGGTAACTGGCTGTCCAAAATTACAGACATCACTGAAGAGAGGAAATAAAACTGAAAATTACCACAGAATTTGCCAAGACCCCAGCCAGAATAAAACAAAGTCAGATGGCATGGAAGCCTTACATGCCTGAACGAAAAATGACTAAATAAAACCAAATTTTGTCCCACAAGAAGAATGGGTAAAACTTTTAACTAATTAGAGAAACTCCATCATGATCAAATATGAGCCACATAATTATTACATGGAACAGTAAACATTTTAATTATATAATTAGAAACAAATGTAAGGGCTTTTTTTTCTTCTTTATTTTTTGTGTGCTTGTATTTTTCTGCTTTCATGGTCAGCAGCCTAATGTAGTGATTTAATTACCTCAGAGTCAGTCAGTTAAGCTCACTGTCTGAGAGCTGCCTTTTCACAATGCCCTGAACTGACCTGAAGTGAAACTCAAACTCACCCTTTGTGCCCAGGGCTTTCCTGACAACAAAAGAGGTATTGGTTCTCCTTTCCCCAGATACCAGCCTTAGGCTTACTTCCCAGTGCCTCCTCCTCCTCCTTAAGTCTCCTTCCTCTACCCATTCCTTGCCTTCACTCCACCCTCCACCTCATTCCCACATCAAACCCTCCCCCCAACACACACACACAATGGACAGGAATCCTGAATCTGCCATCTTGTTTGTCTCGTTATCACAGAAACAAGAGCATGGAGATTGTTCTATATTTCTAGGCACATGAAATCCCTCAGTCTCTAAGCACTCTGACCTTCGCTGCTACAACCATGTAAGTGCTTCAGGAGAAGATCTCACGGTCACGTCTCAGAGACATACGTAAGAAGAAGAAACAGACACACAGCTTGATGGAATGAGCTGGGCAATCACATGGCTTATTAGAACAGCAAGAATTACACCAACAAGTCTTCAGATTCTGCTCCTTTGATCCAGATCCTATTTTAACTAAGGAGAAATACCTTCTCTGGAAAAAGGCTTTAATGGATAGAGATGGATTCTCTGGTGGGGCTTCATTGACTTTTCCTCTGCAAACCACACCACATATGATACCCAACAAGGTTAGAGCACATTTGAGACATACCTGCTAGTTTGAGGGGGAAGAACAATGCTCAGGACCTCCTGCCTCCATTTTTCACACAGGACCCATCCCCTTGTTCTCTTACCTCACTCTCCATTACCATGCTGGTGCTTTCAAAATCTCTATTAGGAGTTCTGCGTACAAATCTAGGGTAATTATACTTTTCAAAACATAGCAATATATCATAATCTTGAGAAACAAATGACAACGAGTACCACGGGGCATTGGTATAAAGGGGGAGGAAAGGCAGCATCAAGACTTTTTCTTGAATTATTTAAATATGTGATAGGATATGGGCTATTCCTCTGAATGTTTTGTGTTTTGGGGTTTTTTTCTCGTTTTGTGGTTTTTTTTTTTTTTAGTTCAATCAATATATTTTTTGTTTCTGTTGCCTAGAGTCTAAGAAAATAACATGATGGAACTTTTAAAAAATTGATTTTGAAATCTTCATAGTTAAGATCCTTCCATGTTAAGAAAAGAATATACTGCATAATGGTTCGAGAGTGTCTCTTGATTGCCCTGAAACACGACTACACAAATAGAAGCTTTTCCACAGATGATAGTCTGGGAACAAATTCTGTAGCAGTTTGGCCTTGTGATAGTTTTAAAACACACCAGCACTAACAGAATTCCATAGTCTACCTCTACCATTGCTCCTTCTATAACCTCTACACGTTCCTTCTACAACTTACCTCATAGATAAAGCAGTCAGCAGGGAGACTTGTTTATTATTCCATAGTCTGAGATTCCCAGGGGCTGCTAATGTATGGGTTGATCTGCTTAGATACTAAAGACACAATTTTTTGTTCTTTGAAGAGATTTGCAAGATTGGCTGGTGTAAATGGACCTACTGTGGTGGCTTAGTTTCTTCACTTGTGGAAAGGATACTCGTGTGTGTGTCATTCTCAAAGTGAGATGGTTAGAAGTGGACATTACAATTAAGCATTGTCCAGTGAGCGCTGGTGTTCTTTTGCATGAGGGAAGACGGGTAGTAGTAACAAACAGATATAGTGATCTTGTTACAAAGGATCCAAACCAATATACTCAGTCCCTATTAAGATTTGGTTAAAAGATGTAAGAGATTTCATCTATAGCATAGCACAGTTGGGTGAAGTGAAATAAATGCTTATATCTGTGGAGATTATTTAAGTGACTTGTGAAAGACGTAGAATCTATTTCCCTGTAGTTGTAACTGGATGCTTATTCCATTAATGAGGATGTAACCAAATAATAGTAGGAGGAATTCCTAGGGATACTTCCAACTTTATTTCTTTATTACTTTCCTTTACTTCAGTAAAATGGTTTAAAATGTTAAAAATAATTCAAGGGGCACCTGGGTGGCTCAGTCGGTTGAGCACCCGACTTCAGCTCAGGTCATGATCTCACAGCTCATGAGCTCAAGCTCCGCATCAGGCTCACTGATGTCAGCCTATAAGCGCAGAGCCTGCTTTGGATCCTTTGTTCCCCTCTCTCTGCCCCTTTCCCACTTGCACTCTCCCAACAATAATAAAATATTTTTTAATGTTAAAAATAACTCAAGACTGTATTCATATTCAAATAATTTCAAACAAATACGGTTGTTTTCTATTGCATAGGAATTGTTATTGCAGTACTAGAGAATATTTATGTTGCACTTAATCACTTATAAACTGCTATTTAACTGTTTTTATTAGCTATTTAAGGCAGTGCAATGGCTCTCTGATAAGAACTTACTTGCAAACATTTGGCAATTCCTTTCTACCAACCAAATGCTGCTTAGCATTCATCTGTTGTCTCTACCATTTCAGTTAGATAAGGTATAAGGATTTCTCTGAGAGGTGGAAATGTGCATATTTCTGGGTTAAAGCAGTTAATCAGGGCTGCACTGACCTAAGCAGATAGAACTATGAGAACTGCAACCTTTGGGTCTTTGACCACCTTTACCTTACAGAACAAGTAAGCTTAAAGGAAATAGTGATTTTTACAGACAGCAAACATCACTTTTGTAAAAATCAATGATAAAATAAATGTGTAAAATAGATTAAAATAGTATTGAAATGATCAGCAATCAGACTCTATTGGCTCATCTACCTTTTCAGTCTCATTTCCTTCTCTTCCACCTCCACGTACCCTCCCAGCTATTCAGGTCTCACTGGCCTTCCCTGTAAGGAACTTGCTGGCCTTTCTTGATTACACCAGGACCCTCACACCTGCCTGACAGTACTCACATTGGCTCCTCTGCCTGGAAGACCATCCCATCCTTTTCCTAGTGAAATCACATTCATCCTCTAACACCCAGCCGACATCACATGCTCTGTAAAGTTGCCCCTGACTTCTCCTGTGGTGGCCAGTCGACCCGAGACCAATACAGCATGTCACCCCTGCCCCATGCCCCCAGGTTCTGGGATCCTATTTCTCTTGTAGTACTTTTCCCATGCCAAACTCCTTAAAAATAAGTCCACTTTTCATTTCCATCTCTTTCCCAGGAACTCCCCTAAAGGCTAGAACATGGGAGGGCCTAAAAATATGGTTGAAATGTGATAAAAAGCATCTAGCTTACCTCTTTCAGTCACTACCCAAGAAAGTACCACAAAACATTTTTGCCATAAATATCAAAGCATTGTTGCTATTACTAAAATTTTAATGCTTTCTTAATTAGAAATTATATATACACACACACACACACACACACACACACATAGTAAAAACAACTATTTGATAACACTGAAAATAAAAACAAGGACAACTTTGGGGGGGAAAAGGAATATGAATGAGTTGCTAACCTGCCTATAAAAAGTAAGTAAAATTTTCACCCCAGAAATTCACATATGATAAAGTTAGAAGTTGCCTGCCTTTGAAAGAGAATTGCTGTGGAAGATCAGGAAAATAGGTAAGATATTTACAGTTTCTTATAAGGCACAATTACACAGCAAACTGGGAAGGAGACCTAAGGCTTCCACTTTCTAATTCAGTCCTCTTTTTCACAAAGATTTTGCAATTACTTCCTGTACAAATGAAAAGTTTGTAGCTGGTCAGTCTCATTTCTATGGATAAGAGTAGGAAACAATGTCACACATTAACCAATTAAAGGCAAGGAAAGAGGGGAATAGTAGAATTCAGTAAAATTAATCAGATTCTAATTACTACTTGAATGCAATGGTTTTTGAAACTTGTCTGTATGGAACTGCCTTCAGTCCATGCATCAGGAATAATGACTATATACTGCCTAAGTTGGGTTTTTAAGTAGACCACTTAGTGTCATGAGGGCCTCTTGTTTTTCCAGATGTGTGTATTAGTTCCTGCTACTCCCCACACTAATAATCCTTCACTTCCTAACTCCCAACCCTCAAACACTGTATTATGTCTGAGGACTTCCTTGTTTTTCCCTCAAAACATAGTTTTCCCACCAAGATGCTTAATTTTATGTGTCACTTGGCTAGGCCATGGTACCCTCATGATTGATCAAACACCACTCTAAATGCCCCTATGAAGGTATGTTTCAGATGGAATAACATTAAGTCAATAGACTTGAGTAAAGCAGATTACCCTCCAAACTGTGAGTGGACATCATTCAATCAGTTGAAGGCCTAAAGAAGAAAAAGACTGATTTCCTCCAAGAGACAGAGAATTCTGTCTTCAGACAGTCTTCAAACTCAAGCTTCAGCATCAATCCTTTCCTAAGTCCCCAGCCTACCCTATAGCTTGTACAGGTGCATGGACCAATTCCTTTAAGTCAGTCTCTCTCTCTCTCTCTCTCTCTCTCTCTCTTTCTTTCTGTCTGTCTCTCTCTCCCTGGGTATATATATATATATATATATATATATATATATATATACACACACACACATATCATAAATATATACACATATCACATATATGTCATATATATTATATGTATTCAGCAAACATACAAATTGGTTCTGGAAAACCCTGATGGATACACTCATCTTAAAAGCTCAACATTTTTTTGTATTTTTGTATTAAACTAATTTTGACACCTGGATTTATAATTATAGATGTACTATTAATGTTTGAGCTTCCAGAACGCAGCACCTGTGTTTTGGTCCCCTTTGCCTCTCCTGCAGCACTATGGTAGTATCTTGCATGCGGCAGGTACTCAAAAATGCAAGTTTGTTTAAATTTACTAGAATGGAAATAAATAAGTCATTTATATTTGGTCAATTGATAACCTGATATTTCTGCTTTCCTGTACCGTAAGAGGTACAAACACAGTAAAATAAAATCAGCATTCAGACTAATGTTATGGAACTCTCTAATATCTGTGATCCTCAAATACTTCTCTATAAAATAAATGCATCGGAATAGATTAATAATTCTCAGACTACACTACCGGGGTTCCCTAATGCTTCCTCAAAGGAGGAAGCATGAGGAGATCCCAAATAGCCTATATGTTCTGATTGTAATTCCTACCCCTAATCCCTCCTCCAAGCAGATATATTTTGATTAATTGCATGTGAATTTACATGTAATATTCCACTTAAAAAAAAAGAAAAACTTTACATTTTTAATGCTTATTAATTTGAGAGAAAGAGAGAGATAGAGGGTCAGAGAGAGACAGAGCTGAGCTGTCAGCACAGAGCCTGACACCAGGCTCCAACTCACGAACCACGAGATCATGACCTGAGCTGAAGTCAGATGCCTAGCCGACTGAGCCACCCAGATGCCCCAGAATAAAAGAAACTTTAAAAACCACCAGCCTAGATCATCTCTAAGGAGTCTTCCAGTTCTAAAATTCTAAGATTGTTTTGCAGCTAGTTTACAAACTTAATTTAGCTTTCCTTCTCAAGGATTATTCTTGTTTGAACTATTTTAATCCAGCCTTGCTCAAACATGAGGGATGCTGGGGTTTTATCAATAAAAGTAAGTGGTAAGAGGGAGGGACCTAGAATTCTGTTGATTAAGAGCAGAAGGGTAGCCCCATGAGGGCAGCTGAATGTTCTAAGACTTCGGGTCCACAGGGATTGATTCAGGCTAGTGTGGGGCATCCAAGGAGTTCTGCCCCTGGGGGCTAAAAAGAGGGCAGTCTCCTGTCAAGTGGGTGTTAGAGTCACAATTTAGTATAAAAGTTTATTCTCAGCAGGATCCCAAACTATGGATGGGGCTGGCAAGAATGTTGTGGGACACTAGTACCCAACCATTTCAACTAGGGCCTTAAGGAATGACTACAGTACAAAGAATCAGATAGCTAGAAAGGGAATACAAGACAAGGTTGAGATTATGCTAGAAATAAGGGAAAAGCAAACAGACAGGAGGCCCTTTGGAAATCCCCCCAATAGCTCTGAATTGCTAGACAAGACCTATTTCAGATCTTACTGGCTAGGGAAATAAAGCTTTAGTTGAACTTTCTTCCTCAATAAGATTGGCTCAGTCTTAGTCTGAACCTACAGAGGGAGGCATCAGGGATTTATACCCAGAGAGAAACTCATGGAGACTATTTTAAAATAATACGTGGATGATAGTGTCCAGAATATGGCAGACATTATCCTACCATATACTGAGTCAGTCAGTTCACTTTTTGAAGTGAGTGTTCAGTCCTGGTTTATTGTTAGGAGTTATTCCAGCAGGCCTGGAGTTGGCCTGGGCTGTTTTGCTTGAAGCAAGTGATGTATCCACACAGATCTGACCCCTGGCCAAGATGTGAAATGTGCTGAATAATAGTGTTGCTTGGTAACTATGAGTTCAAGGCAAATTTCAGAGTGGTTCTTCCAGTTTGTCAACATTGTTTATTGATAACACTGAGATTGATGATGTGTACCTGGTCTTGACGAGAGCCTAGTAGGCTTTGTCCTTGCATCTGGTTACACAGAAAGAAACATGCCTATGTGACCAGCAATGTATAAGAAGTCCAGTCAGGAGTCCATTCTGAGCTCCCTGGTTCCAAGGTGTTCTGTGCCCACACTGTTGGTTCCAGCTTCAAAAAGAAAGCATGTCTAAAATGGTCTCTACAGAAGGAGGATAATTAGAGCCTGGGCCAGACTTTCCAGACTCTTTACTGTGGGGTAACTTTTGGGTATGATGGGTATCTTTATTTTAATGTTCTTGCTATATTGTATTGCTATTTGGGATCCTGTGAATCTTCCTTAGCAGTCAAAGTCTGTGACTGTCACCATAATCACCCCTGGGCACCAAATTTTAATAGGAATTGAACCCAAAGGTAGAGACCAAAATGTAGAACAATCAGAAACCATATCACATAATGAAGAGTTGAAAGAAGTAGAGAGGCTTCACTTGGGGAGAGGGGGGAACATTTGAAGAATTGTAATATGCAATAGGGTTTTCTCTATGTCTCTTTCAACTCTAAGATTGAATTGATTTTTACTAATATCTAGAAGGCAAAACAATGTAGTAGAATGATATTACAGGGAGGCATTTAAAAATGAGAATAAATGAATCTAACAATGTTGGGCTGTTTTAACTGGAATGGGCTTCTTTGTAAGTTTGAAAGTTTCTAGAAGGTTTAAGAGTCTGGATGACAACAGTTCAAGTGTGTATAGATAGTTACTGTTGTATTCATTTTTAGATTAGACACACTATTTTCTACATTCCATTTCAATGCTAACATGATTCTAAGTATAGATAATTGTGAGTATAGATAAGAAGAGTCCCTATTACAATAACATCAACATTCATTAGTTTTACTCATGATACCTTTAAAGTCTTCTTCTTTCTATAGTCTCAATTCATTGTGCACTGAGTGTACCACACCCTGTTCTCACCTTTCAGCAAAAGCGAGCATCCAAGATTCAACTTAAAATCTTTTTTAAAAAATCAAAACTTTATTTTCTCACAGATTTCCTTGTGATTAAAATGAGAATGCAAAAAAAGAAACTGTAACTGAGAATTAGCACTACCTCTGGGCTGGCTGCTGAGAGCCGCAATGATGCATCCAGGAAACAAATATAACTGGAGAGTGTTGGGCACATGCCTAGGGCATCTAGGGGAAAAAAAAACAAGGTGCCTGCCAGAAAGAAAAAAAAAAAAAAAACAACAAAAAAAACCCCAAAACACCTTTGCAAGCATCTAGGGCGCCAAGAGCGCATCTTGGTCCCTTGTGGAGCACACCAGATATATAGCCCATTGGGTCCAAGCACAGACAAACAGATAAGAGCTTCAAAAACAGACAACAGTAATGCAGAGTGACGCTTCCTAAAGGGGTGAGGTGCTCTAACCTCAGGCCAAGTGCAATGGTCCAGGCTGGTGTTGATGGGGTGGCAGGGGCTGGAGGTCCCTGATCAGCCAGCAGTTCCTCATCCGGAACTTTACAGAGTGGTGGGTGGAGAAGCAAACAGCATCCCGAGTCTGAGTCACTGCCAACTGAGGGCATTTTGAAAAGCAGACTCCAAAGTGGAGCCAGAGAGGATTATGGGACTTAAAATAAGGCCAAGACGCAGGAACATTCCACGCAGAGGAATGGATCTGGGGAGGGACAAGACTCTTGGAAAGGGGAAAGCAGCCCTTTACTGCAGGCGGATGCTGGGCCGCGTGGGAGGGAGGGCCCAGGTGCCAAGCGAGATCCGGCAGCAGCGAGCGCCCACATTCCCGCTAATAACCCCGGAAAGTCTTGGACTTTTCTCCTCAAAACGACTTCTGAATAAAACACGGGAGGCCCAATACGTTTCCATTTCATCCAAAAAGGTAGCATCTTGTCCAGGTGCCTATCTGAAAAGCCTCTCTGCCCCAGCTCCAGTGCAGGTAATGCATGTGTTTTCGAGAAGCCTGGGAAGAAGTAGGCAGCCCCCTTGACTCAGGCATCGCAATCCATCGTGGTCTCACACTTCATAAATAACCAGAGAGGAAAACTTTCCTCATCTCATTTAAGCCAGTGAGGTGTATATAGCTTTAACAGACCCAGGACACTTATCTCAAGCTGAGACTGTAATTTCATGGCAATAATTTGTTTAAAGTGTTGCTGATTGCTTCCTATTTCTTCCTGTTAATGACTTTTGCACCTTTCCACTGTTCCTTTTATATGGGCTGCTCTGGCAATTACCCTACAGGAGGCTGTTTAGACAACACGGGGCCTTTCAACAGGCTGCTGGGAACTCAACCGGACACTCCCTAGATCTGAAAAGTCTCTTTCATGCAGATTCTTCCTTTTTTGGAGAAAACAGATTTTGTTTTGTTTTTTAACCTTCTGTCCCTGCATTGCTGCCTCACAATTACTGCTATTCCTGTAGTGTACATTTTCAGAAGACAACTGAGCAAAGCTAATTTGCGGTTCATAAATTTCCTGATGACTGAAACCAGCTTAAGAAAGGTGGTGCGGAGTGCCTGGGGTTGAACATGTAAAAGAATACATCTCCTTTAGGTTAGAAGTCTAATATGGAATGCCTTGGAAAGCGTGTTAGTGGTCAGAGGGTCATTTGAGAGCCTTTTAATCTTCACATTTTAGAGCAACTCGTGCTTGCAAACTTTGGCAAAGTATATTCTTCCCCTATTGGCAGTGATTTCAAATTTGAATGATGAAGTAGCTTTTTCCATATTTCATGGAGCAAAGTAAATAGTGTGTTCCTCGTGTCACCGGAGAGCATAATGCACGAAAAAGCCAGAGAGTAAGGGGCACACACAGCATCGTAACAACACGGTGGTCAGCCTATTTTCTTCTCTTTTGTCTTCAACCCATCTGTTCTTCCCATTTATTCACCTTCTTCCAGCCATTGCTTTTCTATGTTCCTTGCCCTTCTCCCCTCGCTTTAATGCTACCAGAGGCAGGGCAGTCCTGGGACCAGAGGAGTGGACAGACAGCAAATACCCTGGGCTACTCAGGTTCGGGTATTTGGTTCCACGGACCAAGTTTGCTGTTTCAGCCCAAAGGTGAATGTGATTGAGGAACAGAATAGAGATCCAAGATACTGCACATGCGTCAGCATTGCTGTGGCAGTCCAGGCTCTGAATCGCAAGCACTTTAATCCCTCAATGGTAAAGCCACCCAAGGAAAGAGATACCCTGAAACCAGACCAGGAAATATTTGTGCAGGAGGTGGGGAACTCAATCCACACCGCTTTTCTCCATCACTAAGATTCTTATTAACAGCAGGCCAAGTCCTAACTCCAAAAACAGTGTTCTCAACCTCCCGGGTCAATCATCCCAAAATCTTACCTAGGAGAGTTTACCAGGGCTGCCATCTCAAGATTCCTTTCTATACTTTTTGGTTCATGTTCAGGAAAGTCTTGTCCTCAGGGTCCAATGCTTTCCTGCTACCACATCCTTGCTGTTAGGAATGAAAGTAATCTCTGTAGCCTCAGTCTCTAGAGAAGTTGATGACCTCAGTTGACTTCACACTCATCCAGGAATCAACTTCATCATGTGTATGTTTCATTGATTAATTCTTTCAGCAAACAAATAGAAAGTCCTTACTAAGTGCCACAGTGTTATAGGTGCAGGGAAGTATATCAGTGAATCTTGCCTTCAGGGAGTTTATGTTCTAGTAGTGAGTGGGAGGGACGATAAGCACAGTAAGTAAATTACTTCATTATGTTAGAAGGCAAGAAGCGATATCAAACAATTAAAAAGGTTGAGTTGGTGGAGAAGGAAGTGGCAGTACAAATGGGTCATCAGAGTGGATCTTATGAAGGAGGAGATGCTTGAGCCAAGTCTTAAGGAAGGTGAGAGAGTTTCCAAGCAGACATTCAGCACAGAGCATTAAGAAAGAGCTAGAGCAAGGGCGCCTGGGTGGCTCAGTCAGCTAAGTGTCCAACTTGTGCTCAGGTCATGATCTCACGGTTCACGAGTTTGAGCCCCACGTCAGGCTCTATGCTGACAGCTCAGAGCCTGGAGCCTGCTTTGGACTCTGTGTTTCCCTCTCTCTCTGCCCCTCCCCCATTCATACTCTATCTCTCTCTCTCTCTCAAAAATTAAATTAATTTTTTTTAATTTTAATAAAAAAAGAATGACCTAGAGCAAATGCCCTATGACAAGAGCATGACTATTGTGATCCAGAAACAACAAGGAAGTCACCAAGGTGAGATCTGACTAAGAGGAGTAGTAGGCAATGTAGTCAGAAAGGTAACAAGGCTTTTTTGACTCTTTCATGGACTTGGAATTTTATTCAGAGCAAAGTGGAGAATCATCTAAAAGCTTTTGAATAGATGAATTCAATGACCTAACTTCCATTTTCAAAAGATCTCTCTGGCTGCTCTGTTGAGAATAGACTGTGTGTGTGTGTGTGTGTGTGTGTGTGTGTGTGTGTGTGTGTTGGAGGGTGAGTGGAGGAGGCAGTGAGAGGAGTTAGGAGGGCACTTAATCCAAGCAAGAGATATTGGCAGCTCCACCAGACTGGTAGCAGTGGACATGGTACAAAGGAATAAGATTCTGGAAAGATTCTGAAAGTAGAGCTGGCAAGAGCTCAGATGGATTGGTTGTGAGATGAGAATAAAAGGAGTCAAAGATGACAGGGGCTGTTAACCTGAAACTGTAAAGATGGAGTTACCACCACCTGAGATGGGTGAAGGCAGAGGGTAGCAGAAGTCAGATTAGAAAGATCAGAAGTTTATTTTAATATACATTGAGTTTAATAGATTTCTATCATTTAATAATTACAATACATTACAATAATATTATATGTTATCCTATGATTTTACAGATTGTAAACGTTGAGATTTGCACTTTGTACCTGTCTAGTTGGGAAGAATAAAGCTGAAAAGTAGCCTAAGGGTCTGCAGACAGTGATTCTATGCACTAATCTTATCAGTAAGTTAAGAAAGTACACTATCTTTTTTGGAGGAAACTACTGGATGTTAGACAAGCTCCTTACTTAGGGAAATTGACCAGCTTGTTCTGATGAATGTGATTTCTTTATCCCCTCTGTCCTCCTGCCAGCCTCACACAGGATTTCCTGTGCACAGAGCATAGTAGAGATAAGACAACACGTCAAGGCTCACAGTTGTGGCTCTTTGGGAAAGCCTAGAGGACCTGCCAGAATTAGAGCATAGATCAGAGAAATAGGGCTTTCCCCCCAAACTGATAGTTTCCATTCCAAAATAGTCCATGCTTACGCTTGAAGTAGTAGCAGCAAAAAGGCTTCATGGTTGGATGAAACACAGTCTCTCATGGTAAAACACACAGGAAATGTCTGGAAGCTCAAGGAAGCAACTCTATGGGGTAGGTAGTTTTTGTGGGACTACAAGAAGGGTGGAACAAAGAAAATATCTAGCTGCTCTGCCCCTTCAGCCCTTGAGTTTAATCTTAGCCAATTCTGGAAATTAGGTCTGAGTTGGTATTGCCCAAGGGGTGAACTCACTGAAGATTCTGAAAATTGAACTCTGAAAATTCTGTCCTAGTTACTCCTAGGACAAAGGAATGTTTTCCTCTGTTCTTCTCTTTGGAACAGTGGCTCCAATAAAATAGATAATTAATTCTTGTTGAATATAGAAGAAACTACTGACTGCTTTGTCTCCAGAAATTAAATGGAATTTCAAAGCTGCATTAAATAAAACAGGTGGATAAGTAAGTGGCTTTATGAGAACTACATGAGCATAGCATGAGTTATGCTATGAATAATTGCCAATCATTATTGTGTTGAATCACTGTGTTGTACACTGAAAACTAGTGTAACATCATGTGTCAACTATATCAAATAAAATAATTAAAATTTTAAAAAAGAAGAGACCTAACAATCATGTGGCTCAAAGAGCAAATAAATTTACTCCTTTCTTATGTAACAACTCCAAGGTCAGAATTTCATGCCTGCAAGCAACTCTGATCCTTGTAGCCATTCAGAAACCCAGGCTGATGGTAGCTCTGCCATCTTGCAAATAAGGTATTCAAAGTCACAATTCCTGGAGAAAGGGGGGAAAATTAGAAGTTCAAGGTCAGGGAATTCCTCTAAAACAAGTGAAGCAGAAATTGTGCACTTCCTTTCTCTTCACATTTCATTGGCAAGAGCCAAGATACATACCCAACTTTGCTACAAAGGATGCTGAGGAATGCAGTCCTGACTGGGTAGGCACATGCCAGCTACAGTTCTGTTATTATGGAAGAAGACAAGAACACAGTTTGGAAGGCAATTAGCTGTTTCCACCTCAACAGCATTCTTTACTTTGAGGTGGACTGGGAAATATGCCCTGAGCTACAGGGAAGGTAAGACATTTGTCTGAAGAAAGCTGTGCTCTGTAAAACCACTCTCCTAACCTAAGAAGAATTATACAAAGGGCAGACATTCCCTGAAGTTCTCTAAGGAGACCTTTCAGATTATCAGGGAGTTAAGTTAAAGAACCTGACCTTGAGCCCCACCTCAGACACTAGTATCCCAGGATCCCAATTTATTTGGACACTTGACTATCAATGTGTATAGCCTGGGTAGCCAAAATAGTTAGATATAGCTGGAGAAACTAAACACAGACACACACACACACACACACACACACCACCACCACCACCACCACCACACCACACCACACCCACAATAGCAAATTTAACATCTCTCTTTAAAAGTTGCTATTTTTGTACCACTTAACCATAGGACAGGTCACTTGCCCATGTGCTATGGACCACAGAAGGCTCTCGTTTAACCAACACTCTGAGAATAACTCAGGTTAGCAAAACACTTAGCCCCTTTACCAGAGAAAATATTACCTTGGAATAATTGCTGATCATTGTTGTATGCTTACTACCTGCTAGCATTTGATATTATCATCTCACATAACTGTCAGAGCTGTCCTATAAGTCTTTATGAAGATGTGGAAACTGACCCTCAGAGAAGTTAAGTAACTTGCCTGTGATCTCGTAAGTAATGAGTGATTGAGCCAGAATGTGAACAGACATTCTGACTGTAAAATCTATATTTTTTCCTTTGTACTGTGCTGCCTCCAGCTATGCCAGGGATAATTTGCCTTACAGTCATATGGGGAGACCAAAGTGTACATGATAAGTGGGGATCATCTTGTGGAGCAGAGATTATATTATTTTGTGTGGTTCTAAAAGAGCCAGAAAAAGTGGGAGGAAGGCACTAGAAAGTAGATTTATTTTGAGAAGGAACAGAAGTTTTCCACCAGCCCCAGCTGTCTGATAATAGTGTCAGTTTACCACACATAGTAGTAAGTTCCACAGCATTGAGGGTATTCATGCAGAGGCTTGGCAAACATTCATCTGAATTTCTTGCAATGAAAAGTAAATTCAGTGACTTCTTTTTTTTTTTAAGTTTATTTATTTACTTTGAGAGAGAGAGAGAAAGAGAGAGAGAGAGAGAGAGAGAGAACAAGTGGGGGAAAGTGGAAGAAAGAGAGGGAGAGAGAGAGAGAAAATCCCAAGCAGGTTTTGCACTGTCAGCATGGGGCAATGCTGGACTTGAACCCACAAACCATGAGATCATGACCTGAGCTGAAATCAAGAGTCAGATGCTTAATCGACTAAGTCACCCAGGAGCCCCAAATTAAGTGACTTCTAAGGTCCTTTCCAATTCTGTGATTCTTCTCCTTCAAATATGTATCATTTTATTTCCTTTGAAAACTTTTTACTAACTTAGGATGATTGCAGTTTGGGTTATAGAGACTTAGATAACTGATTATCTGCTTTCTGAACCTATTTTGAATCCTGTCGGTGATCATAGAATATAATTTAGGAACACTGGAGCATATAGGTTGAGGGTCTATTTTTGGAGTCAGTTAATTGGTCCAATGACTCTAAAACTTACTAGCTGTGTCACTTAAGCTCTGGCACCTTCAGTTTCCTCAAGGGTAAATAGGAGTAATCAAGTCTCTCTTACTATGTTACTATATTACATGACATGTTATTTATAAAATTCCTAGCATAGCCCCTAGGACACAGTAAGGGCTCAATAATCATCAACATTTACTATTTTCTGGTTTTTGATTGTAGCCATCCTAATGGTATGAGATGGTATTTCGGTGTGGTTTTGATTTGCATTTCCCTAATGATTAGTGATGTCGAGCATCTTTTCATGTGCTTGGTGGTCATCCGCATATCTTCTTTGGAGAAGTATTATTCAAGCCCTTTATTCATTTTTAATCAGATTGGGGTTTTTGTTGTTGTTGTTGTTGTTGTTTGTTGTTTTTGCTGTTTACTTGTAGGAGTTCTTTACTCTCTAAAATAACATCGTATCAGGTATAGGATTTGCAATTATTTCCCCCCAATATATGGGTTGCCTTTTCTCTCTGTTGATTATGCCCTTTGTTCCACAGAGTCTTTCATTTTGATGTAGTCCAATTTATCTACTTTTTTTGTTGCCTGCTTTTTTGGTGTCATATCCATGCATAAACTGAAATTTTACGCATAGGGCTAATAAGGCAAGAATCACTACTTCTTTCACAGACTGTCTGGGAATCCAAAACCTTTGCCTCAGACATTCCCAAGGGAGCTCTGCGGAACTGTGAGTAAATAAACAGAGCAAACCCTGCTGCAGGAACACCACCAAGGCTACTAGGCATAAAATTGGAACCCTTTGTTTATTTGGCAGCCCGTGCATGGAATCCAGAGGGCACTGAGATTCTGGGATTGTGCTTGAGAAGTGCCTGCCATTCAGCCCTGTTTGCTGTCACAAGCAAGTGGGACAAGGAGCCCATGTAGAGGGTCATGTGGCAGTGAGTAATCACTAAGAAAAGCAACTCTCTGAAGGACTGATCAACACATCAGGGTCAGGATGCATCACATGGACATGTGGATGCCTTTGTGTGTGGGTGTGTGCGTGTTTTAAGGACCTATTAAGATCTGTCAAACATGATCAAGTGTCTTTAATTAAGTGCCTGGGCCAGTCTGTATGCACACATATGCAACTGTTCATTTCTACACACTTGTAACTTAATAAATATTTCCTATGGAATTTCATGTTACCTTATTTACCTAAGCCAGTAAATAAAATAAATGCTGAAAGATTTTTTTTCTCTTTTGCCCGCTTTTGGTATTCTAGTAAACATTTTTGTATTCATACACATAAAACTCTCTCCAACTATTTATGTTCCCAGATTAGAATCAGAGTCTAGAGGTAGACAATCACTTAATTGTCAAATGTCTTTAGTGAATTTTGTTTATTCATTGCAAATGCTCTGATTCTCATTTTAAACGCTTGTGTCTAGCACTGCTTCTCTTAATTTTTAATCCTGTGTATATTTCAAGAGGAATTTAATCCATCTGGTTCTGATTCATTTACTCTTAACTCATCAAAGTGGTACTTGGTAATTGATGTTTGATGTCCAGAATGCCTTGTGGGTTTTTAGGTCGTTATGAAGATTCTCCCCACCCCTCCCCCACCTGCCTATCTATCCCTGCACAGCACTGGTCATAATCAAGAGGCTGTATTTTATTTACCTGACATAGTCTCAAATCATCAGAAATGAGTACTTGGCCAAATGTCAAAGCCCTCAGCCCTCTGTAGTCATGATTTTGGAGTGTGATAAAGTGTAAGGCCCTGGGTGGCAGGTTACTGGGGGCTGTATGTGCTCAGCAGGGCCTTGCTGCTCAGCAGGCAAGGCCACACACTCTGTGCTGTCCCCTGACTTGGAGTCTGTGTGTGCAACGGATGTCCCTAGGCACCAGGAGCAGCGTTCTGAAACCTCTTTCATCTAGTGCTCACACACACGATGCCACAACACTCCCATGCCTGTAGCGCACGCAGGGTCCCAAGACAAAGCTTTTTCATCATGCACGCAGTCTTTATGATTACTTCAAAACAAGCCATTAACTCAGTAAAGCCCTGCTGTATCAGGAAAACAACATTCTCTATTGTTCTTGCTCTTCCAAATCCAAATTCTACCAATAGAAAATTTTCTACAGTCTTCTCAAGGCTTGGCACTTCTTGAAGTCTTTCAAGGAGGGTCACAGAATATCTTTTTTTTTTTCCCCATAGAATATCTTCAATAGTAGAGCTTAAATAGCTCTCATGATAAGAAAACTCAATCTATTGTTTCACAAAAAGTTGCAGAATTTTAGCCCTGGAAGTGGTCTTTAAAATCACGTAATCTTTAAAATGTCAACTATCCATAAATCTCTGTACAGTAACTTGTCCATTTTGTTTCTGCATTTGTTCTTTCTTTTAAATATGTAGTGACATGTGGTCATGGCCTTAGTTGGCTCGTCCATTCACCAGTCACTTGAAAACACTTATTGACCACCTACATTGCGCTGGGCAATCTGCTAGACGCTGAGGTTTTCTCTTCAAGCAAACGACCCTACCCTTGCAAAAGCTACACATGCATTCTCTGCCTACTGAAAGCTAACAGCTCAGAGTCCTTTCTCCACTGTGTCTTTGAGAACCAGCTTTATGTGTATGCACACTGGGACAAAGCAGATAGGAGGTAAAGGGCTGGCTCAGTGACAAATGCCTCTTGCTTTTTCTTAAAGATGGCCTCGGAGAACAAACTGAGGGTTACTGGAGGGCTTGTGGGAGGGGAATGGGCTAAATGGGTAAGGGGCACTAAGGAATCTACTCCTGAAATCATTGTTGCACTATATGCTAACTAATTTGGATGTAAATTTTAAAAAATAAAAAATAAAATTAAAGAAAAAAAATAAAATAAAATCAACAGAAAAAAATGGCCTCCTAAGTTTAAAAGCATTCTTCTTTTGCAACGTCAAAGACCAAATGCATGAACATTTACATAAACTCTAGTAGCACAGATATTACAGTGCATCATTATGTCTCAACCTTCTATATGTTGAAGATTTTGCTGGTGCTTTTACCTCTTCATGTGAATGTGGAATTCTTAGAAGTGAGAAGGTAGTAATCCATTACCAGCAACTTTGCCAATATGATATTTACTTTTATCAGTTAATCGAAATAGAAAGTTTCTTCTTTTTGAACGGCCTTTTGCTAGCTTTTCCACCACACTGTGTTTTACTATCATACCACAAAGGAAAAGTTTTTGGGCTACTGATTCATATTGCAGTGAGGTCATCTGAATTTTTAGGACTTTGAATAGGAATCATATTGTGAAAAGAACGAGCCTAGCTCAAACCAGACAAGCTGAGAGCTTATCTTAGGAGGACATAGGCTCGCCAGTGGGTGGAGGAGATGACCATTGCTGCCTTTTGTTTCCTTCTCCACTAGAGTTAAACAGATGTGGTTAGTCACCGTGCAAGGAAGCGTGTGGAAATGTGTAAATATTCATGTTTATGTGTGGTCACCAGATCTAAGTCAGCAAGGCAGTAAATTCTGTGGGAGCCCAATGTAGGCACTAAATTTTGCACTCACCCACCAAATGGGTACACATGCCCCTTAATCTTTCTTCCTGCAGGAGGGCTTCCCTGGCACCATCCAGCCTGAATTTGGGGCCAACCTTTCTCTAGAGCCCCTTCCCGTGAGTTACAGCCTGCAGTGTGGGGGCTGAATAGAAAACAGTCTTCAGAAACTCAACTGGAAGGGCTGACCGGAATTCAATCTAATGTTGAGAATGGCAGGAAAGCTTCTATTATTCTACTTCATTCTATCTGCTGTGAGGCAGCACGGCGCCTGGAGTCTGACTGAGCTTAACTCATTTCCCTGGATTTCCGAGTCTTGGCCACAGTGCCTATGAAAGCCAAATATCTCACTCCTGAGGCTCACTACACTTCCTGATATAGGATGCACTTGCCTGTCTCCTGGTGACCTTAAACACTAATAAAGGAGTCATAATATGACCTAGACAAGACTTGGAAGCCAACCGGAATGCAGATGATTGACGGGAGTGCTTTCAGTTATCTACTAATGCTTGTACTGGCACGCTGGTGTGGCTCTTTTCATTCTCATGTGGGAGTGTGAGGCTTAACAATATAGCACAGTATGCTCTGCACACTGGTAAGGCTTAATGCTCAGGTGTGGCAAAAAGAAACTCTGCTACAGACTGGAAGCCTGCAGGCACCAGCTACAATTTTTGCTGTCTTTCCCCCAGCTGGCTGGAAGGATAGCAATGGCACTTTGGAGACAATTCTCAAGTGTGAATTGTCTCCAGTTCTGGGTGTGGAGTTAGAGGAGGGAATTCTCTTGCTGACTTTTTGCACCCCTGGCTGCTTTGGTTATATCTCTGCTTGCCTTCTCTCAAACGTTACCAAAGTGATGAGCATTTCTGCAGAAAGATCACGAATTCACAATCCCATCCTTTCTTCTTTTAGTATCTTTATAGTTCTTCTATACTAAGATAAATGTGTGATCTGACGCATAGTGTGGACCTGTGATGAAGATATCTGCTCAAATAGCAAAACAGGCCTCGGGAGACTGTTAAGAGTCATTTCTTATGTTTACTGGTTGTCGTGTTTCTGTGTCTTTAAGCTTGAATTCCTCATTTTTGAGAAAGGCTTTTTATACTTCCATTATTCTGCTTTCTACTTAATACATCTAGATTCAGAAGGTGAACTTATATCAAACTGGACAGAGAAGCAGGCTGCCTACCCTTTTGTATTTGGGAAGTGTCCACTAAGTAATCAACATGCAAAGAGTTCTTGTGAAACTTGCCCTGAAAGTTTCAGTCTGCCATCCTCAAGGACCAATGGCCTAAGGTGATCTGTCACAGCCATGACCAGGAATTTCCAGTCTATGTGCCATCTTTGGCCATCCAGTGTACCAGGGTCAGACTACAATGACATGGTTATTCTCCTTGAGAGCAGCCTCCAGCAGGAGACGGTGGCTTCTGTGTTAGCTTGTCATGAGTCTGTGACTTGCTGAGCCCTCCCTGAAACTATTTATAAGTTTATCCTCTACTGTATCTTGGAGTAATGAGCATTCAGTTTTAATATATACTATGTGTAAGTTTTCTTTTATTAATTTTATCATTGTCTCTTTCCATTTTTCAATATACATCTCAATTTGGCAATTTGATGGTAAGTTATTCCAAATGTTCTCTTCAAGATTTTATACATTTCTAATGTATTTCACTTAATACTTAAATAGCTATACCTATGTTGCAGAATCCCACCACTTCTTTTTAATATGTCCTATTAGATGCAGCTTTAACTAATGTTTTTGAGTTCCCACTATATTCTGGGAACTGTGTTAGATTCTTTATCATCACCGTCATCACCATAACCTTCATCATCATCATCATCGTACCTAACATTTATGTGCTTACTGCATGCTAGGCATTGTTGAAATACTTGATGAAATTTCTTATAATTATCCTATGAGACATTTTCTTTCACTTACCAAGAATAACTTCATAGATTTATATTGTGATCCTTACTATACAGATGATAATTCTAAGGTTCAGAAAGTTTTAAGCACCTCACTTAAGGCCAAGGACCAAAAACCAAGATTCACATATCCATATGTGGAAGACCCATATCCGTATATAGCAACCCATTTAGCTATATTGCATAAATCCATAGAAAAGTAGCTTTGATTCTGTTGGATACTTGCCTCATCTAGCCAGTCCTTAAAGCTGGGTTATTTCTAAACTGTTATACAGATTTTTAAAAATAAATTTTTGCATTCTCCTTCCAGTGGTCTGTTGTAGATTGATACTGACACATAGGGAAGTTAACCTGATATGGTATCTGAACACAACATAATTTTAGAAAAGCAGATCCAACAGCAAATTCACAACATGGTATAAACATACTTTCTCATCAAATAGAAGTTGGCAAATTCCATGTTCTACACAAATAAAAATTATAAAACCATGGTAGGTACTACTGGAACTTAGTTTAATTTCTTTGCTGTGTTTGGTTACTCTTACTTTGGTTATGGAAATGTTATAACATATTAGTGATCTTCTATTGAAAGGAAATTCTCCATAAAATAATCTGGAGCTAGAAACCAAAATGAATTCTTTAAAATTATTCAAATATGTGCATGTTCAAAGGGCTTTTTCTTTTACTTTCCTTTAAATTCATGCCCATTTCTTTAATCCTTTCTTCCAAAGGCTTATTTTCCATCCTTTTAATCACCTTTGAAGACCCTCCAAGTTCTCTGTTTCTCTCAAATTTGTGAAGCCAGAAATGGGCACAACTTAACCATCACTGAGTAAGACATGGAGGCTAAGGATTCTACATCATCTTCTTGTATTCTGAATTCTCCATGTTGTGCTCAACAAAGCACCATACTCTAACATGTTTCCTCTTTACCACAAAAAATAATTCCCAGATTTTTGTTTTTGAACACATTGGTTAAAATTTGCAAGTGCACAGTTTGGTTTTCTTTTTGAATCAGACCATTTTGCCTTGCCCCCTTAATCTCAAACCGAGGTAGGTTTTGTTTTTGTCTGACGCTCAGTTTGAAGGCATCTGAATACTTCGTATTTGCTCTGTTCCCTTAGTCCAGACTTTCACTTTAAGCATGATCCCAGAATCATAACCTATAGAATAAATATTTCCCTAGGATAACACAGTGATCTAGTAATGATGTTTGTTGTAGCCCAGTCCCCAAATGTAGCTGGTGTGGATTTTAGTATGGAAATAAATGCAAAATGCTATGCCACTTGTTTTCTAGATCAACAAACTCCTAGCAAATTTGGTGTCATTTGCAAATAAGAAAGCTGGGCTTGATGAAGTTGATTGCGTCAATCACACACCAGCCGTGCCTCAACTCTGCTCTATCTAGAGGGAGGAAGGCAGAGATTGTAAAATTCCCACAGCTTCTAAGTGCAGAGGAGGAGAAAGGTAGGGGCTCTTGGCTTCATGCAGGGTTTCTTTCTGTTGCAGTATCAGTGACACTCACCCTTGAATCTTCAAGAACTTGTCTTCTTCTGGGGTTCTGAGGTGGCTCAATCAGTTAGGCATCCAACTCTTGATTTTGACCTCATGGTTCGTGGAATCTGCTTAGGATTCTCTCTCTCCCTCTCTATCTTCCCCTCCCCCAAGCGCCCCCCCTTCTCTTTCTCTCAAAATAAATTTTTTTTAAAAAAAAAGAGCTTGTCTTCTTCAGACACAAATTTCAGTCTTGTTTATCTTTTAAAAAATACACGCATCAGGTAGAAAGCCCTAAGGTCTCTTATAAACATGTCACTGAAATGTTTCCTGATGGTTTCTAGCAGCTACTGGTTCTCCAGATATATTTTTTCATTAGCATTTAACCAGATGTTTTTGAAATGCTAAGCTACATTTTTAGCTAACCTTGCATTCATTGATAATTAATAACTTAATTTCTACTTTTGACTTCATCTACATGAAATATTTACCTGTTTCTGGTCTTGGTTATATGAATCATAGAGATGAAAGACTATTAAACCATGATAAAGTACAATTATTTCAGTTTGGACCATAAAGATTACTCCAAGGATAAATAGGGATTTACTATAGGTTGTTAATCTTGTCTACATATGAAATAAAAATCGTTTTTGATTTTCAAATATGTTACTAAAGCCAAAATTGGGTCTGTCATTTGTAGTTTTTATAAACGCTTGATTTTTATGGCATTTGTTTGAGACTGTGCTTCATGAAAAATGTAAAAAAAATTTTCCAGGTAGAGAGGGGCTTGATTATATTTTACTTACCCCAAAGCATATTAAGGCTCAGCAATAAGAGTTCTATATATTTTCCAGAAAAATCCAAGATGTTTTCTCAGATTGTGCTTTGAGGAGCTCTAGGGGTTCCTCCCCACACCTGAGGACAGGGGCAAGAAAAAAAGTCAAGGATAGGCTGGGATGGGGGAGGGTGGACCTGGTTGTGCACCCAACCAGAGCAGCTCCACTTCCGATCTGCTTTACACATTGGACTTCTGTGTAAGGTTTCATTTGAAGAAATATCCATGTGTTACCAGGAATATGAAAAATATTTCTAATAATAAAAAAGATTTGAAATCCAATGGTCCTAAATTTTATAAGCAGGGAAACAAGTTCAGAGAGAAGAAATGATTTGCTCAAAGTAACATAGCTAGTAAAAAAAAAAAAAAAAATGGCTCCATTAATGATTTGTAAAACTTAAAAGGCTATGTTCAATTTAATCAACATTTATTAGAGGCCAACAAAACATAAGGCACTATGCTAGACCTCCAGGGAATAAAGAAAATAGCATATAACCCTAAGTAGAAACCTCATATAAAATGCTAAAACAAAAAACACTGAAGATCATCCAATCTAGCCTACTTGTTTTAGAGTTTAATAGTCTTCTTAAAGCCACATTTCAAGTAAATGGCAGAATCAGGACACGAATCTGAGTCTTCTTGCCTCAGTTATAATATATTTTCCTCTATACTAGTATGCCCCCAAATTTAGTTCATGAATACCTACTCTCTTGGGAAAGATTCCACTTGAAAAATCCAACTAAACATTTGCATTTTAAAGGTTCTAAAAAGTGTTATAGTGAAAGAAAAAATGTGTTTAGATGACAGTTCCAGAAATTACCATAGAATACTATTCAGGTCATACATGTTTACACCCCAAAGAACACAACTGGCTTGGGGCGCCTGGGTAGCTCAGTTGGTTGAGGGTCCTACTTTGGCTCAGGTCATAATCTCACAGTTTGTGGGTTTGAGCCCCATGTCAGGCTCTGTGCTGACAGCTCAGAGCCTGGAGCCTGCTTCAGATTCTGTGTCTCCCTCTCTCTCTGCCCCTCCCCTGCTCACGCTCTGTCTCTGTCTCTGTCTCTCTCTCTTAAAAATAAATAAACATGAAAAAAAATTAAAAAAAAAAACACAACTGGCGAAATTCTTTCCTATACCTCTCCTCCCCAAAACTTTACTAGATTTGAAACTGAACTGTAGTAGAATCTTCTTTACAACCCACATTTCCATGGTTTATTTAAAATGGAGCTTGAGAAAATGTGATCTCTGTGATGTATTAAATCAGATGTACTCTATCTATACACATATTGTGTTTGCATGTTATAGAAAATATTATGCACATGTGTCCAAATAAGTGTGAATTAAAAGCAATATACAAAGTGCTGACAAAGTGTTGTTTTAGTTTTAATATCAGTTCACATTTGTTCATATCCATCATGAGAAATTCAATGTGTATTTATTTTCTTCCTAAATATAGCATATGTGTATAATTCATTGGAAATGTTGAATTAATTTTAGTAAGATAAGGATTGGTGGAAACATTCTTGTCCTATTTTCAGAGATAAAGTGACTTTTGTGCAAAATTAAAATCAATTTGTTTCCCTTATAAAACACATATATCTCGGTACGTTTTTTTTTTCCTGGTCAGAATGGTAAAAATAAAAAGGTATAAATAGGAAAATTTCCTTAAAAATTACCACATAAGGTACACCAAACCAAAATCATACTGTAAATCCTGGGAGAGACCTGTTCTTGTAAGATTTACGGACCAATTTTTCAAGATCAAAAGTGTTTATATAGGCTTACAACATCTTGGATCTTTTCCCAGACTAAAGCTCTAACACTTCTGAGGCTGGACCATCACTAATATGTACAATATTTTTGACATTTCATGGGATGGACTCAGGGGTCTTTGTGATAGGCAGGCTTCCTAACATAATGGAGTGCCAGAAATCGTGTACTGTGTGTGAAAGGTAGTCAGATGGCACTGGCATTTTGCACAAGGAAGGAAATGATTTGTAGATTCTATGAGTCTGTTGTATTTTGTCAGCTTTGTTAGTTGAGAAACATCATTGGGGACCCATTAGTACTTAGAGGGCCATGCTGCCCCCCTGACAGATGCTCCTTTCCAAGTGATTTGAGTCCTGTGTTTAGGTGATGTTCCTTCCTGTAGTATAGCATTTCCTCATAGAAAACTTTTAGAAACAGCCTCTCAAGTATGTTGACTCTCTTAATCCTTAATAATATGACCTAGCAGAGTGCTTTACACTTAGTAGGCCTTTCATAATTCATATTCATATTATTCATATGAATTCATAATTCATATTATAATATGAATTTTCAACAAATTCATGCATTTACCAAGCCGGAATATGAAAGATAAAGTAAATCGTGAGCTCTCTGGTAACATATCTCTAATGATCCATTTACCCACTATGATTTATTATTGTTTTCCAAAGTCTGGCCATTGCGCGTCTCCAGTTTGCATAATTGTTGTACTTTCATTGCCAACAGCAGTAATGGGATAAAGCCATAGGCGGTCTTTTACCCACCTGGATTATGAGGAATCTTACTTTTTTTTTATTTTTTTTTTCAAACGTTTATTTATTTTTGGGACAGAGAGAGACAGAGCATGAACAGGGGAGGGGCAGAGAGAGAGGGAGACACAGAATCGGAAACAGGCTCCAGGCTCTGAGCCATCAGCCCAGAGCCTGACGTGGGGCTCGAACTCACGGACCGCGAGATCGTGACCTGGCTGAAGTCGGACGCTTAACCGACTGCGCCACCCAGGCGCCCCTATGAGGAATCTTACTTGCAGTGTTTATGTTGAAGGTTCTCTAATCATGTGTGATCAGGTGTAGGAAAATCAGGTGTTAGGTATAGCAGAGAGGGATGAGATATGGATCCTGCTCTCAAAGAGCTTCACTCTCATTGTAGAATCAAGACAAACACAAATACAGGCAGTAGCACTTATCAATGACCAGTTAGTGGTATTTGAAAGCACTATTGTTGAAATAGAGGTTTGACTGTTCATATTGACAAAAAAAAAAAGATTGATAAATGTGTCTTTTCATCCACTCTTTCTTTTTAAATTTTTTAATGTTGATTTATTTTTGAGAGAGAGAGAGAGAGAAAAACAGTGCGAATGGGGGAGGGGCAGAGAGAAAAGGAAACACAGAATCTGAAGCAGGCTCCAGGCTCTAAGCTGTCAGCACAGAGCCTGACATGGGGCTTGAACTCACCAACTGTGAAATCACGACCTGAGCCGAAGTCGGATGCTTAACAGACTGAGCCACCCAGGTGCCCCTCATCCACTCTTTAGATAACAGAGATTATATACAAAAAGATTATCTCATCCAATACAAGATTTATAGCCAAAATTGAGGCTCAGCATCCATCCCCCAGCTTCTTCCAACTCTGGTATCACTATCTTCTTTCTCCTGCATCACCCTCAGCAGTGCCCAAGGCTTTACCCCTTTCCTTTTTTCCTATCCTGGCCTTGCCGAACTCTCTACAGGAGCTTGGTATTTCACGTCCCAGAGTTCTGTAGCAGCATTAGAAAGAGGCCAATTTAATGGGAGAATACAAGTGAGCACACCCATAGCGATAACCCCATTGGGGTTCTCAGCCCCCAAGTTGGCCAACATGTCTCTTAATGTGGTTGATAATTTACAACTTGCAGTCCTGTGACATGGGCTTAGGATATTTGCAAGGCAGCTTCCAAACAACCTGGGCAGAGCTCTTAGCGGTGAAACATTTAAGGTGGTAACCAAGAGCAACTTGTCTGGGAGTCCAGCCCTATCAGAATATGTTCTGTGAGGCAAGGTTGCCAGTTGAAGGGAATAATTACAAGGGGCTGCCTAACCACCATGACAATAGAAACTTAACCCAAGTGTTTTCAGGTAACTGCTAGCCTTGGGTCTGGCTGCCTTCCATGGGCCCCACAGCACACGGCACCGTGTGAAGTGGATGTTTTACAGCAAGTTACAGCAACGCAGCTGTTTGCACTAGAATTTAACCCAGGTATGCCAGACAGCTGTGCCAAAGCACGCCTTCCTGTTTCATTAATTCAACAACACATATAAAAAAGCCATTTGACCATGACTGCTGGTTTCAGTTCCTTGTCAAGAACTGGTTATTTAATTCAATTTGATAAAATGTTTCTGAGTACCGACTACGTGTTTGACACCTGGAAATAAAGAAGATACAGACCTTGATGGAGGGACATCACCCAAACCTTAGGCAACATCTTAACTAGTATGAACGCCCCCCCCCCACACACACACATACACCAATGTTATAATTCTATGATAGGTGAAAAACTAGAAATAAATATGAAGTATATGGTGATACAGAAAAGAAAATGGTTACATCCGAGAAGGGCAGTCAGGAATGACTTCCCAGAGGTGACGTTACTTGGACTTTGTAGGATAAATCGAAATTCTCTAGGCAGAAGGGGGGGGGGGGAAATCCTAACAGTCAGAGGAAACATCTTACGCTAAAGTATGAAAATGTAAAAAATGTTGGGAGAGAAATTAATACATTAGATTTATTGAGGGTAAATCTTGTGCAGGTGAGTTTGGTTCTTGCTTATAGAACCTTGGGGGCCAAGCTCAGAATGGTATCCCATACAGCATGCCTGGGGAGCCATGAAACAGTTGTCATATAGGGTGTGACATGATCAAGTTGTTTTCTAAAATTTCACTCTGGCAGCTCTTCAAGGAGGAGACTCAAGGAAGCTGACAGACTATCGTAATAGTCCAGGCAAAAGGAAGTGAGAGCTGGCCTGAGGATGCTGAAGAAGGAACATTCTGCTTGCTGGGCTCATAGAAATTACAACGGTTCACTCATTCCTTCTGCAGCCAGACTTTTGGGTTTGGGTGTACATAGATTTGTAAGTGAGTAAAGAGAACCTTCATGTTTCTAGAAAGAAATGCTAATGCTAGGATTACAGGACATTAAAATTGAAGAGCATCCTTAGATCTATTCCAACTCCCTCATTTTACCTATAAGTTATTGGCTACTTAATAGCAAATTTGAGGCTGGCAGCCAGGTCCCCAGTCAGTGAGACACTGTGTTGTTTTGTAGGATATTGTTACCAGTTGAATTGTATCCACAAAAAAGACATGTTTAAGTCCTAACCCCTAGTGCCCACAAATGTGACCTTATTTAGAAATAGAGTCTGTACAAATATAATCAAGATGAGGTCATTAGAATGGGCCCAATCCAACATGACTGGTGTCCTTACAAGAAGAAGGAGATAACCATGGGAAGACATAAAGATACAGGGAGAAAGCCATGTGAACATGGAGACAGAGATTGAAGTTATTCAACTGCAAGCTGATGAAGGCCAAAGACTGATGGCTACCAGCAGAAGTTAGGAATGAGTCAGGAAGAGTCTACCCAGAATCTCAGGGGGAGCATGATCCTGCTGGCACCTTGATCTCAGACCTTAGCCTTAACAACTACAAGAGAACACATTCCTGTTGGTTTAAGCTACCTGTTTGTAGTACTTTGTATGGCAACCCAAGGAAACTAATTCAGATATTGTTAAAGGTTAAATGTTTTGTGTCTGTGTGTGCAAAGCCCCCTCTGAAATAGCTTCAAAGCAATGGCCTAATGCAGAGCTACACTTAAAAAAAACAATAAAACTCGCTAAGCATTACACACTGTAAATCAATTTGGTTCAGTGGCAAATCTCATTTTCACAGTTTTTACACAATGATAAGACTTTAGTAACTAAAATTTAACTACACTTTATATGGCATTCTTACCCATTATCTCATTTAATCCTCACATCAGTTCTGAGAAGTAGGAACAGTGAGAAAGTGGTTGGTTGTCCCAAAGTTTCCAAGTGATGGAGCCACAGTCAAATTACAAGATTTCAGGGGCACCTGGGTGGCGCAGCCGGTTAAGCGTCCGACTTCAGCCAGGTCACGATCTCGCGGTCCGTGAGTTCGAGCCCCGCGTCGGGCTCTGGGCTGATGGCTCAGAGCCTGGAGCCTGTTTCCGATTCTGTGTCTCCCTCTCTCTCTGCCCCTCCCCCATTCATGCTCTGTCTCTCTCTGTCCCAAAAATAAATAAACGTTGAAATTACAAGATTTCAAGCACCAGATCCTGTGCTCTTGCCTGCATTCTGCTCCGTTAGTGGCTTTGACAGCTCCTCTCTGGTGAGAACCTTTCAGGATCAGCTGGGGATATGGACAAGGAAGATCCCTGCGCTGAGATTGCTTACATATGTTGACTCAGGAAGAGTCGACATGAGATACTACTGCAAATGCCAGCAAGCAGTTTTACTTCAAGGAAAGAAATGCTACTGATACAATGTAATAATGTAAATAGTCTAACTCATCCCCACAAACATTTATTCTCAGAGTGTTTGGGAGTAGTAAAAAAAGCCTGTAAGAGGATATGATGTTGCATTTCCTCCCTACTTGTATCCTGAGTCCAAAGAAATAAGCTTTCCTTACAAAAGGGACCTTTACAGCCTTGAAAACCAGAACCAATTCAGCTTCTGGAATTCAATTTCTATTCAAATTCAAATTCTTCTAGAATTCAAATTCTCTAATTTGTCTAGTAGACAAACTAGATCTACTCTTGTCCCTAGCATCATACTATGATTTTCTACCTCAGTTCTCATTGTGAGATTTTTATGGTTGGTAAGAAAAATCATGTCTTGGGCAAGTGATACAATTCAGTTTTTGATTTGGAGTTTGGCTCACTTATTTGTTTTTGAGACACTGGGCATCCTGTATAGATATTTGCAGGGAGACAAATAATTGGCCAACAGTCAAACTTCTGGAAAATGGATGTGATGTGTGGACCTCAAAAATACGATTTATCAGAAATTGGCTAACAGCATTATGGTTAATTACAGCCATCATGCCTCTAGCCTCATGTGGAAGAACCAGGGGGAGGGGGGGAAGGAAAAGGAAGGAAGCCTCTTCACTTGTATAGGTCAATAAAAGACATTGGTTTTCTACTAGCAGTCTTGTGGCTCTTTATTAAAGTAGCAGGAAAGTGACATCCAGCCTCAACCAGGAGGAAACCTTTGCACAGCACCAGTGAATCTCTGCATTCTAAGAGCTCACAATGCTTAGGGTCATTCTCTATTTGTTTTACGTCCTAAAAGTACTTAAAGTCAAGGATAGTGACTCAAAAGTAAACCTCAGCCTTTCATCTTTCTGAGTGGGCTGAAAGCAAGTTCATGACCAGTCCCCCATCCAGACCATAAATGTACATAATGCTTGGTCTCAGGACAGATACCAGAAACACAGCAAATAATGTCTGTCTCCGCATCTGCATTAAAGTCCTTCTCCACTGTGGCTGTGACTCTGGGTGCGTGGAAGGGCTCTCCAGCTTCATGACAGGTGTGCAATCTGTGAACAGTTAGAGTTACAGCTTTGAGTGTACTGACACACGCTCACATAGCCTCACATAGCCCCTTCATCCGCTCACACTCTTAATAAAAGCCAGACCAATTATGTTACAATATAATCCAGAGGAACAAATTTTTCAGTTATCCTGAAATATCACGTACCCTTCACTATTTAAAATAAAGAAGAAGTCACAAGCTGCATATTGGATGTCTTTTTCCTTCTTTTTTTATTTTTGTAACAGAACTTTCATTTTAGTATTTATTATAATAGGACTTGGATTTGCCCAATAGCTTTTAAAGTAAAAATTATCATTCCCCACCCAGTATCCCCACATACCTGCAAATGTTTATAAAGATCTTATTCAAAAGTTCCAAAGACAGTTGAGAAGAGTTTCCTATGGATAATTGAGACTCAACCACTGAATCCACCAGGTTTGATGCAGATAGATTTTTGTGGCTTTCAGAGTTAAAACACCAGGACCCCCACCTCCACCAGGAGCCCCACCTCTTTACATCTGTCCCCACTTTACAGATGAGAAACTCAGAGCCCCTAACCAACCTCAGGGCTGTGAAGAGCTGTCCTGGAATGCATGCCCACAGCTGACCCAGCAGCACCACACACAGCTTTTGACTTTTCGCCCTGTTAGTTACTTTGCCCAGATTTTCAGGAGACAGGAAAGCTCTGCCCGCCTCCCCACTGCCCCAGAGCTGGGAGTGACCTCCCAGAAGCACAAAGCAACTTGGCAGGGCAGTTGCTGTGAGGTCTGGGACTCCCCCAGCACTGAAGCAGTTAACTTGTAGGAAGACCTAGAGAAAGAAAAACAGACTAAGAACTGCCTTGTGGGGAGGAGGGCTAGAAAACGAGGCTGTTGCTGTTGTTTTCATTGTGTGCACTCTAATCAGGGAGGGTAAGAACAATGATGCATGTAATGCTGATTTTGGAACGTGTCCACGCAGCTTTTCCCAGGCTAGACAGCCTTGGGAACCAGTGATAGAGTGGCACACCAGGGGCACAGCCTCAATCACCAAGCCCAGGGCAGGGCAGCCTTTTCTGTGGATAAAATATGTGAGGGATGACAAGAATCTTCCCAGCATGGGAAGTGGCAGTAACAAAAACAATACACAACAGGGAAAACGGTGAAGGTTTTGCATCTCACAGCCTGGCCACGGGACGTGATAATTGAAAGATAGGAGACTTCTCCTTCTACTCACCCCATTCCATTTTTCTTTTTTGTTTGTTTGTTTCCTTTTTTGCATTCAACTTGCCCTCCCTTTTCTTCCCCACTCCCCTCCCCCAAACTCCCTCCACCACACTTTGAAGCCAAGATGAAAACCCTGTGTTGTGGCTGCTGGCACCAGGCTAGCACAGGGGGAATGGCTGAAGTGTGCTTTAGTTTAAGATGCTGTACTTTTCTCCCAAGGAAAAGGGGGGAAATCAGCTTGAAACAATACATTGCATTTTGCTGGCAAGCATACTTTATGTATCTAGGACCCAAACATGGTCCTAATTTTTCAAAGCTTTTGTCTTCAAGGATAAGGGAATAGCTAAAATGTGGCATCCTCCCTCAAAGTGAATGCATTGGGCTTTGGAGTGGTATTGTTTAATAAAATAAAACAAGGAGGAGGCAAAAGTCAGGCACATGAGCTTTTTGGTATTGACACAACTGCAGATCGTCACTTTCTCGAGTGTTGATGAAACAGCTCCTTTACTTTGAAATAGCACATTCGAGTTATGCTGTACTAAATAATTTTGAAGGAATGGCTTCCATATATTCACTTAGTTATTGCTTACCGGGCTTAGCAAATAAAGATTCAGGACACCCAGTTAAATTCGAATGTCAGCTAAACAATGATGAATTTTTAGTATAAGTATATGCCATGCAATATTTGGGATAAACTTATGCTAAAAATTTATTTGCTGTTTATTTGAAATTCAAAATTAGCTAGGTGTGCTACATTGTATCTGACAACTGTTCAAGTCATGAAAGTTTTTAAATCAACTCAACCTCCTAAAATTATGTTAAAATGTTAACAGCCTTGTTACAACATGAATTTATTTGAGATTCACCAATTTGAACTTAGGAATATTTAATATATTGTTGTCACCACAACAAAGACTGCCTATACTAGGGTCCTTCCATGCCCCCCCAATCTACCCCTTAAATATACACACATATACACAGTACCCCTCACTTCTCTGTTCCCACCACACACACACACACACACACACACACACACACACGCACACACACATGCACATACACTCACATACACACACACACCCCATAGGGGTTTTAAAAGGATTTTATGTACGTATTTTTCCATCAAAGGAAGGATTGGCTAATATGTTACTAAAGCAAAAGGTCGGTATTTATAATCAACTCCTACCATAGAATGTGTATATAGCTCCCACTTGGCCATTACTTAAAACTGCAGCTGCTTTGTCAAATAGTAATAGCTCGTGAGATCTAAATGAGGCATAATTATTTCTGGTTAAACATTTTTCTTCAATTTATCTACTTAATGCCCTGAAACGTGGTTTTATTATTTTATGTTTACTTAAACAAAAACAACCCATGTGCTCCTAGACATAAAATCAACCTAAAGGAACTACTTGGAAAGTTCCGCTAACCTGGTCCTGTATGCTATGTCTGCAAACACCTCATGTCCACTCTTGTTCATGTGATCTTGTGTTCACTTGAACATGGACCAAGTTGAAGGCCTGGTATTTTTGCCTCCCATAGCTGCTATCTCTGAACATGACCTGCAAGGTTGGTGAGCTTCGAAGACATAGGGACTGAATAGGGGGCTAAAGAAAGACTAAGAAGGTTTGGAGGACCGTGCTGGAGGAGAAGATTCAGAATGGTTTGAAGTCTCCATGCATGTGAAATTTAAATTGTGCACTTAAAACCATTGCCTTTTAAATGATTGTTGAAATGTGCGTTTAAACGTGTAGCTGGAAGATGGTCAGGTATCATCTAGAGATTCATGCCTCTTTTAATAACCATTTTCCTCCCTGCCAAAACTATTTTTTTTTTATTAGATAAAAGGTTACTTTGTTAGAAAAGTGGTTCCTTTGAATCAGTTTTTCAGTGTAAGCTCAGTCTGGCTTCCTCTTACATCAACACCAGGAAATGAATTATTAGAAAACTTCTTGAACATCTGTCCACTTTTCAAAAAAAACTAACAAACAAGATTTTAAATTTGAGGAGAGACTTGAACCTACATAACTTTCACACAAACCTTAACAGGGCCCATGATGTTTCATCATCCAATTTTCCAAACATAGTCAAGACGATCCCTTTGAGTTTGAAATTTTCATTATACAAAAAAAAGAATGGGGAAAAAATATAGTTACTCACCTCCTTACACACCTATTCATTACTCACCTGTTCTGCTTATACAGAACTATCACACGTTTACCAAATGAATTCATGTATCTGTGTAGCCAGTGAAGTAGGATGATGACTGAAGAGTCTGGAGAAATTGGCCTAATTTCAACTCTATAAACTTGGACAAATCTATTCTCCATTACTAGCCAGGAGACTGAGAAATAACAAGATACTATTTCTTCAAAGAACAAGAATGTAAGACCAGATGCTCAAAAATGTCTTCTTGTTCTGAAATTCTGATTCTATGTCAATTTCCATTAATGAGGCTTACTTTCTCCTCTATGTATCAGAGGTCAATGATTTTGCCAGTTAGTTGCACTTAATTAAACATATTTTTATGCACTTAATTAAACCTTTTTCATGGTAATGGCTTATTTTTTGGAAAACTTACACCCAAACAGAATACACTTTTGAACAGAAACACAAAGAAGCACATGTAAAGGAGTGAAACCATCAACTATTACGTCCACAAATCCCTTACTTTGGGAATTAGAATTTGTAAGTATTGCATTTTAGCCATTGAATTTTCAAATGAGGATAACACAAGGATATAAATGAGTATCTATTCTTTCCGGTGGGTGTGCCCATTTGCGGCATCACAAATTCAAGGATTTTGGCTGCATTGGAGTTCAGACAGACATCCAGAGAAAATAACTTTTTAAGAGAGTAAATGACACTCTCATTGCTTTCAGAAGACTAATCAAATATAAAAGGACTTGGATCAATTATAGGATTGATATGGCATGTGGCAGATGCTGTTCTTTTAGAAAAAAATGCAAAATATGGAGACTAGGAACCAGGAACCAATCAAAGGAATATCTGAAAAATGAAACAAACAACCAGTTTGCTGATCAGAGCCAGGACCCAAGGATTATTGTGAAGA
This sequence comes from Herpailurus yagouaroundi, assembly GCF_014898765.1. Classification (NCBI taxonomy): domain Eukaryota; kingdom Metazoa; phylum Chordata; class Mammalia; order Carnivora; family Felidae; genus Herpailurus; species Herpailurus yagouaroundi. The sequence continues at coordinate 82,063,608 of NW_024412394.1, forward strand.
AATCATTGAAATCATCATTTGAATCTAGGGAGAGTAGAAATGACAACCTGGATAAAGGGATTGAGAGAGAAACTGCACAACAAAAGGGTCTGGAGGGAACTGGGAGAGCCCTGATGCCCTTTCTTCAGAACTACAAGCCTCCAGGGTCGTCTTGCTTCTCCCAGCAGATCCATGGCAAATGGAAGTAGCCAGGGTCCTTCTTCCCACATTCAGACTTCAGTGATCTGGAGCACTGTGATATCCACATGGGGAACCTACTGCTTTCTCTGTCCCTGTACATCTCCTCTTTTCCTGACATGTCATTCCCAAGGCCTTTTAGACTAAGATCACTTAAAATGTTACATACCAAGTTATGATGCGTGATGTCAATGCTGCCAGGACTTCACTGGAATTAAAGCTTTCCGTTACCTGCGTATTTTACCTGAATATATGTTTGGGGGGAAAAGCAAGTCTTAGCACATGTGGTTTACTTTATGCAAGTTTTATTACTTTGTTCATTATTTTAAGAATTAATCATGTCCTCTAAAATAAAAATATAGACCTAGAGCCTGTTTATAACAGGTTCTCTCTCCAACATGAAGTTTCCTACACTGAGAGCTAAAACTACTTTTTTTTTTCCCATACATCCTTCTTTAATTGGACTGAATTATTATTCAAGTTAGCTTCCTGTTGCAAATCATCTCTCAATATACAGAAAATGTAGTCAATATTTTATCTAAGATGGCTCTATGGCTATATGGCTAACGTCCTTTTTGGAGCTTACTTCCCCACTGATTTCCACGTTAGAAACTTACATCTTTGTTTTGCACAGGGGATCCCTTAGCTAGGTAGGAGTACAGCAGAAGTGAGTGGCCTCCCAGGAGCTTATAATATGGAGCCTCACAGCCAGTCTCCTAAAAGCGGTACTGAACACCCTGGGTTACCTACCCTCAACTCAGATGAAAAAAATCCCTTTTTTTCCCCAAGAAGCTGAAAGGCACTTTCCTCACTCTGACTGTAACATGGACATGCTAGATGCTTTATCCCACCCCTCTTCTTCCACTTCATGGCAAGAACTGGGAGGACTTAGAGATTCTTGGAGCACACAAGCCACCAGCACTGTCCTCTTCCCCCTATGAGGCTAAAAGGCATATAGGTGTTGTGTCTAACCTGCCTCCTTCTCAGACTGTAATCACAGGAGAGCAAGAATTTGTTCACTCACTTAATAATTTTTTAACAACTATGTATATGAGCACGTGTTATGTGACAGAAACCATGCCAGGCAGATACAATGGTAAGCAAAGCAGGTGTGGTCTGTGCCATCAAGAAGTTTGCAGTCCAGTGGCTCAGTCAGTTAAGCAACCGACTTCGGCCCAGGTCATGATCTCATGATGTGTGAGTTCAAGCCCCGCATCGGGCTCCGTGCTGACAGGTCAGAACCTAGAGCCTGTTTTAGATTCTGTCTCCCTTTCTCTCAGTCTGTCCCTCCTCCACTCATGCTCTCTCTCTTGTTCTCTCTCTCTCTCTCTCTCTCCCTTTCTCTCTCAATAATAAATAAATAAACTTAAAAAAAAAAAAAAAAAGAGGGGCACCTGGGTGGCTCAGTTGGTTGAGTGTCAGACTTCGGCTCAGGTCATGATCTCACAGTTTGTGCGTTTGAGCCCCATGTGGGGCTCTGTGCAGACAGCTTGGAGCCTGGAGCCTGCTTCAGATTCTGTGTCTCCTCTCTCTCTGCCCCTCCCTTGCTGGAATGTGTCTTTCTGTGTCTCTCAAATAAATAAATAAATAAATAAATAAATAAAACATTAAAAAAAAAAAAAAAAAGAAGTTTGCAGTCCAGAGACAGAGCTCGCCATTAGTCAATTGATCATTGAAATAAATGGACAACTTTAAAACTGGCAAGTGCTGGGAAGAGATGTTATAGAATGTCATGAGGATATAAGGGTTTCCAAATACATATCTCAGAAGTGCTCTCATACAGTGCATAACACAGATTTGCAGGGGGGGGGGGATAACTTGAATGCATAATACATATCAATTCATTGAGAAAAGCTTCCCCAGTACTACGCCCCTCTTGAATTTGATAAAGATTATATACTCGCCATTTATAAACTTCTGTTACAATCCAGTAATACAATATTAATTTCTTTCATTTCTATATGTAAGAGGAATTAATACATTTGTACGGTATTTCTATCTGATCTGAACTTGCCAGCTCCCACACACAATGATGTCCACATTATAATAGCATTGTCCATCCCAGCTTCTGAAATACACTTTACTGGAAGGTTACCTTCAGCCTTAGGAAGTTGCCTTCTGTATTTGTATCTGAATGGGATGACTGGAGGTAAATCTTCTAAATGGCCACTTTCCAATGCCTGTACATGAAATAATATACACTTATGAAATCTGTAAACTAGTAAAATTTTTATCGATCAATCTAAAAATTAATTAATAGCAAAAATACCCATTCACTCCAGAAGATGAAAGATCCAAAGTAACAAATTTTGGAAATTCATGTATGTAATAAACAAAACTTTTCTCTCTTTACCAATTGGAAAAAAAAATGGGTGATAGTAGATGTCAAAATACTTGATTCTTCAAGAGACTGTATAAGTTCGGGTGACCTTACAGTTCTTAGTTTCCATTTCACATCTTTTAAAAGCTGTCAAAGAATTAAGTTACACCATATTCCCATGTGTATAATAGACTTCTTTCAAAATGTATTGATGATAATGATGGCAGTTCTTCCATTTACTTTTTCCAAATTCTAGCACAAAGCTTTAACAACTAAAGAAAAATTATTGCTGCTGCTGCTTAGAACGATAATAAACTCTGCCACTTACTTGTGGCTGTGTGATCTTGGGCAGACAACTTATTCTCTCACCTGTAAAATGAGTGAATTAAGACCTATTTCACAAAATTATTATCAAAATTAAAGATAACTAACATATGAAAAGTGTCTGGGGCACTCTCTGAATTGCCATGGGACGATGGTGATTATTATAAGATTTTGGTGGTTTAATTTAGCATTCAAATAACAGAAAAAACATAAAATCCCATATGTAAATCATATCAGGAAAATAAGAAAGCCTCAACAAAATAATCCCCTCTCATGAAGTGTGTAGAGCCTGCAAACACGTAGTTAACAAAGTTAAAAAAATTCCAAGATGAAGCTGTGCTGTTCAGATAGAATGAAAGTACTGAGCTCTGGGAATGAGACAAAAGGAAATAGACTTAAAATATTAACCAGAAAGATCACTGGATGTGAGACATCAGAGTCAGGATAAAACAAAACTGAGGTAGTTCCTTGGCTGGTTCAGTGAGTGGAAGTTCTGGTTCTGGTTAGCTGACAGCCGCCCAGAAGAGGGAGGAAGAACTAGGGGATCCATCAAGGTGCCACTGACCTGCTGGAGATTGTCCATTAAGTCTAAAAATGAAATTAAGCTCAAATTACAAGGACTAGTATTATATGCTCCAATGCTGCATGAGGTATCATTTGATCCAATAGAATAATCTTTTCTCACAGCTTAGGGAGTTGCTGCTACCAACTTGCACATAAGTCAACCCGAGAAGAAGGCAGAACTACTTTGAGAGGTTTAATATGTTATTCATATTCACTTTTCAAATGACATTTATCCCAAAGGACATTGTGCTTTGTAGATAATTCAGTTTAGGTTGCCAATTGGTCTGAACTTATTAAAGTTATTTTCAGAAACCATGGCTCTGCCCCTTGGCAATATAACTGACTAACACATTCTGCATTTGGTAAACAGACACTAGTTTCTTTAAAATTGTTTATTTATTATTTAAAATTATCTACAAAGACAGTCCACTGGAAATATTGAACTGGTACTCCAAGCAGGTTGCTAATAATTTAGAAGGAAATGCTTCCTGATTTCACCACCTGGGTGAAACTACCAAATTTTCATTCTCTAACAAAACCTTAAAAGTACTCCTTCTGTTGCAAATTCTATAACATATGCTATGCATACAGAAGTCTTTAAATAGGATTAGGTTAATCCAAAGGCTTAATGTTAAAAAGTATTTGACTCTGGGTAGCATGGTCTCCAAATGTGTCACAGAGACATGTGGACTGGTCCCCACCACCATGAAATGCTTAAGAAGTATCGATCAAGTAGTTGAATCTCAAATGGATGCCACATATTTACATATTATAATGTGTCTCTGTTCTCAAGGAACTCCTCTGTTCTAAGGAATTTACAAGTTGTCAAGGAGACATTATCAAAATTCAAAAGTATATATATTATGTATAAACATCTGTAACGAATATATGTGTGTGTCTCAAAAGTCAATACTGAGGGTGGGTGATGGGTATTGAGGAGGGCACCTTTTGGGATGAGCACTGGGTGTTGTGTGGAAACCAATTTGACAATAAATTTCATATTAAAAAAAAAGTCAATACTGATAAAACAACCTAATTTATTTTATTTTATTTTTTTTATTTTTAAAAAAAAAATTTTTTTAACGTTTATTTATTTATTTTTGGGACAGAGAGAGACAGAGCATGAACGGGGGAGGGGCAGAGAGAGAGGGAGACACAGAATCGGAAACAGGCTCCAGGCTCTGAGCCATCCGCCCAGAGCCTGATGCGGGGCTCGAACTCCCGGACGGCAAGATCGTGACCTGGCTGAAGTCGGCCGCTTAACCGACTGCGCCACCCAGGCGCCCCCAACCTAATTTTTTAAATGGGCAAAAGATTGGAATAAACACTTTACCAAAGATTTATGAATAGCAAGCAAGCAGAAGAAAAGATGCTTGAAATACGAATTAAAATCATATGGGAGGGGCACCTTGGTGGCTCAGTTGGTTAGGCGTCTGACTCTTGGTTTTGGCTCACATCAAGATCTCCTGGTTTGTGAGTTCGAGCCCCACGCTGGGCTCCGCACTGACAGTGGGGAGCCTGCTTGAGATTTTTTTCTCTCTCCCTCTCTCTCTGCCTCTCCCATGTTCGCTCTCTCACTCTCTCTCTCAAAATAAATACATACATACATTCACAAATTTTTTTTTAAAGTTTAAAACCATATTGGGATACCACTATATACCTATTAGAAGAGCTAAAATTAGAAAACCTAATTATACAAGTATTAGTCAGAATGTGGAGAAACTGGAACTCTCATACACCTATATTGGTGAGACGTAAAATGGTACAACCACTTTGGAAAACAAGGGCTCTTAATAAATTCATGAGAATAAGCCTGGAGGCATACTAAAGGCACACCATTATATGGTTATACAGCAGTCACAGCAAACTACTAGGGAGCACCATTCACATCCTGGTCTGTGTTCATGGTTTGCTCCCAGAAATGCAAAAAAACCCACAAAAAACAAAAAAAACCATAATCTGGGTAACCTCATGTGGCAAACCTTCCTAAGAAAGTTGGTTTTGAGACGAAGAAAAGGATGTAGCTGGGGTGCAGGCAGGAGCTGGTGAGAATAATATATCTGAAAACTGAACAAGATACGCCATTATGGAGACCAAGAAATCAGTGTTGCCAGCTGACTGCTGTATAAAAATCTAGAAATGAAAACGGGGACAAGTGTGATTCACACTTGCAGATCCCAGCGATATTGGCCAAACTGGTAAAGAATGGAAAAACCCAGTCAACAATACAAACCAACATTGGGTTTTAAATAGAGCAAAATGAGGGGTCAAGTAAGTAAAATTGCTATAATGGGCAGTTTTACTATTAAGCAACATTGACCTTCAGAAGAAACAGAGCCATATTAAATAATGGCAGAAATTTGTTACGGTTGGAGAGACGGTTGGTGTACATGGAGAGATCCTGTTTGGGGTTTCTTAAAGAGAAGTCAGGTGGGGAAGAGGACTAGGAGAAGCCAAGATGGTGGGGCATCAGGTGGGGATGATATATGTTAATTTACTGTAATGAGAAAGCTCACAATTAATAGGAGAGTAGTAATAGCTGTTCCTTATTGATACTTCATTAAATGCAAGTCTCCCTACTCAGGGTTATACAGTCTTCATACAAAATTTAATCTAACCTTCACAACAACCAAATGATATAAATATTGCCATCCCCATTTTATAGATGAGGACATTGGCAACTAGAGACATAAAGAATTTGCCAGTTGACACACAGCATGGAAGAGGAACAGTTGGGACTTTAACTCAGGTCTTTCTTAATCGGTCACTTATCCAAAACTGGACCAAGAATATAAAGCTCCATTCTACAAAAAATGGCAAATACTATGAGTCCCAAACTCCTACTTAGCATTTAAAGTCTCCAGTTGGGGCGCCTGGGTGGCTCAGTAATTAAGTGACCGACTTCAGCTCACGTCATGATCTCACATTCGTGGGTTCAAGCTCCGAGTCAGGCTCTATGCTGACAGCTCAGAGCCTGGAGCCTGCTTCCGATTCTGCGTCTCCCTTTCTCTCTGCCCCTCCCCCACTCACGCTTAGTCTCTCTCTCTCTCTCTCTCTCTCTCTCTCTCTCTCTCTCTCTCTCTTTCTCTCTCTCTCTCTCTCTCAAAAATAAACATAAAAAAATAATAATAAAATAAATCCCCCAGTTAACAGAGAGAAACTGAGTATGAGAGGGGAACAGAGAGAGGGAACAGTAAAATGTGCTCCAGGGGCGAGGGAGTTACCCCTTCTCAGTATTTTTTATTCCAATGGGGCTCCTCCCAAAGCATTAAAAGTAGTGTTGCAAGTTTTTAGAAAGTGGGGAACAGCTGGTGAGCAGTCTCCACTTTACAATGCTTGTCCTGCCTCACAGTTCTCCAAGGTCATTTCAAGACAGCAGGGCCAATTATCTCCTGTGTCATCTGCCTTCCAAATGCATTTGCAGATGTAAATAAGAAGCCATTTATTCTCTTTTTAAACTTCAAATTGCACTTCTGAGATGAAGTTTGAGTTTCCCAGAAAACCTGAAAATTGTATATGGATGAGAGGAATGACATGAACTTAAAATTTCACTTTACACTGCCTCTTAACTCAGGTCTCACATGAGAATCACCTGAGACACCAGTGCCAGGGTCTCACCCTAGATCAGTGAAATCAGAATCTCTGTGTGACAGACCTGGGCATCCCCATATGTTAAAAAATACCTTCTACCTCAGGTGTTTCTCTTTTTTTAATGCATATTTATTTTGAGAGAGAGAGAGACAGAGAGAAAGAGAGTGTGCATGCAGGGGAGGGGCAGAGAGAGAGAGGGATAGAGAATCCCAAGCAAGATCCTCACTGTCAGCACAGAGCCAGATGCGGGGCTCGATCTCATGGCAGTGAGATTATGACCTGAGCCAAAACCAAGAGTCAGGTGGACGCTTAACCAACTGAGCCACCCAGGCACCTTTACCTCAGGTGTTTCTAATGTCCAGCCAGGCTTGGGCACAGTGTTTGGAACTGACTCATATTTATCAAAAACATAAATTATTTTTTTATTCAACGTTTATTTATTTTTTGGGGGGACAGAGAGAGACAGAGCATGAACGGGGGAGGGGCAGAGAGAGAGGGAGACACAGAATCAGAAACAGGCTCCAGGCTCCAAGCCATCAGCCCAGAGCCTGACGTGGGGCTCGAACTCACGGCGAGATCGTGACCTGGCTGAAGTCGGACGCCCAACCGACTGCGCCACCCAGGCGCCCCTAAATTATTTTTTTAAAGAAATGTTACCTCTCCCTTGCATTCTGCATTGTCCCACAAGCCATAGGGACATTAAAAAGCAGTGTGATGGCCTCATTTTTGTATTTGAAAACTTGGAAATATCTCATCCTTCTGTGCCAAAATGTCTCACTCAAGGGGAGGCTAACTCTCTCAGTTCTTGCACACAGCCTACCTAAAGAGAAGCAAGGGGACACTGGATCCCAATTCAAGTTCCCTGTCTTAGATATAGGTAACAGAGGCCCAGGTAAGTAGGAGTGGGTAAGCTCTGCCAAAAGCAGGCCAAGTGACAATTTCTCAGCTGCTTGGTCTTCACATTAGGAGCTTTTGTGAAAGCTCAGAAAAGAACATATATGTGTATTATCAGCATCAATATAAGGTCCAGAATTTTTCAAGTTTCCAGAGGTTAAGTCAGAGTACTGGAACATCCTTCCACTTACAGTTTATCAGAAAAAGAAACTGTTTAAATGCTAGGAAATATTTGACATCATTCAATTGTAAAAATGACTTGAGGTCTTGCTTTCTCCGTCTCTCACAGCTCCAGGCACCCACATTACATGTATTTCACAGGCAGTGTCTGGGTGCAATGGGACTAGGTGACAATCAGAGCATGGATTCAAATCCAGGCTCATGCACCGGTAACCATGCAACCAGGGGCAAGTCATTGTCCACAGTGATCTGTAGAATGTGGGACAAAGAATACAAATGCTACCTACCTCTAGACACCAAGTCAAAGGGAGAAATAACACATATCAAGGCATTTTCTAGGAAGCCCTATACATATAAATTGTCTTTCATTATTTTTTTCATTTGCATTACATGAGTTTGAGCACCCTGCCAGTAGTCAGAAATGAGGCTAAACCTCTAGCTAACCTCAGACTAATTGGAACCAACCTTTGACAGCTTCCCATTGGCTTGCTTCCATGTGTGATGGAGTCCTCAGACTTGCCTTGTTACCCCCTCAGGCTGGTAGAATGGCTATAGTAAAGTAGGCGATCTTGTCTTCCCCTGGTACACTGGATTGACTCAAAATTTGCAATTATTGGGAAGCATTGTGTCCTTAATCACAAAGGGCTCCTGACTCATTTATCAAAATCATAAATTTATTTTGAAAAATGCCACTTCTCCCTTGCATTCTGTAGGAAAACACTCACACTCAGAGACTCTTTGGTATCCTCAGCAGCCTTTGTGGACCTCTTATTATTACTGCACATTGTTAAGACCTTAAATAGCAGATTTCTACCTACCAAATGAAAATTGGATAATTTAGACAATAAAAGAGAGAAATCACACTTTTTCTTGAATTAACCAGATCACAAGTTAAATAATTCTAGCAAAAGCAGACCATATTCTGCACTGTTTAGTATAGTAGTCACTACCTATGGGTGGATATTAAGCATTTGAAAAGTGGCTAGTAAAAAATTGTGATGCACAATACACCCGACTTCTAAGAGCTAGTTTCAAAAAGAAAGAATACAAAATAAATCACTAATTTTATACATGTTAAAATGGTAATATTTTGGCTTATTGGATTAAATGAAATACATTTTTAAGCTAATTTCACCATTTTCTTTTTTCTTTCTTTCTCTCTTTAAAAATGCTTATTTGTTTTGAGAGAGAGAAAAAGAGTGCACGTGAACAGGGGAAGGGCAGAGAGAGAGGGAGAAAGAGAATCCCAAGCAGGATCCATATTCAGTGCAGAGCCCACTATGGGGCTCAATCCCATAACTCAGGGATCAAGGCCTGAGCCAAAATCAAGAGACCGATGCTCAACCAACTGAGCCACCCAGGTGCCCTTTTTAAAAATGTTTTTAATGTGCCTACTGGAAATGTTTAAATTACATATGTGGCTTGCATCATATTTCATTCTATGGTGCTGATCTAAATCTTTATGTTACCCTCAGGAAAACTATTCAGTTTTCTAATTGTCTCTGCAATGCCCACCTGGATAGAGCTTGTACACTTAAGCACACAACAATAAACAAGTACAACTAAGTAAACTGTCACTGTGTGCATGTGTGTGTGTGTGTGTGTGTGTGCGTGTGTGAGTGTGTGTGAGTGTGTGTGAGTGTTTACAAGTAGAACTAAGAAGAGACTGTCTCAAATGTCTTTGATAGCTTGAAATAAGAGCTATGTCATTGCTGGAGCGGTAATATAGAGAGACAATCAGGAGCAGCAGCATCTAGGAACATATTAGCAACTCAGTCTCCAGCCCCACCCCAGACCCTACTGAACCAGAAACCGGGGTGGGGGGGGGGGGTGGAGACTGAAACCCATGCTTTGAAAAGCCCTCTAGGTGATTTTGATGCATGCTAAAATTTACAAACCATTGTCCTAGATAAATTGAAGCCTGAGGCAGGGATTTCTCACATAGAATATGCACGATTTTACCAAAGCACACCAGCCCCTTTTAATACTTATCGCTTTTGTCAGCACAGCACACAGCCCAGAGAGACCAAAAGATGACTTAAAATGAGATCATTAACTTTCAACAGTTTAACAAATGATAGTCATACTTCTACTAAGAGGTCATTTTTATTAAATTTAAAATATCTTGTACATAATAGACTCTCAATATGTATTTGATCATTTATTGACTTTCAAAATTTTCAGAGACATATTATAGTTAAACACGGAAAGAATTAAATGTTGTTAGTGGGTGCTGTTGGTGACTCTCCCAAATTGCCGTTACCGGCCAGGGTGCCCATTCCCTCAGCTGCTGCCAGTGGTGAGGTAAAGACTGACCTCTGTCATATTCTCCAGACACTTGCCTTGGGCTCTCTGGTGCCACTTCACTCGGAAGCGTAGGGAGGTCACATCATCCCCATCACCACATCACTGCCTACATCGCCTTCACGACAGCCACCATCATTGCCATCACCGCCTTCACCACAGCCACAACTCTTAACCGCCATCACCTCCTTCACAATGGCCACCATCACAGCCATCACCACCTTCCCCACTATTATTACACCCACAACCTTCCTCCTCATTCCCAGCAGATACTGATAGGAAGATGAGAAAGGCTGGTCCCTTTGTGTCAAGGTGAGGCAACCCTGCAGTGAGATTTAAACTTCCCACAGTCAGATCAAGGATCACCTCCTTGCCTGGCTCCTTTCTCCTTCCCCTTCCTTAACTTGCTCCACACTCTCCCTCACAAGAGTTTCCCCAAGACTGGATTCACATAGGAATGAATCCCTGTCTGAGGAGCTCCCTTTGGGCAACTTCACCGAGACAACTGTATTAGAGTTTCTTCCTTTATGTTTTATCTACTGAAAATTTTAAATAGAGTCTTATCATTACCCAATCAAGTGCAGAATGCTTCTCTCCGTCATCAAGCCACTGATTAGGAAGTAATGCAAAATAACTTAATAATATCCCAAATAAAACATATATAACAGGGTAAATCTGTACATATTCAGCTATTCTAAAACAATGTTAACCAAGTAGCCAGAGAAATGGAACTAACATCAAATCTTCCAGAGAACCAGGGGAGAGGCGTGTTCATCTGTTGAGGTTAGAACAATGGTTTTTAATCATTTGGAATTCTGGAAGTTTCTAAGAATTTGGTGAAACTTAAGGATCCTCTCCCATAAATAGGTACAAGAACACATGTACACAAAATTTTGCATGAATTTTCAAAAATTTTGTTAGTTTTCTGAAGTAAATTCTAAATTCTAGGTAAAGAATTGTTAGATCATAGTAATAAAACCCCATAATATGAAGGATTGAAAATTGCTTCTATTTAGTGCCAATAAGCTAGTTCTAATGATATTTTTAATTTTTATTTAATATTCTATATTTAAAATGTGGGGCAAAATCTAGTAACATTCAATCCAAAGACAGGCTTCTCAGTCTTTCCTCCCAGGCACCGTGGGCCCACCTGTCCTCAGAGTCTGCCTGCACAGACCCTGCCTCAAGCTGTGACTCAGACACCAGGAGGCCAAGACTGCAGGCTCACAGCCATCTCAGCCCACCCCAGCCCCAAACAAGGCTGACTCTATTGCTTCTAGGTCCAGAAAAAAAGCCATTTGGAATTAATACCACCTCCTCCCTGTCATGCCTTGTTACTACTCCAAACATAACACCCCCTCGAAATCTCTTCTCTTCAAAGTTCCATCTCCATACTGTCCTCTGCTTCCCCTTCTGTCTTCTATCTTCTCTCTAATCTTCCAGACCTTCCCATTCTTCCTGCTGGATCCTCCATGCCAAGATGAACAAACCTCTTTATACTCTTTACCTCTTTACTGAATGCTCATTTCCTTTACTCCCTTGCCTTAACTAAACTGGGCTTTCCTTCCAGACACAGCTAGAGCAGATGCTTCTATGCAGTCTTCCATGCTCCATGGATCAGGTGAAGGGGATCGGTAGAAGACTTGGATTATTTTTTTTTTTTGCACAGATCAGCACCACCCTTGTCTTCTGGCATATTCCTATCCCAACCTTATCATTTGAAAAGAGGCTTTATCTTCATCATTTATTTTAGGAAATTTCATTATGTACCTACTTATTGAGTAGAAGGCCTTACTTTAAAATTTTGAGTTGAGGGGCGCCTGAGTGGCTCAGTCAGTTGAGCATCCGACTCTTGATTTTGGTTCAGGCCATGATTCCAGAGTCCTGGCATTGAGCCCTGCATGGGAGTCCACACTGAGCATGGAATCTGCTTGGGATTCTCTCTCTCTCTCTCTCTCTCTCTCTCTCTCCCCTGCCCCACCTCTCTCCCTTGTTTGCATTCTCTCTCTCTAAAATAAAACAAAATTAAAAAAAATTTAGTTGATTATATATATAACAGTTAACTTTAATATAGATGTATTAAATAGAGTTTCCTATAAGTAGGACCCAAGCCAGAGACTCCATTATACCTGACTTATTGTGGGGACATTTCTCAGGAAACTCTTATAAGGGAAGGAATGAAACAGGCCAGAGAAGGGGGTTTGCTGAACAAGGGTGTGTTACTTGCCTGACTGTGGGCAGATAAGCTCTGCTGTTTAAATCTTGCTAAAGAGTTCTCCCACTTTGAGGCAGAGGGGATCAGGCAGCATTCAAGGTGCTGAATATACAGTAATAAACCAAACAGACAAAAATCTTTACTCCTATGGGGCTGCTGTTTCCTCTGGGGAGGCAAAATGAACAAACACTTAAGATGTAAGGAGGTAACAAATGTTAGGAGAAGCTAGAGAGTAGATGGACAGGGAGCACTGTTTTGGATAGAGTGGTCAAGGAAGGCCTCTCCAGGAGGTGATATACAAATTGAGACCTGAATGTAGTGGGTAATTTAATCACACAGGCATCTGGAAAGAAAGCATTTCTGTGGAACATCAGAGGCAGAGATGTTGATCCAGAAGCACATTCGATGTCATCAAAGAAGGGCAAGAGATTTGTGTGGCATAAATGGGGACACAGTTGAAGGTCTAGCAGAACATCTGATGAGTAAGGCCTACAGGTCATAGTAAGAACCTGTTTTATTCTGAAAACAGTACTTCAGGTCCCACCTCCCTAGGCACAGTGATTGGTCCGGGGCTGGACTCTTGATCCCAAATGGACCAATCACAGCCTCCCACATTACTGGCCATAGTATTAGAACCAACAATGCATACCTAACTGGGCTGTGCCAGAGTTCTCTGAAAATTTTCACATTAGAGCTAAGGGATAAGGGAGTGTTCTCATATGGCAAAGCTGAACAATATGAGCTGTCACATTTTTCAGAATAGAAGTCTAAAGGTGAAGAGATGCAAAATAAGTGGCAAAATGAGTGGCAGAGTAGCAAAAAGGACAGTGCCATTGGTGGGGACATCCTTAACTCTAGTCACCCATTTATTTATTTACCAATAAATTTGTCTTGGTCTGAACTAATTGGCTTTGGATTTCCATCACGTGAAAGTGAGTAGGACTTCTCCTAAGTCCTAGTGCCTCCCCAATTATAGTCCTTGTCTTCACTGGGAGGAAAATAACTATCTGCTTTAAACCATCTATTTATAGTATTTACCTTTTTTTTTCTTGTTACTGTCATCTAGAAACTTCCCAGTCACTCCCTTTCATTCATGGAAAAGTGGCATGTAGTTCAAATTGGTCCTTCTTACTCAACTCCAACATCATCTTGAATGTGTCTTTGTGAGGATTCCCTAGCCCTGGCCACATTCTTCTCAGGTTTCCTCCATACACAATACATCCATCTCTACCTTACTGGAATAGTTTGCATGGCCACACTGTGTAATATGTTATCCTTCAGAAGTGTCCCATATCAGAAGTTTTAAATAAATTCCAGCATCTCAAGCTCAATCTCATCTTTCCAAAAAGAATAAAAGTGTGGATCTGCTGATACCACACCGAACCACCTTCTTTAGGGTAAAGCAACTGAGAAGGGGAAAGAGCCTGAAAATTTCTGAGGACACTGTTTGATGTCTAACCATGTAGACTAATAAATATGCTTTATTTTTTTTCTCAAGCCTTGGTTGGCTTTTTTGCCACTTGCAAATGATATCGCTGCAAATGTCTAATTCAAGACATTTTACCGGTGCTGGGACAGTCAACCCTTTCTTCCCTGAGCAAATATACAATGTATGTTTTATCCCATATCAATGTATATTTACTACTGACTATTCTCCTCAAGATTTCTCATATTTCAAGTGTGCTCATATTTCTAATTATTGGCCAAACACATTGTCTACAACTTGAGAAAATGAAAGCATATAACCTCATACATACATAAGCATCCATCTTAAAAACTGTAAATTTGGTCTACTAATCTTCACAAGTGAGCTTACCCACCTCTCACCTATGATTGCCTAGCTATAAGCTGGTAACTCACAAATTTTTATCCATCCCAGATCTCTCCCCACATCTTCAGAATCATAAGTCCAATACCTCCTTATATTTCAATATCTCAACTCACATGTCAGAATCAACACATCTATAGCGGAGTTCACCATCTCTCTCCTCTTCCCATATTCCTTTTCTCACTCACTATCACTACCAACCCCCAAGTGATCCAAGCTAGCCAATCATTCTCCAGTCCTGCCAATTGACTTTTGAAATATTTCTTGAATCTATGCCTGCCTTTCCACCTCATCACCTAGACCACTGCAGTAACTATCTAAAGCAGGCTTCCTTCAGTTCTGTCTTCCACTACTGTAGCAACCTCCTAACCAAAAAGCAAGCACAACCACACCACTCTCTGACAAAAATGTGTCAAAGTTTTATAGATCTAACTGAAACTAAATAAATGTTTCTGGCCATGTTGAGTTTTATGGACCACTAGAGACACTAGTTGTTCTCAAACCAAATTGAATTCTTTTTTTCCTTTTGGCCAGTTTGAATTGCTCGCTTTTATTCTCCATTACAATGCCATCAAAGACTGACTATGTCTAGCTTTTGTCCATCAGAGGTTGATGATATTTTTTCTTCTTTTCGAGTTTCAGTTATTTGTCCCTCTCTCTATGAAGAAATGGGTTGGCATCACAATGGAACTCATGAATATAGGCCATGAGATTTAGGTCAATATGAAATATTTTGGAATGAGAGGGTGCATTACATCTAGTATGCTTGATCTTAGCAAAACACAGATTTTCATGAAAACCCCAGAAACACTTGAAATGTTTCCATAAAATGGATTGAAAAGGCTCTGAAGTCTTCAAAGGGCTACTTAAAATGTTTTGATGCGTTACGTGTAAATGAACATGCAGATTAAATTTCCATCCTAAATCCACATGCTTTTAAATCATTGAGAAGAAAGTACTTTGCCAAACATGGTCTTGGTTTTTCTGAACTCAAAGCAATTTGCAATATTCAATAAACCTAAATGTGACAGGGTTCACCATTCCTTCATCAATCTCCTTACTAATTCAAAGCATCATCACTAACCAGCAAGTTTAAGTAAGAAAAGGAAACTGATGCAGAGTATGAGAATAAATGGAGACTGAATCTCCGCTCATCTAAAGGAAATGATGACTGTCTGAGATCTATGGGAGTTAGTTTCTTTCTCTGTATTTCATTTAATCAAATATTGATTTAATCAGCAGGTATATTTTTGAGCACCTAGTACATGCCAGGCACCATTAGGGAATCAAAGAGTTGTATGGATCTCCCCTTTCCTGGGAGGTAGAAAAATATATTTATTTTGGAAGCCTAAGTACAGCATCACTACCTGGAGGACAGTAATCAAGTGGACACAAGCCATGGAAAAGTGAAGTAGGAGGTAGAGAAAACATTTACATTCATATGTTCTCTGGCCTACAGAGCAGGAAACTGATGTACTGTGGTTTATGTACTACTGAGGTAGCTGAAGGGCTAAGAACCACATCCTCAACCTAGTGTCCTTCTCAGCACCTGCTAGTCCTGAATGTCCTGGATCTTAGTATCCCAGCTTCCTGGCTGACGCATCCCAGCGTATCACTGGAGTTATGGAAAGTTCAGGTTGCTAAACACTGTAGACTGTCCACTGTGGAGAACCACCTGGCTCAGAAATCCACTTTCTCAGCATACAGTCTAGTGACAAAACTAAGAGAAGCTTAATTTGGGGTTTTCTAGCTTAAAATAAGTTACCAGCTCTCCCTTATTGACCATGCTGGTCAAAATTCCCTACTATCCAAACTCTCAGTCCCAAGAGCATTTGAGATTCTGCCTAATTCATGCATGGCTGCTGCTAATTAATATTTTAAATGTTTCTGAGTTCTTCCACATTTTCCTGAAATGAAATAATGTGATCATCTCACTGTCCCCCAATGCAGACCCACAAAAGAGAGAAGGAAAGTTGAGAGACTATCCTTAAAATCTTCAAAAGAGAAAGATTAAAGGATACGGAACACTTTTATTTATGGGCATTCTAAGAGCAAGGACCTCACATTCTGTATCTTTTCATACTTCCTTATAATGCATAATGCACACACACACACACACACACACACACACACACACACACACACAACCACCATCTCTTAACAAAACCCTGCAATACTAAAATCAAGGCTAACCAAGTAAGGAGCTGGGTAATGGAGGAGATTAGGGGGGGGGGGCGGTCCCAGAGAGAAGACTCCCTGGTGACAAAATACAACTTTTTCATCTTCTATTGGTTTGTCCTTTGTTAGTCATTTTGGCAAGGTAAGAAATGAGAATATCCCCCACTTGTGTGATAATAAGCATGTAACTCCAAATCTCTAACACTTCCTGGACAAATTGAAAACAAACCTGACAAGAGAATAAATGTAGGGAAA
This sequence comes from Herpailurus yagouaroundi, assembly GCF_014898765.1. Taxonomy (NCBI): domain Eukaryota; kingdom Metazoa; phylum Chordata; class Mammalia; order Carnivora; family Felidae; genus Herpailurus; species Herpailurus yagouaroundi. The sequence continues at coordinate 82,080,438 of NW_024412394.1, forward strand.
GAGACATGCTGTAGAAGTAAAAGAGGTTTTTGGCGTGGGTCATTTTTATCAGTCCTTTCTTCAGCAACTGTCACACGGCGATTGAGTTACATTAGATATTGTGGGAATGAATTGTTACACTGGCAGCAGCCTCGTGTTAGAGAAGCTCTTCCCTAGATCAAGGGTTGCAAAATTGAACAAGAAGAAATACGCACCAAAAAATCTCTTCCAGAATGTGGAGGCTTTATTATTTCCATTGTGAGTGATATTGCATCTTTACCACAAATTCTAAGGTCATATGCTGAATTCTCAATTTTTGACCTGCTTTTGAGCTTCACAGAACAAAGACTCACCAAATTAGATTTTCCTGGTACATAAACTACATCTTGGGAGCAAATCAGGCACCTCTGGAATCAGCATTGACTTTTTTAGGCCACCAGGACAACTACAACTGAATTACTGCCTCTGAGGAATAAGTAGACTCTTGTCTTGATCTGAAAGAGCTATTTCAGTTTCTGAAAGAACCAGATCTAGTATTTTTTTTAATATGCTGGAAGACTGTATTCAACAGCATGTGTCAGAGAGTGATACCTGGGATTACATTCATGTCAGATGACAGCTGGACAGTTTGGTGGCCAAAGAATGTGAGAAAAAAAAGACCTGTAGTAGAGTCAATGACTTCATTGATGGATATATCCTTGAAAGATTAGTCCTATCTCTCTTCTCATACCCATTTACTTATCTGTTAAAAGTAGTGGTTTTGAGTGGGACATGAGGGACATTAGCAAGCAAGCAGGTGCACAAAAGCTCCAATCTTCATGCAGTAAGGCTACTATCAGTGGTAAAAACAACATGAGACTCTTCACCTATAGATCAAGGGATAAGAGTTGTTTCTTTTCCCCCATCTTTATCACAGAAATGTGTGGTTAGTTTGCTGGTGGAAACATTGTTAAATACCATGTATATGCTCAGCTAGATACTAAACAAATCAAGAAAAAAATGATTTATTTAAACATACTTTAATTATTTGTTAAGTAATTAAAGTTTCTAGAGAAAAAAATTTAATTTAACTAATACTTTTAAATCAGTAAACATCTTCAAACATCGTAACAATAAAAAAGAATATGGGGCACCTGGGTGGCTCAGTTGGTTAGGCATCTGACTTCAGCTCAGGTCATGATCTCATGGTTCATGGGTTCGAGCCCCATGTTGTGCCCATGTGCTGACAGCTCAGAGCCTGGATCCTGCTTCAGATTCTGTGTCTCCCTCTCTCTCTGCCCCTCCCCATCTCACACTCTGTCTCTCTCTCTCTCTCAAAAATAAACATTAAAACATTTTTTACAAATAATATAAAAAATAATAAGATACTCTAAATGTTACAATTACATTTTTGGATAAGAGTTGCATGCTATAAGTGCTTAATATAGTCCAGAAATTATTTTAAGCACTTTATGGTTTTAAAATATTATTTGTTCCTCACATTGAGATACATATTTTCAGAATAATAGAACTTGAAAATATTCATAGAATATCTAACCTGCTTCCTTCATTTTATCAGTTGTCTTCATATTATACTATATTTAAAAATGTTTTTACTTAAAAAAAGACATTCATAATTCCACAACTTAATCATTGCACCAAAAAATTATATAAAGTAAGATATTAAGTCACACTTCTCCCAGTCCTCTACCTAGAAGCAGTTTGAGGCCTTCCTTTTCTGATTTTTTCCTGTTTATCAAGACATCTCTATATTCTGAGAGAGCGAAAAGGAGACAGGTTTTTTTTTTTTTATCATGTTCTACTTTTTTATTCAGAAAGTGTTTTTTCAATTTACAATAAATAATTGACATTATTTGAGATAAGCAGAGAGGATCTTCATTGTTTTTAGTGGTTGCATATTACAGACCATAATCTAGCCAGTCATCCCTGTATTGACAGACAGTTAAATTCTCTTCTACTTTTTCTACCACAAACTGAACTAAAATGAACAATCTTCCAAATATATATTTTTTATTTTATTTTATTTTATTTTTCTAGGCTCTGGGTTAGATGTTGAAAGAAGAGATTCTAGATCAAAGACCTGCCTTTTTGCTCACAGAGGAACTGATGTCCCTAGCACAGAGCCATAGAGATTAGCTTGATGTAAGCTGGAGGCGCCAGAAATGGAGAAAGAAACGTGAACAGAGGAAATGTCAAGTGAGGAATTAGAAATCAAGGACTCATGTTTCACTCTGAGAGTTAGGAACCTGCTTATGGGTGGCTTACATGTTTCTACAAAAACCTAACCAGGGAAGAGGGGCTTTGGGACTCATCAGAGTCCCAGATCCAATGAAAGACAGGCCACGGTGAAAGCAGGGAGCCTAAGCCTAATGTTGGATTGCAGCGCTTGAGGATAGAGGAGTCGAGAGGAACTGCAATTCAGACCAGGAACAAGAAGAAGAAGGCATTACAGGAATTCACGGCAGAAAAGGTCCAGCCCTACAGCAGTGGGCAAAGGTCCCAGACAAGAGCATGCTCTGAGGTGTTTCAAGATATTGCCTATTTTGTGCCCTCTCTCCTTTTCCCCCAGACTTTCTACGAAAGCTGCTACACACAAAGCCTTGTAGCAGCAACACCATGGGGAACAGAGCAAGAGAGGGATTGTCCCAAGTTTCAGGAGTGGCAAAGGCAGAAAAAGTCAGGGGTTCATTGACAAGATGGAGGCAGAGTGGAGGCAGAAGTGACCGGACCATCTTATCCACATGTACCAGAGGAAGATGAGCTGGAAAAGGGAGGCGGGCTCCAGACCCTTCTGCTTTACTGAAAACAGAGCTGTCCATGCAGCAGACACATGACATGGACCACAAATGTATGGCCCTATAATATGAAATCTTTTTTCATTTTAGCAAAGGTACCAAAACACATTCACCTCAAAATCCAATAGTAGCTTCAAGAGGATTTTAAGTAACTCATTCTTTACCATACAGATATTAAACTTTGATTGCCAAGTCTCTGTGCTAGCTCCAACAATCTGCCTCCAGTAACTTTCCACCTCCGCCAGCTCCTCACCCATGCTCAGCCCCCCGTCTGCCACACAGCCAGCCTCCCGCTGGCCTGGAGCCACAGCTCTCTTGCTGTTGTTGCTGACTGTGCCAGTCTGCCAAATGCTCCTAGCAGCCGCACATACCCATTTGGCATGAGGGAGAGAAGGAGAGGACTTCATTTTCCCTCTACTGGATCTCTTTTTCTCTCCCTCCCCTTCCCTCAGTTGCCTTCCCCTCCCTGCACTCTCTTTCTCTCTGTCGTCTCTGTCTCTCTCTCTTTCTGCAGTTCCTTGACTGCTGTAAGTCACAAAACAAAACACATTTGCATCTTCCAGTGGCTCTCTAGACTCCTATTACTGAGGGAAATATTGCCCATCCGACTTTGATGTAGTGAAAAGACAGGAAGACACTGGTAAATTCTCTAGGGAAGACCATGTTGAAACAAACTAAGATTCTTGCAGTTAATCCTTCCATATGTCCTTGCTAACAACTGTTGCTTTAAGTAATTATACCATTCCTTAGGTTCAGCCAAAAAAACTTAGAAAATATTAATTCCAAACCCTCACTCCATCCCCTACCAAAAAATGTTTGATTATCTGATATCATGGTTGTCTTTATTAAAGTTAGATATTAAGAAGAACAGCTCACTCTCTTGCTTTTCTGTTCTATGTTAAGAGTTTGGATTCAGGGTGCAGTACTGTGTACCTCCTCTTTGAAGATCACTAAACATTATGGAGCAGGATATCTGGACTGTTCACTGTAGGTGGTGGGTTACTGGGCAATGACTTGCTGCCAGGAAAATAGCATTGTTGTGAAATGAGAGGACTTTGAGGAGGCAAAATGGCATACTGGAAAGTGGACAGAGTCTCTCCTCTTGAGCATCAGTTTCTTTATCACAAGGGAAGAATCATGCCCACATTAGAGGATCAAATAGGCAATGTATGCAATGTGAATAGTAAAATACCTGCCCCATGAAGGGTGCTCAGGACTATGGTTCTTCACTGCTGTGGCCTGTGAGACTCTGGAATTTGTGATAGCTTACCACATTCCTATCCTTCCCTCTTACCAGGATCCATTACCCTATGGCTATTTGATAAATGTTTATGAGATTACTGACAACGGGCTGTGGTTTCAAGTAAAAAATAAATCATGGAATAAAATGTGGACACACGCTTATTGTGTGTCCTCTATGCACCAACAGAGTGCTGAGAGCTTTCTGTATTGTCTTCATTTGGGTTCCTTGGAAACAGATTTTGAGATGGAGAATTGCACGCAAAAGGTTTACTGGGGAGTGCTTTCAGAAGATATACCTATAAGGAAGAAAGGAGACTGGGATCATACAGAGAGAGAAGCTGATCCACAATGAAGTAACAGTTGAGACTTTAGCTTCCCATCTGAGAAACTTTGGAGCAAAAATTCCTTCACAGTTATCCTAAACTGAGGCAAGGGGCTGGATTTTCGATGTCCACTTAAGCCAGACCACCCTCTAAGAGGGAACATAACCTTGACTGGGCAGTTCCATGCTACCAAGGGCAACTCCTATAGGAGTAGGAGATCTCAAAGTTCACAGTTGCATTTACCAAGATATCCTCAGCCCAAGTTTCAGGAACCCATTCCTTTCCTAGGCCCTGACATTGGCTTAGGAGGACTGCCAGGATGGGAGTTCCACCTTCTCTGAAGCTCCACAACTCTTACAATTAAGTTCTGAACCTGGTCCTCCTCTCTGTCTTCCCTTCAACTGCAAGAGATTAATTTCCTTAAATGGTGCCAAAGGGGCCCTCTAATTTTCACATTCTGCCTTGAAATAGTAATTAATCACTCTAAGCCTGTCATTATCCCTCCTTGATGAATCAGTGGTGCTCAGCAACACTCATCCAATTCCAAAGTCCCTAGACTTCCAGCATATTTCCCATTACCAGGAATATATCTCCTCCCAACACATCTCAATTCAGTTTACCTCTAGTGAAAGTTTTAACAGTTACACCAGTATATCATTCTAGGGGATATATATATATATATAATATATATATATAATATATATATTATATATATATCATATATTATATTATATTATATTATATTATATTATATTATATTATATTATATTATATTCCTGCAAAAGTAATGGAGGCCTCTTGCCACTCAACCAAAAAATGATTCTTTTCTTCTCTTAGAGTCTATTTCTTATGATCATTCCTGGTACCAACTATCTTCAACTGAGTTCCCTTAGAAACAGACTTTGGAAATGAAATGTTGCATGCAGAAGACTTTTTGAGAAATGTTCTTAGAAAAGACACCTGTCAGGAAGTGAAAAAGGTAGGATTGAACAGAAGGAGAAGCCTATCAAGGTAAGGTTGCAACTGAGTTTCAGCAGATTCTATTGAGAGCTCTAAAGATGGGATGGCCTTTCAGAGTTGTTCCAAAATGAGGCATGGGGGACAGGCTTACAGACACCTTCAGAAGCCAAGCATTGGTTTTAGGTCACACATTGAAAGGAGATATCACCTTAGATGAGATAGTTCTCTACTGCTGAGGGCCATTCCTGGTGAGGAGAGCAGCCTCAAGCCCTCAGCTTATTCCCATGAGCTTGGGTTCAGTACATCAGCCCTGAAAAGGGGATCTTGGCAGACTACTCAGTATGCATATTATTTTATCTATGCTACAACCATGTACAACTAAAAGTTTCAATCCTGATTGCTTTCCCTGCCTCCTGAAGGACAGTCTTTTTTTCCCATGAGTTACAGAGAAATTAAGCCTTTGCCTGTGGTCAAATGAACTAGTGATGATAGACATAGCAGGATCAGGCAAGTGAGTTGGGTAGGTCACTATGAATATCAAGGAAATAGTGGAGTCACAGTCTTCAGGTGAAGAATCTGAGCCAAATACAGGAAGTCTCTAGAAGAGCTTCAGCATTTAGAGTCCAAAAGTCTTATGAAACTCATTGTCAGAGCCACAATGGAAAGGCTATGATACAATTTCTCAGACACCTGCAAGAGGGCATCTGCTTAATTTTAAGAGGAAACAACTCAGGACAAGCTACCTAACCCATCTTTCCAGAGCAGAATTATCATCATTAAAGGGACCCTGCTGGTCTCTGTCTAAAACCATCCATTGCCCATATTCTGACAATATTAAATTGCCTCATGGCTTGCAGCATAGCAAGGGAGAGTGCCAAATATCTAGGAATCTCCAGTGTCAGACCCCATCTTGTTTTCTCCTCATTTTCTCAGCATTGGGCAGACATCATGTTCACTCTCAAAGTCAGTGAAATCAGTCACAGTTCTTACTCTAGGAAAACGTGTTTGTGACATTACTTTCTCCTTCACTATCGTCTAGTGAGATATCCTTGAGAAAAGATCCACATATATTGTCACAACGACTACCAGATACTCCTTCAAAGCATATTAAAATGTAAATTAGCCCCAGAGTTTGCCAGAGACCAAGTTTGGTGGCCAAGCTCCACTTCCAAACCAACGTGGTCAGTTCACTTAGTTGGCGCTAAAGAAGCTCAGAACCACTGATTTGGTTGTGATATGGACCAGTTAGCTTTCTTCTCTTCTCTAACTATTGGCCATATTCCCAAATCCAGGTAGCTTGGTCCCAGATACAGATTGGGTCATGGAGGAACAGACCAGGCATGCAAATGGACCACAAGAGAAGATCACAGCTCAGAGCTCACTCCCCTGATAGCAAGTCAACAATTTTAACCTCCATAGGGAAATAAAATCACTGTGAGTAACTAAGAGTACTTAATAATTATTTGTGAAACTAATGGGCAAAATTAAATGGAGTAATTGTTCTGTGCATTTCACATGTCTGCCCTTGGCTTGTCCGTTTCCGTGTTGCATCAGATACTGAGGCTGAGCAGAGTTTTCCCTCCACCTCATTCACTGGCAAAAACATATCATGTCTCAGCACACCAGGGGATACCCGGTGACCTGCTGGGGAGCGTGAGCTGGAGCAGTTCCTATGACAGCATGTGCCACTTTGCCTTAATAAAAATCACCAAACTGAAAACAGATGACAGCCACAGATGCTGAGAAACTGAAACATATAAACAGTCTCCTTTGCTTGGTATAGTTTTTTTCTCATACAGTCGCTCTTTTTTGACCAATTGGTGTGTGTGTGTTGCCCGTGTGTTAATGAAGACTGTGGGAGGCTCTTGGCCCAGTGCTGTGCATGAGGCTGTAGCCTGAAGAAAAGGCTCCCTGGGACACTGACCAGATTTGATTAAATGGCAGGGTGGTCTGCTCTAGAAGAATCCACTTCACACAGGGGGTCTCCTTTGATTATTTCCACTTTTGTCATCAGAAAGAAACATGGGAATCTGGCCTATTTTCCTGAATCTTCTTGTGTTATACCAGTTCCCCCCATCTTACACTCTCTTTCCCCTTTAGGTCACCCTATCAGTCAACAATATTTATTAAAACCCCATTGTAGGCAGACACCAGCATCAGATCCCACAGAATACAATGAAATAAGAAAACAATCCCTACCACTGAGGAACATATATACTAGTACATAGAAACCACACACAAGCATGAGGCAACCTGACATTTTGTGAAAGCCTCAGCATACTGCAGTGTAAAAAGTCATTATAAATTAGAAAGTAGAAAGCAATAAAGCAGAGGCAACAACAACAACAACAACAACAACAACAACAACAACAAACAGAGTTAAGCAACACTTATGTAAACAGGCCTCCTAGAAGAGTTAAAGTTTGAAGAAACCATTGCTAACATCTCCATTGACCATATCCCAAGTTGCGAATAATTCAAATTATCAAGTTCCTTTGATTCTGCCTCCGAGTTTCCTTTTGTGTTATTTTTCAAGCCTGTTTTTCCTACTACCACCACCAGGCCATAAAGCATTTTGCTCCTATAGCTATTTTAAGGGCCCTTCCTATATCTAGCCATCTCTCCCATTACATCTCTTTAATGTACAATTGTCAGATTTTTTTTGTAAAATACAATGACTTCCTTAAATAATTGGCTTGCTGAAGAACCAATAATGGCTCCAAGTTGTTTCTCAAAAGAGAGTGGAGGGACCACACTTATAGAATCCAGGTTATAATCTATATACAAGTCAGCATGTACCAGCTAAGCAGTATTGAATGCTATTATTAAATTACTGTTATTGTTATTTAGGTAAATGTTTATGAAATTGCATGTACTTCTTTTCATAGAGTTGGTTTCATCATTTGCAGAGAATTGAGTCCTGAATTAAAATAATCCCCTCAAACCATGAATCTAAATCAAGTAAAAGTAAACAAAATTTAGAATCATTAGCCTAATGTCCAGAGTGAGAAAAAAAGTAAGATATACTTTTCAAATCCAGATGTACCACCCTTATCCAGATCCCCACCACATAGATGGTAAATTGATGAGGCAACAACCCGGAAATATCTTGGGCTAAAAATACCTGATACATAAATTAACATTATGTTTCATAACTTCTCCAGCAAAGCCAGTGACATCATGATCCTTTCACCCTGGAAATTTTTTCTGTTGAGTTTTTCAGAGATAGAAGTGAATCCTTCCAAGAATTCCTACTATCACATGAACTAACCAAATCAGGAAGAGTGGATAAAGTAAGATTAAGGTCAGGAACTTTTTTGAAAAGTGTAATTCACAAGAACACCAAAATAATGAAAACAATATGGTAAGGCATAAGTAGGCAATCAGATTAATGAAGCAAAATACATGAAGTCCAAATTAGATTTTAATTACCCATGAGAATTAGGTATATATGCTATTTTAAACTAGGGATGAAAAGACTGTGCTCAGATGGATAGGTGACCATCTTGGGGAAAAGAAATTACTTATTTTCCTATTTCACCTCTAGTTCCAAAACAAAATTCAGATAAATATAAGATTTAAACATATTTTTTAAGTGAAGCAATAAAAGTCCAAAAAGAAAATATGCAAAAAAAATTTTTATAAAACAGAATGGAAGGGTAGCTGTTTGGGAAAACTGTTGCTAATTCCTCAAAAAACTAAGCACAGGTACCATATGATCCCAGGGATATTTCCAAGAGAATTGAAAATACATGTTCACACAAAAACATTTTTGTGTGGGAATGCTTATAGCAGATATTATTCATGATGGGCAAAGGGTGGAAAAGACTCAAATGTCCATCAACTGATTAATATATAAACAAAATGTGGTATATCCATACAACAGAATCTTATTTGGTCAAAAGAAGTAATGAAGCACTGATACATGTTGCAACATGGATAAACTTTGAAAATAATATGTTAACTGAAAGGAACCAGACCCAAAAAGGCCACAGATTGTATGATTCTGTTTACATGAAATGTCCAGAACAGGCAAATCCATAGAGACAGAAAGAAGATCAGTGGTTGCCAGGGTCTGAGGGGAGGAGGAATGAGCAATGGCTGCTAAGTAGGGTTTGGTTTTGTTTGTTTGTTTGTTTGTTTGTTTTTTGTTTTTTGTTTTTTTGGTTTTGTTTTTGGGTTTTTTTTTTTTTTTTTTTTTGGATAATGTAGATAGTCTCAGATTAGATAGTGGTGATGGTTGCATAACCTTGTAAATACACTAAAAACCACTGAATTGTGCATTAAAACAAAACAAAACAAAAAACACGAAATGGGGATAGACCAAAGAGGAAAGACCAAAGAGGATAGTCTCAAGAGAATACAAAACATACATTCAAGTGAGTGACAATAAAGATTCACCATATCCAAATGTGAGGGTCACAGTTAAAACAGTGCTGAGAAGGACATTTATAGCCCTGAATGGTGACACTAGAAAAGAGGAAAAGTCTCAAATCAATCATCTAAACTCCCATCGAAAGAATCTAGACAAGGAGGACAACATAAATCCAAAGCAATCAGAAGGAAAGAAATAATAAAGGTAAGGACCTAAATCGATGAAATTAAAAAAAGAAAAATAAGGGAGAAAATCAGCCAAACAGAAAGTTGGTTCTTAGAAAAGAACAATAAAATTCACAAAGCATTAGCAAGGCTGACAACGAAAAGAGGGAAGGCACAAATTACCAATGTCAGGAATGAGACAGGGCATAGCACTACAGACCCTGCAGACATCAAAAAGATAAGAGAATACTATGAATAACTCTGTACACAAAGCTGATGACTTAGATGGAATGAACTAATTCTCTGAAAAGCACAAACTTCTGTTACCAACCCAATATGAAATAGTTAATTTGAATAGCTTTAAAACTATTAAGGAAATAGAGTTCCTAATTTTAAAACTCTTAAAAAAATAAATCTCCAGGTTTATATGGTTTCACTGGACATTCTGCCAAAGGTTTAAAGAAAAATTAATAGTAATTCTACATAATCTCTTACAGAAAATAAAAGAGGAGAGAATATTTTCCAATTCATCTAATAAAGCTAGTATTTCCCTGATACCAAAACCATACAAAGGCAATATAAAAAAAGAAAATTACAGACCACTATCTCTTAAAAATATAGACACAAAATTCCTTAACAAAATATAATCAAGTAGAATTCAACAATATCTAGAAAGAATTACATACCATGAGCAAATGGATTTGTTCCAAAGATGTAAGGAAGGTTTGTCAATATTTGAAAATCAATGTAAAAAAAAAAAAATCACACAATCATATCTATCAGTGTCAAAAGAGCAGTTGATAAAATTCAACACTTACTACTGGTAAAAATTTCAAGAGAACTAGGAATAGAAGAGAACTTCCTAAACACAGTACAGAACATCTACAAAACCTACAGCCAATATGTTATTTAGTAAGGATAGACTGAATCCTTTCCCACTTAAAGAAGGCAAACATATCCACTCACATTCAACATGGCACTAGAAGTTCTAGCCACTAAATAAGGTAAGAAAAGTAAATGAAAGGCATACAGATTGGAAAGGAAGAAATAAAACTATACCTATTTGCAGAGGACATGATTTTCTGTATATAAAGACCCAAGAAATAAAAAAAAATCCTAAAACTAATAAGGATACAAGGTAAACATAAAAATTAATCATATTGCATATACTAGCAATGAACACATGGATGATGAAGTTAAAAATACAATACTATTTATAACCACTCAAAATATAAGATATTTAAATATAAATCTAGGGGCGTCTGGGTGGCTCATTGGGTTAAGCGTCCAACTTCAGCTCAGGTCATGATCTCACGGTTCGTGAGTTTGAGCCCCACATCAGGCTCTGTGATGACAGCTCAGAGTCTGGAGCCTGTTTCAGATTCTGTGTCCCCCTCTCTCTCTGCCTTTCCCCCACTCTCTCTCTCTCTCTGTCTCAAAAATAAATAAACATTAAACAAAATTAAATGTAAATCTAACAAAACATGTACAGAAGTTGTATGTTAAAGACTACACAATGATAGTCAGTGTGGAGAAGATCCAAATAAAAGGAAAGACATATGTGTTCATGGATTAGAAAACTCAATATAGTAAAAATGCCAATTCTCCCAAAATCAATCCAAAGGTTAGTTTCTGTCAGAAGCCAAGCAAGAATTTTTTTGTTATTATAAATTAGATTATTCTAAATTATATATGAGAAGGCAAAAGAACTAGGATAACTAAAAACAATTTTTAGAAAGAATTATGGCTGGGGCGCCTGGGTGGCTCAGTTGGTTGAGCGTCCAACTTGGGCTCAGGTCATGATCTCACAGTCTGTGAGCTTGAGCCCCGCATTGGGCTCTGTGCTGACAGCTCAGAGCCCGGAGCCTGCTTCGGATTCTGTGTCTCCCTCTCTCTCTGCCTCTCCCCTGCTCATGCTCTCACTCTCTGTCAAATATAAATAAACATTAAAAAAAAATTTTTTTTAAGAAGTATGACTAATCAGTCTACCCAATTTGAAGATGATTATGTAGCTAATCAAGACAATGTGGTCTTGGTGGAGTGAAAGACATAGACCAATGGAACAGAATAGACAACCTGGAAAAACCTTACACAAATATATCCAACTAATTACTTAGAAAGGTACAAAAGCAATTCCATGGAAGAAGGATTGTTTTTTCAACAAATGGTGGAGGAACAGCTGGATATCCATAGGTAAAAAGATGAACCTCAACCCAATCTTATACCTCATGCAAAAAATGTACATAATATGGATCACAGACTTAAATTTAAAGCATAAAACTTTCATTGAAAAACACAGGAGAAAATCTTTGGTATCTAGAAAGATATCTAAAGAGTTCTTAAACTTGCCACAAAAAGCAAGATGCTTAAAAGCAAAAATTAAAATCAAACTTCATCAAAAATTAAACACTTTTGCTCCATGAAATATCCTGTTGAAAGGATAAAAATATAAGCTATGGGCTGGGTGAAAAGATTTGCAACCCACATACCAAAGGACTAGTATATAAAATAAAGAGCTCTCACAAATCAACATTTTTTTAAATGGCCCAATTAAAAAATGAGCAATAGACAGAAACAAATATTTTATCAAAAGAAGATAGACACGGGCACCTGGGTGGCTCAGTTGGTTGAGCTTCTAACTCTTAATTTCTGTTTAGGTATGATCTCACTGTCATGAGATCGAGCCCTTCATCTGTCTCTGAACTGACAGCACAGAATCTGCTTGGGATTATCTCTCTCTCTCTTCTCTCTCTCCCAAAATAAATAAATAAATTTAAAGGCACCCAGGTGGCTCAGTTGGTTAGGCATCCAACTCTTGGTTTTGGTTCAAGTCATGATTTTACAGTTTGTGAGACCAAGCCCCACATTGGGCTCCATGTTGACAGTGTGGAACCTATTTGGGATCTTCTCTCTCCCTCTCTCTCTGCTCCTCCCCTGCTCCTGCTCTCACTCTCTGTCTCTCAAAAGTAAATAAACTTAAAAATTTTTAATAAAGACAAATAAACTTAAAAATTTTTAATAAAAATAATTTTTAAAAAGAAGATAAATGCAAATAAATACACAAGAAGTTCACCATACTAGCTATTAGGGAACTGCAAATTAAAACTATCTAAGATATCACTATACACCTATCAGAATGACTAAAATAAAAAGTAGTGACAACATCAAATGCTGGCAAGGATGCAGAGAAACTGGACCACTCATACATTTTTTTTTTAATTTTTTTAAATGTTTATTTATTTTTGGGAGACAGAGAGAGACAGAGCACAAGCAGGAGAAGGGGAATGGCAGGGAGAGAGGGAGACACAGAGTCCGAAGCAGGCTCCAGGCTGTGAGCTGTCAGCATAGAGCACAATGCGGGTCTGGAACTCGAACCGCAAGACCATGACCCAAACGAAGTTGGCGTTCAACCAACGGAGCCGCCTGGGTGCCCCTGAACCACTCATACATTCTTGATGGAATGTAAAATGGTCCAGCCACTCGGAAAAACAGTTTGACATTTTGAAAAACCCTAAAAATGCACTTATAATACAATTTATCTGTTGCACTCTTAGGTCTTTATCCCAGAGAAATGAAAACTTACATTCACAGAAAAACTGCACATAAATGTTCATTGTAGCTTAATTGGTAATACTCCAACACTGGAAACAATCCAGACGTCTTTCAGTGGATGAACCATTAAATAAACTGTGCTATCTCCATACCATGGAGATGTAAAAAGTAACAAACTGTTGATACATGCAACAACTTGGAAGAATCTTCAGAGACTTATGTGGAGTAAAAAAAAAAAAAGAAATTTTTTAATCAATCTCTAAAGATTATATGCTGTATGATTCCATTTATGAGTGTTTATTTTTGAGAGACAGAGTGCGAGCGGGGGAGGTGCAGAGTGAGAGAGGGACAGAGGATCCCAAGCAGGCTCCATGCTGACAGCAGAGAGCCCGATGTGGGGCTCAGATTCACAGACCATGAGACAATGACATGAGCTGAAGTCAGAAGCTCAACCAACTGAGCCACCCAGGTGCCCCTGTATCATTCCATTTACGTAACATTCTTCAAATGACAAAATTGTAGAAATGGACAACAGATTTGTGGTTGCCAGAGGTTAAGGAGGAACTAGAAGTAGGAGAGAAGTAGTATGACTATAAAACAGCAACATGAGAAATCTTCTATGGTGATAGAACTATTTCATATATAGGCTGTATCAATGTCAATACCTTAGTTGTGGTACTAGCATTTTGCAAAATGCTACCACCAGGGAAAGAGTGAAGGGTACATGGAATCTCAGTATTATTTCCTATAACTGCATGCAAATCTGTACTTATCTCAAAGCAAAAAGTTTAATTAAAAAAAAATTGAGAAGTCACTCCAAGTATGCAGTGAAACAGAAGCCATAAAAGAAAAGATAGATAGATTTGACTTCATAAAAAGAAAAAAATGTTTTAATCTACATGGCAAGCATCATGTAGGCAGAGTAACAAACAAACCAAACCTGGGGGAAATTTTGGCAAGTCATATCAATGACAAACTGTGCCTTCCTAATTATTAAATTTCCTTTAATTCCATGCTAAAAGAATACCAATTTGTTTGGGCAAGCCATGTTTGGGGGAACCAATGTATAGCCTACTTTGCATTTGGAGTGAGCATAAAACTCTCTGGCCAATAAAACATATCAAAGTCTCTTGAAAGCCTCTCTCTCATAAAAAGACAAAGTCTGACCCAAAAGAGTTCTTTCTACTTTCTTCCTCCCTGGAACTTGTTCTCAATGCCTGGAGGCATATGACCATCTTGTGATGTAAGGACAAAGACCATTTGCTGAAATAGAAAAAGATGTCACCAGTATAGTGATTTTCCTCAGTCTGTAGAAAAGAAAGAGACTAAGAAGCTGTTTTAGTAATCCAGTTGGGGTTATCTCAGCACTGGAAAGGAGAGGAACATTACCCATTAAAATATGGTGAAATGCAATAACCAGGCATAAAAGCCATTCCAACTGTAAAGTGGGCAGAAGTAGAATAGGCTCTACTCAAAAGGGAAATAGGGCCAGATGAGAGAAAAGTACATGTTGATCTAGAACACTGAAGCCTCAACTCTGACTCTTCCCTGAAAGCCTCATCAAGCCATCTGATTCACAAATACTTGACTTCATTTCTTTCCTGCTAATAAAATTGATATATTTCTCTTTTTTTAATGTTTATTTATTTATTTATTTATTTACTTATTTATTTATTTTGAAAGAGAGAGAGCAGGGGAGGGGCAGAAGGAGAGGGAGACAGATAATCCCAAGCAGGCTCCACACGGTCAGCACAGAGCCCAATGTGGGGCTCAAACTCAAGAACCTGAGATCATGACCTGAGCCGAAACCAAGAGTTGGACACTTAACTGACCAAGCCACCCGGGAGCCCCAAAATTGATATATTTCTATACTCCATGACATATTAGCATAGTCCAGATATAATGGCAAGATTTAAAAGATGATATATACTATTTGGAGAAAGGTTTCAAGAAATATAAAAATTTTTTTCATCCTTGCATTGTTCTCCATTACTGCCTAGTCTTTTTGCTTTTGGCTGCCAGTTTTAAGTCAGGGCACCTGGGTGGCTCGGTTGGTTAAGTGTCTGACTTTGGCTCAGGTCATGACGTCAATATGAGTTCAAGCCCCACTTTAGGCTCTGTGCTGACAGTTCAGAGCCTGGAGGCTGTTTCAGATTCTGTCTCCCTTTTTCTTTGCCCCTCCCCTGCTCGCACCCTGTCTCTCACTCTCAAAAATAAATAAACATTTTTTAAAACATTTTTAATAAAAAAAAAAGTAAAGTAATTTAAGGCATACATTTTCTTGAGCTTGCCTTAGGCCAGTCATGTCTCTCCTACATCTTGAGGACCCTTTAGCGCATTTTCCAGATACTAAAACCTCTTAGCCTTTGTTCTAGGTTCTAACAACCTTGGAAAATTAGCTATATAGATGTATTTGTTTTCTGATCATTCCAAGAAAAGCTTTAAGCCTTTCTGAAACACTTAGCACCCATCCGAATCAGTCTTTTTTCAACTTTTCCTTTTACATTCAGGGGCTCCAAAAGAAAGAACATAACTAGCCTTAGTGTTTGGCAGGTGACCCACCTCTCTGCCAGCTCTTCCCCGCAAGGCACACATCTCTTCCTATCCCGGCCTTTCTTAGTTCTCTGGGCACTGATCCTTGGAAAAGCTTCTGTGTGCGTATAGAATACTCATACCTCCCTGAGCAGTACAGCTCATTTATTTGCATGGTCACATTAAAGAGATTTGTTGTTTCTAAAATCCTAGCCAGATCAAGACTGCTTAGTTTTTGGTTAGCCAGAACATAATATGCTTTTAAAATGGAAATACGAAAAAATAGATTTATACATTTAAATCTAGAGAGAAATTAGAAGCAATCTATCATTCTTAAAGAGGGTAATCTAGCCTGATCAAAATCACTCGGAGAGTTTGTAGCACTGTCAAAAGAACGATTGTTATCTGAACTACTTTCTATTGTATTCAAATGTGTATCTTCACTTTGGAATCATAGCAAAATCACTTTCACACATCAGCTGAATCCCAAAGAACAACTTCTGGATTTTTGAGAAATATACTAAGTATATTTTTTATTTTTTAATTTATTTTAATTCATCTCATGACACTAAATGCCTCCTTTAATTATAGGATTTTTATAAGTATGTTATTTTAAGTTATTGATATTGTAAAATGAAACCAAAGCTGTTTATATAGTCGTGTATATCCTATATGGGTAGTATCTATGGTTTTCTAGTATCTTTGGGACCTAGGGTAATCTATAGAGAAATATAATTTACATTGAAACATTCTTTTTGTAACCAACTTTTCAGAAAGCTGAAAGAGGCAAAAGTAGAAAACTTATAAATGAACACAAATCTATATCATTACTGTGAACTATTGATTATTTTAATAATCTATGTAAATGGAAAATCCAATGTCAGCTCAAAGAACCAGATACAGGGGTGCCTGACTAGCTCAGTCAGTAGAAAATGTGACTCTTGATCTTAGGACTGTGAATTAGAGCTCCATGTTGTGTGCAGAGATTACTTAAAAAATAATATCTTTAGGGGCACCTGGGTGGCTCAGTCTGTTAAGCGACCAACACTTGGTTTCAGCTCAGGTCATGATCTCACAGTTGGTGAGTTCAAGCCCCACAACGAACTTGGCAGCTGACAGCCCAGAGCCTGCTTGGGATTCTCCTTCTCTCCCTCTCTCTCTGTCCCTGCCCCGCTCATGCTATCTCTGTCTCTCTCAAAATAAATAAATAAACTTAAAAAAAAATAATAAATAATTAAAATAAAATAAAATCTTAAAAAAAAATAAAACCTAAATACAAACATTATAGTCCATAATCCCTTAGCTGAAATCTACATAGCCAGATGTATTTCAAACTTTGGAATTTGGGGATCTTACAGAGGTAATACAGCATACCTACCGTATGTTACATAACAAGACAGCAGAGTCTGGCACCATTCCTTTAATCAAACCATTAATATAGCTGTAGCAAAAAGCATGAATATTCACAGTAAGGGAAGTAAATAAGACCATAAATAGACTCACATCAGTTCAGGCGAGGTTTTCTACCAAATTTGTTTAGGTCAGCTCAAGTTTTGTCATTGAATAAAGCTAAGAAAATAATAATAATAATTTTCTAAGCTTTTCATATTTCAGAGTTATACCTAAGAGATTATGGATCTAGTATGTTGTTGTTAAAGATAATTTTGTCTCAAGACCCTATATAATCAATTTACTAGGCAATTGCATATTTTAGCATCTTTGAGTTTTGAAGAGGTTCCTTTGCGTTTACATGATTTGTTTGTTTCTTTTGTTTGTTTGCTTGATTTGGGGGTTGGTCAATAAGACATCCCTATACACTTCACTTTAAGCAGTAAATGTGTTAGGAAAATTAAATCATACTTTCTATTTGCTTACCAGGCTAGCTGTGCAAAATAACCTTGTCAAAGAAGTGACTGTTCCAGAATTAATGTGTTTTGTTAAGTAGGTATTTTTCATAGATCAGATTCTTGAGTTGGGCCTATCTGTATGCTAAAAATCAGCAAAAGGCAGACCAAAGTTTGTATCTGTAACACTAAGAAGTAACGATAATACAGGTGTGGTTATTAACTCTCTTTTTGTCTTGAGGGGAGGAATGGTCACACATACAGGCACACATACAAACGCACATATACACGCAAATCACTGGACTCAAGGTCTGAGAATATAAAACTACTGTAATTATTTTTACCTCTCATGGGAGATTTTGACTCTTCTGACTTAATTGGGTTTTTTAATTCCTTTTCTTTCTCTACGGTTGTGATAACATGCACCTCATTTTATTTGTGTTAACATTATATATTAATAGCTTATTCGATCATTGTAGATATGCGTTATAAATATTTCATTTTCTGGCATTTAAAACACAATGTTGTTTTCAAATAGAATGACTCAGGGCTTGAATGCCAATGTGAGCTAAAAATATGAATCCAAAGAGTTTCTCATCTTCCAGAGTAAAGATTGCTAAACACTTTAGGAGACTGACCTTCTTTCACTATAAAATTCTCAGAAGTAATTCCTTATGTTGTAGAAGACATAGATTTTGAAAAATTATTACATACATATAGTAAATTTCTAACAATGTCATCATTATTTAAAAGACTGCATGTTATAATGTAATTATAGAAAGCACAAGTCAGAGATAGAAGGGACTCTGGAGATCAAACTCCCATTGCACAAGGAAGGGAACTGCAGACCAGTGAGAGTGGTGAACTTTCCACTGAGATCACTAACTCCAGGACTAGTGCTCTTCAACCCACCAATCTAATCTTTTATTGCCTTAAGTGTGATTATATCGTATCCCCATTAGAACCACAAGCAACCTGATCAGAGGAGCTTTGCATGATTCTTCTCTTTCATTTCTCCTGTGAAAGGGAAAGCTATCATTATCCCCCCCCATACTTGAAATTACCACTAATCAATCTTTCACTGTGATTTTAACTTACAACATCCAAGACTCTGCTCTAATTTTTCCAGGCATTGCATGTATTTTCAAAGAATTCCAATCTTCACATAGGCTGCCAGCTGCATGTCCTTATGCACAGTGACATGAAAATAAGAACTCAATGCACAGCAACAAGTAGCAGGGCTTATGTCCAATGGAAATTATTGATTTTATTCTCACAATATATGTTCCCAAAGGTGGAAAAATCAGGCCATAAGACCATTTCGGGGAAGCCCTCTTCATGCAAAGCCTCAAATGTGGGTTGAAATTTGCTCGGGAAGCTTTGCTGCGGCAAAAGGCAGTGGAGCATGGAGAGGCTCCTTTGCCTCTTCCCAGCACAAAGGCACAGTTAACTTTAACTTAGGTGAAGAAAGTGGCTTGCTCTCAGAGTTGTTACAACATTGCGTTCTATGGGAGAGGAAGCACTAGAATGATTCGTTTAGGCTTCCCAACTGGATGATCTGTAAAATAAGGATAATCCCTGTAGCTGGTTTAAAATGATCATGATGTCACCATAAAGAGTGTACTGGGCATTGAAATGCCAGAATCTCGACATATTCTATGTTCTTTTTCCATGTTCCATTCCCAAATTAGGCTTAATATTGAATGCCAGAATATACTACTGTTAATAGATATTTTCTCTTGCCTGTTGACAGGGAAGCAAATCTTTAGCAGTGACTACATGGGGTGGGGGGGGGGAGGGGGAATACCTTCTAGATTGAAACATCAGTCCTAAAAATATCTCACCATTTTAGGTGAAGAGTTCTTTGGTTAATTTTGAAATTTTTTTACTCCGATATAATTTTAAGTGTACAGAAAAGCTGTAAGAGTAGGTAGAACAAGGAACTCCCATATATCCTTTACCTAGATACACTAATTGTTGAAATTGTTTATATTTTTCCCATTTGTTGTCTTCCTCTCTCTCTCTCTCTCTCTCTCTCTGTCTCTTTCAACCATTTGAGGATAGGTTGGAGACATCATATCTTTTTACCCCTAAGCTCTTCATTGTGCATTTCCCAAGAGCAAGTACATGCTTTATATAACTATAGTTTACTTAATAAATTCAGGAAATTTAATACTGATACCATGTATAAAGTAATTGTATTTACATTTTTAAAAATAAAATGTAAATTTTATATCTTTTCTTGAAGTCTGCTAATTTTAAAATGATGAGGTTTTGAATGTAAATTTTCAGTTGACTGGTCCTTAACATAAGCCAGTCACTTTTCGAAACAGCGTGCCTAACAAGTTGTAATTTAAATAGGATCTAGAAGTAGTGCATGGGCAGACTCATACATAACTACACACTCAGAAAGCATTATTTGTCCTGGACCAATCACTATAGCTAATATCTATTAACAGACCCCATAATTGTGGGCGAAGTTGTATAATAATATGTGAGTCAAATCTTGTTAACTCACTGGCTATCTCTTGGCATAATGACATATTTGACTTTCCTACTCACATTTTTAAAAGTAGGGAAAATTAAATAAGAAGGGTAGAAATTGAATAAGAACTGGGGAATATATAAAGGAACTAATTTATACCAAGGAGGAGAGGTACCAACTAAGAGAAAAATTTCAATTTAGAAACTCAGCAATTCTCTATTTTTCAAATTCCAACATTCAATGGCTTCAGATTTTCATTCTATTACTGTGTTTTTGAATTTTAAATGGTGTAGTTACCTGAGGTGACCTGTATATCAAATACTTTACCCTTCAGATTATTACTTAGAGTATGCCTAGAATTAGGCATAAACATAAACTCACCAGCAATATTTTTATTTATATCCTCCTTATTTCAAAAAGAATTTATGAATGCTTAGGTAAATAGATAAAATATAACAAGAAAAGATAAGCTTAAAACTATTGGATTAGTCAGACAAGAATGAGAAATAAAAGGCATCCAACTTGGTAAGGAAGCAGTAAAACTTTCACTAATCACAGATGACAACATATTATATATAGAAAACCCTAAAGACTCCACCAAATAACTACTAAAACTGATAAATGAATTCAGGAAGGACGCAGGATACAAAATCAACTTACAGAAATCTTTTGAATTTCTACACACTAATAATGAAGCAGCAGAAAGAGAAATTAAGAAAACAATCCCATTTACAGTTTCACCAAAAATAATAAAATACCTACGAATAAACTTAACCAAGGAGATGAAAGGTCTGTACTCTGAAAACTATAAAACATTGATGAAAGAAACTCAAGATGACACAAACAAATGGAAGGATAGTCCTTGCTCATGAATTAAAGGAAAAAATATGTTAAAATGTCCATACTACCGAGAGCAATCTACAGATGTAATGCAATCCCTATTAAAATACCAATAGCATTTTTCACAGCAAAAGAACAAATAATCTTAGAATGTTTATAGAACCACAAAAGACCCCAAAGAGTCAAATCAATCTTGAAAAAGAAGAGCAGAACTAGAAGTATCACAATCCCAGATTTCAAGATATACTACAAATCCGTAGTAACCAGAACAGTATAGTATTGGCACAAAAATAGACACATAGATCAATGAAACAGAATAGAGAAACCAGAAATAAACCCATGATTATATTGTCAATTAATCTTTGACAAAGAAGGTAAGAATATACAATGGGAAAAAGACAGTCTCTTCAACAAATGGTGCTGGGAAAATTGGACAGCAACACGCAAAAGAATATAAAACTGGACCACCTACTTACAGGATACACAAAAATAAACTCAAAATGGATTAAAGGCCTAAATTTGAGACCTGAAACCATACAAATTCGAGAAGAGAGCAGAGGCAGTAATTTCTCTGACATCAGCCATAGCAACCTTTTTCTAATATATCTCCTGAGGCAAGAAAAACAATGAAAAAACTATTAGTACTACATCAAAATAAAAATATTCTGCACAGCAAAGAAAACAATCAACAAAACTAAAATACAACCTACTAAGTAAGAGAAGATATTTGCAAATGACATATCTGATAAAGGGTTAGTATCCAAAGTATATAAAGAATTTATACAACTCAACACCAATACAAAACAAAACAAAAACAAAAATGAAACAAAACAAAACAAATAATCCAATTAAAAAATGGGCAGAAGACATGAACAGACATTTCCCCAAAGACGACATCCAGATGGCCAACAGACACATGAAAAGATGCTCAACATCACTCATGATGAGGCAAATGCAGATCAAAACCACAATGAGATATCACCTCACACCTGTCAGAATGGCTAAAATCAAAAGCACAAGAAACAACAAATGTTGGCGAGGATGTGGAGAAAAAAGAACCCTCATGCACTGTTGGTAGGAATACAAATTGGTGCAACCACTGTGGAAAACACGGTAGACATTCCTCCAAAAATTAAAAATAGAATTACCACATAATCTAGTAATTCCACTACTGGGTATTTACCCAAAAAATATGAAAACACTAATTCAAAAAGATATATGCACCCCTATGTTTATTGCAGCATTATTTACAGTAGCCAAATTATGGAAATAGCCCATGTCCATTGACAGATGAATGGATAAAGAAGATGTGGTATGTATCTACATGTATATATGGTGTGTGTGTATATGTATATGTGGTATGTATATAATATGTATATATTATAGGTGTATGTATAATATATAAAATGTATATATATAACACACACATATATGATGGAATATTACTCATCCATAAAAAGGAGTGAAATCTTGCCATTTGCTAAAACATGGCTGAATCTAGAGAGTATAATGCTAAGTGAAATAAGTCAGTCAGAGAAAGACAAATACCATATGATTTCATTCATATGCAGAATTTAAGAAACAAAATAAACAAATGAAGAAAAGAGACAAACCAAAACTCAGACTCTTAATTGTAGAGAACAAACTGATGGCTAACAGAGGGGAAGTGAGTGTGGGGGGCGGGGGGCGGTGAGTGAAATTGGTGGAGATTAGGGATACATTTGTCCTGATGAGCACTGAGTAATGTATATAATTGTTGAACCATTATATTGTACACTTGAAACTAATATAACACTGTGTGTTAACTCTATTGGAATTTTAAAAAATAAAGAAAGACAAGGAGGATATCAG
The DNA here is from genome assembly GCF_014898765.1 of Herpailurus yagouaroundi. Classification (NCBI taxonomy): domain Eukaryota; kingdom Metazoa; phylum Chordata; class Mammalia; order Carnivora; family Felidae; genus Herpailurus; species Herpailurus yagouaroundi. The sequence continues at coordinate 82,103,380 of NW_024412394.1, forward strand.
GAAAAAAATATTGGATTAGAAAAAATACGACAAGTTAAGATATAATTCAAAGTGAAGGAAGCGAGGACACCAATGAAAGCTTCCTTCTCAGCCTAGCATTTTAGCATGTAGTAGGTACTCAATAATTACTGATTGATAATAAAAGCAAAACTTTACTGAGTGCTTTTCATGTACTAGATCTTGTCTCTAAGAGCAAAAAAAGCATTATGTTATTTAATCCACACATTCACCTCTGAGGTGGGTTCTATTATCATCCCCATTGTACAGATGCTTACACTGAGTTTCAAAAAAGCTAGTTTGTCAATAATGGCAAAGCTGGGCTGCAAGCCCAGATAGTCTAACACCTGGAATTTTAACCAGTGTACCAAATAACCTCCAAAATTGACTTTCTAAGGATTCCTGCTCATGAAACACGTGGTGAAGGACCAAAAGAGAAGTCCATCTCAGCACCACCTCAGCTCTGCTGAGTGAATGAAAGAATAAATTGTCATGGTAGGCCATACATTTTATCCTAAGTTTTCTAACATCCAAAACAAAAAAGGAAACAAATTTAATTCCATGATTCATGGTGTCTTTCATAAAAAAGCAAACCAATTTATTGAGAGAAGCATAAATAGGAACATAGTTTGCTGGTACACACAAGACTAGAAAACAAAATGAAAAGCTTAACAGTGGAAACACCAAGTGCATATAGAGATATAACCAATCAGGGGCACCTGGGTGGCTCAGTCAGTGGAGCAGCTGACTTCAGCTCAGGTCATGATCTCGTGGTTCATGGGTTCGAGCTCCGCATCAGGCTCTGTGCTGACAGCTCAGAGCCTGGACCCTGCTTCATTCTGTGTCTCCCTCTCACTCTGCTCCTCCCCTGCTTGTGCTCTGTCTCTCTCTAAATAAATAAACATTAAAATAACATTTTTAAAAAGAAATATAACCAATCATATATTTTTCTTTAATTGTAGGCAATTTCAAACAAAATATTAAAATAGAGTAACATAATGAACCCATCACCCAACTCAACCTTTATCAACTCATGGAAAATTTTGTTTCTTCTGGATCCACTCCATCCCTCACTTTCTATCCCCACTCTATGATTTGAAGTGAATCCTAGACATAACATTTCATTCATTAATGTCAGTATGGATCTCTTTAAGATAAGCTCTGTGTTTTTTTTTTTTTACCATAACCACAGTACCATGACCACATCTAAAAGCATAAAAATAATTCTTTCATATCTGTTCAATGTTTAAATTCTCAAACATCTCTTGAATCTTGTCTTTTTTTAAGTTTATTTATCTTGAGAGAGAGAGAGAGAGAGAGAGAGAGAGAGAGAGAGAGAATAAGCAGAGGACAGGCAGAGAGAGAGGAGGAGAGAGAAAATCCCAAGAGAGCTCCCTACTGTCAGCACAGAGCCCGAGATAAGACTCAGACTCACAAACTGTGAGATCAGGACCTGTTCCGAAATCAAGAGTAAGTTGCTAAACTGTCTGAGCCGCCAGGCACCCTGAATCCCACCATTTTTTAAAAAGTTGCTTGTTTGAATCAGAATCTAGTTAAGGTCCACACATTACAACTTATAACCACTTCTTTTTAATACTTTGATTTCACTGCAATATGTAATGGAAAGTGCATTAGTGGAGGAGTAAGAAGGCATGTGTTAAAGGGCATGTGAGTTCAGGTCTGGTTTCATCTGCTTGACCTTGAACAAGACACATTCCCCCAGTCTGTAAAAGGAAGGAAGTGGCAAGACAATATTCAGAGTCTCCTCCAATGACATAATGACTGGTCTGACCATTCTATTATGGATGAAGGGCTCATGATCAGAAAGTTAAATGGATCACAAATTTAAATTTACAATAAAAAAATTAATTATTTTATATAATTAGTCAACTCTCATAAATAATATCTTAAGAATCTTCAAGCAACATCTTTTATATTACTTGGAGCCCTGCAATTTGTTTCTCTTCAGTCACTAATCTCACCTATAAGTTTTACAGACCCAATTCTGTGCCACCCTAATTTTAATCAGAATCAGTTTAAAAAGTCTACAACTATGATTATTCAATATATAAATACTGTTAAGCTTCAGCTTTACAATCAATCTCTTCCTCTAAAGCTAACCTATTCAGCTGTAAAGATGGGATGGAGAGGAAAAGGCAAGAGAAATATTTATTGAATTGTTGTTGTTATTGTTTTATTATTATTATTATTATTATTATTATTATTATTATTATTATTTAGAAGGTTGTCTTGTCTTGCTTAATCCCCAGGAAGGTTAGGTAAAATAGCAGAACAAGAATTGGAACCCAGCATCATTCCTCCAAAACCTGTGCTCTATTGTTGTTCAGAAAATAGAACTATTAGACTCAACTTCAGAACAATGTTATAAGGATTAAATGAAAAAAAATAGAAATGTTTTTTAGAAAGTGCCTTGTAAATCATAAAGTGCTATGTTCACAGAGGTCTTCTAAGGAATATTTTACTTGTAACTTTTAAAATGTCCAGCCTCAACATTAGCATACAAGACACACATACCTGGTTGCTTCTGTCGGCTCTCAAATAGTCCCCCAAAATACTTAATCCCTTTCACACACCTCTCTATCCACAAGCAACTGTCCTGAACCACATTTTTCTTGTCTCGACTTTCCCCAGGACTGTCCGATGCTACAGGGAAAGAGGACCCACATCAACTGTTTCACGCAGCCAGCTGAGCATATAGCAGGAGACAGTCAGGAAGTACTTTTCAAGACATTTGATTGCATTAAAATCATCACCCTTCTATTTCCCTATAAATTGAATTTCCTACACAAACAGCAAGTAAGCTGCCATAAAATTTCAGTCTCCATCTGGCAAAGTCAGCATTATGCATGGATTTCTATACCATAAGTGAAGGGTATTGTCAGATTTGAACCTTCCCCAGAGAAACTGGGACACCAAGCACAATTGGAGACAGGAGCAGCACATGCCAACCTGTGGTGTTCATTCTAAATGGATGACACATGAACTTCAAAGAGCATTTTACAATGCACTGCATAAAAGAATTCAAGTCAGGGGTGGCTGGAATTGAAAGACAAAACAAACATTTCCATTTGCTAGGTAGGGAGTGAACCAATTGCAGTGAGCCCCCCTTGTTAAATTCAGGGCCTGGAGTAAAAAGTGTAGTGAACATGCAGAGCTCATTACTGTGCTTCGTAGTAAAGAGGACAAAAAGCATATTTCTGAAATGATGTTTATTACCATATCGTGTATTCTCTTAAGAGGCTGAACAGCTGCTGTCTAACCACTATCCTAATGGAAAGCAAATTTAGGACTTTGGAAGCTTTTGGTGGTGTTGAGGACTGGCTGGGGGGCTAGTAGGGAGAAAAGGTTTCCTTCCTTCCTTTCTCTCTCTCTTCCTCCTTCTTTCTTTCGTTTTCTCTCTCTCTCTCTCTCTCTCTTTCTTTCTTTCTTTCCCTTCCTCTTTCTTTCTTTCTTTCTTTCTTCCTTCCTTCCTTCCTTCCTTCCTTCCTTCCTTCCTTCCTTCCTTCTGTTATTTTGCAAAGATTTTAATACTGGATTATTGACTGGGTTATTTAACCAAATCGGTGTTTAAGCCTCAATTACACCAAGTATAAAGAAACTATAGAGTTTATGGATAGATGAGGAATTTTACTTTGCCCAAATAATGAAATCCAATGCATTGTCCTCAAGAAGAATGGTGTTACCATCTTAACAGAAGGGAAGGGGAATTCACTTTACTTTTGTAAAACTTCCCCAAATTCACTGAACATGGAGGATCATCAATAAATAAAACTTTACAACTAATTTTCTCATAGAGATATTTTGGCACTGCAGCCTGCCAGACCTTCAATACTAACCAAAAACAACCTCCTCAAAGTATTCAACAAAGATTCAGCAAAAATAGCCAAAAATAGACACACACAAAGTATAATAATGTCACAACATACAACCGAAGAGTGGTCAGGTGACAGATGTGGTAGCTAAATGATACTGGGCTGCCTTGGGGAAATAGCACAACTCTCTGAAAGGATGACAGGCACATCAAGAGAGAGGAAAGAGTCCCTAACTCCTCTTCTGATGATGTAATGCTACAGAGTCAACATAGGGAGAAGCAGCAACCCAGGAACCCCAAAACTGTTATTGAAAAGATACAATTTCAATTATTTATTAATAAAGCTGGAAAAATATTTTTTAAATTTTATTTTTTATGTTTATTTTTTGAGAGAGACAGAGAAGGGGGGGAGCAGAGGGAAAAGGAGAGACAGAGAGAGAAAGAGAGAGAGAGAGAGAGAGAGAGAGAGAGAGAGAGAATCCTAAGCAGTCTCCACACTGGGCATGAGCCCCATGCAGGCTGGATCTCATGACCATGAGATAATGACCTGAGCCAAAATCAAGAGTTGGACACTTACCTGACTGAGCCACCCAGGTGCCCTGAATTTTTTTTTTTTTAATTTTAAAAGAAATACTAGTCCACCAACACACAAAAAATTTATAATTAAAAAAACAAACCTAGAATTTCAATCCTTACTCCCAGAGTTAAATTTGCAGTTCTTAAGTACTTAACCTATAAACTTAAAAAATAAGATGAAAAGGCAAAGAAACAGAGCAAGAAATATATGAACCTAGTATTCCCAAAAGAAGGCTCACAGGGAAAATCAGCACTTTAACTCAGAAAAATTCTTCATATTACTGCAGATGATTATGATGGCTACCATCAAAGTGAGATTGTGTTTGGGACTAATTGGGTGTTATTATACACTTTGGGGAAAACTGATTGAGCCTCCCCACACCATGGAACTTTTAGATTCATCTCATTTCCTGATTTCTGATGATTGGTTCTCATCATCCAACTGTAAAGATCTGGATCATCCCAATTACATTTTGTAGTTACAAGGGACTGAGCACATCTGCAGCCCAGCAGTGAACATTGTAGACCTCAAAGGAAAGCCATCCACATGAGATCCGTGATGTGTGTTTCCAATGTCAAATGCAATTAACTTTTAAATGGATACTTGGACTTTAGGAGCATTCACCCAAAGCTTTCACTGGCGATTGCCTGAGTGATGATTTCAGCTCTGCTCATCAAGGGCGGCTGTCCCTTCCATCCGCTCACTCCCAGAACAACCTGACACTCATCCCAATCTGCTCAGCCCATATGGACAAGGGTATCAAGTCTATGTTTGTTTATGATCATCTTCCAAAATAGGAGGTCACTCAGAGGGAGAGATAGTGTTTGTGAGAAACGGTCTCCATTACTTTATGCTACAATTAATATTTTCTTGCTTGCCCTTTGAAATGTACAGACTTTGGGTATAATAGATATCAGAGCATAGGGTTAACCTTCTTTGTGTCCTGGGTTGATCTGTGTAACAATATGTGGCATTTCATTAAGTAGGAGTCTCCTTTATATGAATGCAGAATAATCCATTTTCTGCTATCATTATTTCATCATCCTGAAATTAAGAAATGCTTTATGTAGTTCCATTTCTTTGCCCCTGCAGACGTTATCATTTCATTCACATGGGAGCAGTTTTAGACTGTTGATATTACAGTTAAGTGGTTTTGCCTAGAAGTAGTTATAAATGGTTTATCATCCATTTGGGACCATGTAGTCAAGGTCAGAGCTCCAGTTTAAGTAGGATTCAGATACACTTGAGTATGCGTGGCTAAGTGGTGGGAAAAGACTCTCTGAAACCATTTGTCCGTGGCCTGAGGTGCCTCCTAGGAGCACACTACCTGAGACGAGGGGCAGGTGCCCTGGCTGGAGGGAAGGGATGGTCCTGACCATCTGTTACTCTGTTACAGTTTCCCTACCAGCTCAGTAACCCCCCTTCCCAACTTTGAAAGCAAGAGGGTAAGAAGTAGAGTGGGGAGAGTTTTTTCTCTAAAAACTGTGAAACTTTGCATCACAGAAAGGGTCATTTTAAGACTCCTCAAACCACATATAACACAGCATTCTACCCCTCACCAGAAGTCACTCCGTAGCTGGGCACTTTAAGGATTCAGAATATCCAGGATGATACCAAGCGGAGCAGGGTGAAACCAGGAAAGAGTTGGGACAGAGATTATGGTAAATTCATGTGCAACACCCTCAGGACACCCTCAGGAGAGGGAGTTGATGTACACCAGCAAGTAAAGAACAGAGCCAGCAAAATCCAAGCTGTGAAGTTATAAGCCATCCATACCGGTAGGTGGGAGGGCTAGAAAAGACCAGTCTATACTGGTTGATATCCTGTAGGGAGCCTGCCTCTCTGGACAATCAGAAATATTGATCAGTGAAATGGGTAACCTAAAAAGAAATATGCTATTTAAATTCAGCTAACTTTGAAGGGTAGAATTCAGGTTGAACATTCAAAACAACCACAGGAAATTAACGATGATCCTATCACATTTATCTGGAACTCTGAATGGTGAGTGGTAGATTGACTACAAGTTTTCAAGGTGCTCTGTAGAAAAGGTTAGATAGATAAATATGAATATGAATGAATGGATCATGTCGCAAGCCTCATTATGGTTAGATTCTGGTTCTTAGAGGTGTTTAAAGTTCACTCTGTAATTTATCTGTCAGCTCTCAAGCCCCAACTCTGAATGTACAGGACAAGCCTACAGCTTCATGAGTAGCAGGACTCCCCAGCCCCAAGCTATGAGAGAGAAAGTATAGGTCCAGATAGGGAGCAATTCTATTTGAAACCCCTAGCATGAAATTAAACACCTTAGGCATGTGACTGGTGCTGAATTTCAAATATAAATTTAAAATAGTAAAATAATAATAATTATACCCTAAAAGAAATGGTACAGGGTTTAGAATTCATTTATCAAAAGAAAGGAGAACTAATCTACATTCAATAGTTCTCTTCAAGGGTTGTGTATAAATGACAGTATTATGAGAAGCGTAGCTCAGCTGATAATTAATTTCACTGCTTTTAGAATGCGTACTTAATTCAGTATTAACATGTACTGAGCACTATGTAAAAGCCCCACATTAGTCTGTGTCCGCTCAAGTTTGTGTTAGATATTTATGTTGGACAAGAAAAAGGGATTTCTGTGCAGTGAAACTAGTTGTGAGGAACAAAATGATTACAAGTTACCTTTTGGTGATATTAAGGACAAATATCTACCTATCTATAGAATAAATTTATTTAGGGGCACGTGGGTGGCTCAGTTGGTTGGGCATCCAACTTCAGCTCAGGTCATGATCTCACAGTTTGTGAGTTTAAGCCCCATGTGGGACTCTGTGCTAACAGCTCAGAGCCTGGAGCCTGCTTCAGATTCTGTGCCTCCTTTCTCTGCCCCTTCCATGCTCATGTTCTGTGTCTCTGTGTCTTACAATAATAAATAAACGTTAAAAAAAGTTTCTTTAGGGGCACCTGAGTGGCTCGGTCGGTTAAGCGTCTGACTTCAGCTCAGGTCATGATATGGTTCGTGAGTTCGAGCCCTGCATCGGGCTCTGTGCTGACAGCTCAGAGCCTGGAGCTTGCTTCGGATTCTGTGTCTCCTTCTCTCTCTGTTCCCCTCCTGCTCGCGCTCTCTTTCTCTCTCTCTCAAAAATAAATAAAGATTTAAAAAAATTTTTGTTTTAATTTTAAAATGAATCTATTTGGAGATAGGGGGAATCTACCAGATAACCTCTCATATAACTTGCTACCTTTTAAAAATGTTTACATTTCTGTTTCAACCTCTCTGAATAAATTATAATTATGGTAACCTAAAACTTTAGATGTGCCTAACATATATGGTGTTTTATGGCAACTTCCATCCCTTCCTCAATGAAAGGAAGGAGATTCTGGAAGGAAGGAGATTTCTTGTTACAGACAGTAATAGAAGCAGCACACTGAACATGGAGGCAGAGGGCCTGAATTAGGGTCCTCACTCTGCCACTTACCAACCAGGTGACTGTAGGCAAATTATATAACATATATTATATGTTTATATATTATAGTTATTTTATATATTGCAAATATATTATATAATATATATTATATACTGTTATATGTTATATACTATATGTGTATAGTTAGGTATTATATAATATATTTATGTTACATATTATATAGAGTTATGTTATATATCATATAATACATTATGTTATATGTGTATACTTATGTCATATATTATACCTATTCTATATTATATGTGCATAGTTATGTTATATATAATTTATAACTCTCCAAGTCTCATTTATTTTACATGCAAAATGCAGATATTGATCACCATCTCTCAAGAGATTATTCTGAAGATTGAATAGCTCCTAGAATATAGGCTTCCAGCACCTAGACCTATATCTGGCACATAATATGTGTTTAATAAATATCCATTATTGTACAAATGATCCAATATATATATTGCCATAATCCCTAGCGAAATAAAATGGAAATTGGCATGACTTCCTTGTATCAACTACACTTCTGTAAAGATGACATTTTTCTCAAGGGTCTTATAAGAATGTATAATAGGCAAGCTGCATGCTGTAGCAATAGTCATAATCATTCTTGTTATTCTTATCATGGGGAGCGTTCGTTGAGACTGACTGTGTGCCAGACACTGTGCTAAGTGCTTCACAGGCTTTTCTCATTTAATCCTCACAATAACACTGGGAGGCAAGCAGAACTCTTTCCCCCATGTTACAGGTGGGGGAGAGAAGCTAAAGGAGGCTAAGTAACTTTTAAAAATTCTCACAGTTACTTAGTGATGGAGCCCAGAATGAGAATGCAAACATCTATGTCCAGAGCTCATGCCTTTTGGAAAGAGCAAAAGTTTGGAGCAAAGAAGACTAGGTTTGAGGACCAGCACTGACATTATGAATGTGGAAATACTGATATAAACCTAACTTCTCCCAGACTAAATAATCATACGCAAGAAAAATAAATCCTCCATCATTGGTTATTATGGTGACCAAATAAATTACTGTAATTTACTTCCCTATGAACTTTGTGAGAGTAGCACCATGTCCTACGAATATTTAAATCCTGAGTACCTAGCAGATAGTAGATACTTAGGAAATTCTGTTAGATAAACAGGATTTAATAGGAATGTAATAGGAAATTCTGTTGGATAAGTAGGATTTCTATTTGATAAATTAGTATCCAGGAGCTGCTTGGTAACTATGAGTCACTTTACAAATGCCAATTATCATCATGACCAGGAACTTTACCATGTATTGACCAAGACCTCCAGACTATAGAATCTAAGTGATTCCCAAACTCTTCCAATGAACGTACTCTCCTCTTCAATACAAAGTGACTTTGAACTCCACTGCCAGTGAAATCCTGATCTAGGCCTTCATAGGAGACAAGTAGCTGGTCATCTTAATTACCAACAGATGATTTCAGAAATGAACCTTTTTTTTTCTAAGGAAGTAGTTGAAAAATCATTATAAAAACATTCAAAATGTGGTCAACAGCAGGGACCCAGCATGAGGCTTGAAGCAAACAGTGGAATCTTTAGAAGCCTACTTTGTGTTCCCAAGGTCAGAGGAGCAGACACAAAGCATATTGCAGCATTTAGCCACCCCGGGAGCCAGAGCACTCCTTCAACTAGCTTGGGTTTGGCAGGAAAAAGGATTATAATTTTTTAAAAATGTCTAGAAAAGTGATATTGCCCATAATATGAATATCACACTGTAGGTTATATGAGATGTGGCATCTCATCTATGTAAAATAACCTATTTGTGAAACGTAATTTGTCAAGTGTCTCCTATTCTGAGATGAGAACATGAAACTGTGGCTCACTGTAGTTCAAGGCAGTGTCCCAAGAGGTGCAGGTCACCTACCTTGATGCTTCAGTAAGTATATCACTGACCTATAGTTTTTTTAGAATGCAGCAGACACTCTGAGGGCTTGGCAAAATCTAGAAAAGACCCAGCCCTTCACCATTCTGTTTATGTGAATAAATATGCCAAACAAGACAAAGACTGAAAAACACATCAGAAGGAGTTCAAATTGTAGCTCATGAGAAGTAACTTGGCATATGGTTTCACTTACAACCCCATCAGTATCAGTCAATTCTTTCACTTAAAAATATCTTCCATGATATGACTCTGAACACAAAATAGGATAAACTAGGGGGTAAAACTTTATCTGGGTTAGAAACTCCTTTTGACCTGAATGACATATTGCTCTGGGGGGAAAAAAAAAAAAGGGACACTGTGTTTCTAAATTCTTTCTTTAATGGAAATAACTACAGTATATATCAGTGGGTGTCAGTGTGCACACGTGTGCATGTGTGTGCATCATGTGTGTCTATAAAGAGAGTACCAGCCTAGGAATTAAGTCCCTGAAGTTCTGTTTCTGGCCCTAAGTCATCCCCTTTCAACTTCTTCATCCAAGGTCACCATCACACCATTCAAATTGGACATGAATCATGTTCCATGAGCTCCTGAGTAGACTACCTCACTTAATCACTTCATTAATATCCCCACTTTGTAGACAAAAAAAAAAATTTGATCCACAAGAAGCCAAGTACTAGAGGGGCACCTGGGTGGCTCAGTCGCTTAAGCATCCAGCTTTGGCTCAGGTCATCATCTCACAGTTGACAGGTTCAAGTCCCACTTCGGGCTCTGTGCTGACAGCTCAGAGCCTGGAGCCTGTTTTGGATTCTGTGTCTCCCTCTCTCTCTGCCTCTCTCCCACTGGCACTCTGTCTCTCTTTCAAGGATAAATAAACATTTAAAAAAAGAAGCCAAGTACTAGATGCAGAGAAAAGAGCACAGGATGTGGGGTGAGAAGATGGGCGCATCACTGTCCCATCACAAACAGATGTTTAGTCTCTAGTTTAAATTCCATGAAAAATGCATCCTGGCACGCTCTGTAAATACTCTATAAATAAGAACTCTGCTTCCTTCTTTCCTCACGTTCAAGGACAAGAAGCTCTTGAGCATCAAGGTTAGAATTCAAATTCAGATCTGTTGATTTAAAAGTCAATAAATAATCTTTCTTGCTACTGCAGAGGGGGTGACAAGTTCTACCCTGGACAAGGAGATGAGTCAGAGTGAGCCCAGAACAGAGTGGGGAGGGGTCAGAGGCAGGGAACCAGCAGGGAATTGTGAGGCAACCCCGGGGCTGTCCTTCCCACCTCCAATGAGTCATGGTTAACAGCTTACAAGACACTATTTGCAAACCACATCATTTTCACATCTCCTTTTTGCTGAATATGAAAGTATATCTAGATGCTGAATATGGAGCAGCAGGGTTTTACAAAGGCTTAGACTAAGAATTGTCACTTTAAAATATATCCAAAACAAATTATTTAGATTACTTCACAGAAAACTTATCTCCCCATTCCATCTCTGGAAATGGTAAAATAAAATTAATGCCTGCTAAGAACAGAAAAAAGTATCAGCCATAGGCACACCACACTTAGAGAGCCACTGTTACCATTTTGGTGCAGTCATGTGGAAAATAGTATGGATGTTCCTCAAAAAGTTATAAATAGAACTATCCTACTACAATTCAGCAATCACACTACCAGGTATTTACTAAAAGAATACAAAAACATTAATTTTTTTAAGTTTATTTATTTATTTTGAGAGGGAGAGAGAGAGTGCGTGCACAAGTAGGGGAGGGGCAGAGAGAGGGAGAGAGAGAGAGAGTCCCAAACAGAGGCAGGGCTCAAACTCACAAACCATGAGACCATGAACTGAGCTGAAATCAAGAGTTGGAGGCTTTTCTGACTGAGCCACCCAAGTGTCCCAAAAACACTCATTTAAAGGGATACATGTACCCCTATGTTTATGGCAGCATTATTAACAATAGCCAAATTATGGAAACAGCCCAAGTGTCCATTGATTGATGAATGGATAAAGAAGATAAGGTGCATATATATACACTGGAATATTACTCAGCCATAAAAAAGAATGAAATCTTGCCATTTGCAATGACATGGATGGAGCTAGAGAGTATAATGTTAAGCAAAAGCAAAAGAAGTCAGTCAGAGAAAGACAAACACCATATGATTTCATATGTTGCTCGTTTAAGAAACGAAACAAAAGAGCAAAGGGAAAAAAGAGAAAGACACAAAGCAAGAAACAGACTCATGGGGCACCTGGGTGTTTCAGTTGGTTGAGCATCTGACTCTTGATTTCAACTCAGGTTATGATCTCTGGGTTGTTGGGTTCCATGCTGAGTGTGGAGCCTATTTAAGATTCTCTCTCTCTCTCTCTCTCTCTCTCTCTCTCTCTCTCCCTCTGCTCCTCTCCCCTGCTCACATACGCTCTTCTCTCTAAAATAAAAAAAAATTAAAATTAAAAAAATCAGACTCATAATTATAGAGAACAAACTGGTTACCAGAGTAGAGGGGGGTGGGGGGAATGGGTTAACTAAGTAATGGGGATTAAGGAGTGTACTTGTCCAGATGAGTGTACTTGTCCAGATGATGTATGGTATTGTTGAATCACTACATTGTATACCTGAAACAATATAACACTGTATTTTAACTAACTGGAATTAAAATTAAAACTTAAAAAAAAACATTTTGGTGCATTTACATTTAGTATTTTTTGATGCATATATATTGCATATTTGCATAGAGCATATGTATAAACATGAAACTGGGATCACACTGTACAGCCTTGTACTCTGCTCTTCTAAATTAACTTAAATTGCTTCTTACTGAAATTTTCCAGATATTGATCCCCTATTGTTGGATATGTCAGTTACTTCCAATTTCTTTATCATTATAATCAAGCTACAATGAGCACCTTTATACATAAATTTGGCAAAGCCTTTTTCAACTTTCAGGAAGAAGTTGTAGGTAAATTTAGGGCACATTATGGGTGTCTATTATATGCCAAATACTGTACTGTAATTTATGAGCATTACCTCAATTCTCACCAAAATCTTATGAGATAATCTATGACTAATAGTCCCTTTTACAGATCTGAAAACTGAGTATAAGAGAGATTCAGTGTTGCCCAAGTTCACACAGAAATAACAGAGCCAGGATTTGAACACTCCAGTCTGCCTCCAGAGTCTAGACTTTTAATAAGAATGTTGTCAGAATTGCCATGTCTTCTAGAATTCTCTCTCCTTAAAAGGAGATTTTTTCCCACATCAAATGTAGTGTACAGGACCACTCCAATTAGAGGATCCACCTGAGATAACCTGGGAACACTTGGAAATCTGGAGCTGTCCTTGGTTGCTCTGAGCTCAGGGTGTCATCAACATGCAACCACCTAGACTGTGAGATGCACCAAATAGTCCTGAGTCCATCCTGCTAATGACAGAAAGGACATCTACTTCCAGATCCCTGATAACACACAACCTAATTAATGATTCTGCAGAATCGTCCCCTAAAGTTGACTTTTCATCTTGTTGCTTAAGAGCATATATCTTTCTTACTAAATTTACCTTCCTCCCATTTATGAATGAGATTCAAGATTACACTTGAATCTCTCAAGTATATCACAAAGTTGACCTGTGAAGGTTAAGCCTACTGAAGAAACACAAGAGCTCAATACTTAGTTTGGGGGTAAAATAAGAATGTCTAAAGTTACAAAAACTAATTTTTTAAGCACCTCACCTTCTTAGGAAAATTAGACTTCTGTGCTCACATATGAGGAAGGGTGAAAATAAAATCTGGGTGGAGCACATCCCAGAAAGTGACTTCTCAGTCTCCAGAACTGAGAATCGGATGTATAAAGGAGAGTGAACAACATGGAAATGGTTTTAATAGGGGTAGTCATGAAAGTGGGAAGCAGCATGCAGCCACCGAGATGGAGGCTTGGTACAAAGGCAGGGCCTGGTGGTAATGGGATACAGCTGAAGAAGGAAAACTTAAGATGAGTATCAGAGAAGACTTCCTTGCGGTGAGAACTGTTGGATTAGAGAATGCCCTCCCCAGGGAAGGGCGGGAAGCTCCCTCACTCAGGACACTGGAAACCAGACAGAGCAAAACAGCAACGGCCACACTGAAGGAAGAAACTCTGCACTAACAGAGGATGAACCGGATAACCTGCAAGCCCTTTTCTATCTGGAGTTACTTTGATTACAGTAATATAATCCTTCAGGGATGTAGGGAAGGTTGTAGGGGGTGGAGTGCTTTAAATTTTTGAGTGAACTTAATTCTGATGGAAGGTGCTAGACTGACATCCTGAGACAAAAGCTCTCTATTCATCCATACAACATTGACGGAGATACGTTTCCCCAATGGGCTTTACCAAATGTGTCCCCAGTCCAGGCATTAAAGGAGATGGAAAGCTGTGTCCTTTCACCCCCTGACTCCTAGTTTCTCCTCATAGCCTCACAACAACAAAGGCGTTGTTAGTTTTAGACATTGGCTCTTAGACCAAATGCCCTGCTTCCTCCATCCCGCCCCTAACAACCAAAATGCTATATTTTGAAGGTACCATGTAGAATTTTTTAATTCTTTTTTTAAAGCTTATTTATTTATTTTGAGGGAGAGAGAGAGAGAGAACGAGTAGGGAAGGGGCAGAGAGAGAAGGAGAGAAAGAGAATCCCAAGCAGTCTCCATGCCGTCAGCACAGAGCCCAATGCAGGGTTCAATCTCACAAACCATGAGATCATGACCTGAGCTGAAACCAAGAGTTGGACGTTTAACTGACTGAACCACCCAGGTACCCCCACCATGTAGAATTTTTTAAAGCAACCATCTGGGAAGCATTAAAATACGCAAACTACTTTCAAAGGATGATGTGGGGCAGCAAGCCTTAGTCTCTCTTAGTCTCTTCCCTACATGAACAGATGTAAAGAAAGATGAATGGGTACGTGGATTTTTGTATAATTCCTATATTTCTTCTATTTCTAAGTCTTGCACAGGAAGGAGCTTTCAGTGTGGCTTCCCGTTTCCTTTTCATTCTTCTTTGTCTTCCATCTCCTTCCACACCTTCTCTTCCAAAGAATAATTTTTGTCCTTCCTTAAATTTGTTTGGAACATGCCAGAATAAAGGATGTCAGTTTTTAAAAAGTTGGAGTATAGACCTTCACCTAGCACACACTGTGCCAGTTAATTCAGATCTCTCGTGCTGTCTCATGCATCTCTCCTGCATTACTGGTTTCTTATTTTCTTTACTTGAATTTTTGCAGAAGCAACCTCAAAGTTCTGGCAAAGTTCTACACGTAAACCAACGGTAACATTCATGTGATACCCAGCTCTTTGATTTTCTCTGCAAAGTATATGTAAATGTGGGTGTTTTGTTTTCTATAACTATCTTCTGCCTGAGCCAGACATCATTGGCATGTCCACAAAGTTATCTGTCTCCCTGTTATACAAAGCCTTGGTCTCACTATGTCCAAATGCAGATATCTTACCTGCTTTTCTATAGAAGTATGAGAGCAGAACATCTACTGCCTTTTCACTGTACGTCAGGCTGTGCAGACCTGACCAGCCATGCCTCTCATCCAGGTGGATGCAAAATCTTCTATTCAAGCAATAGCGTAAGAGGTGTGATCAGGCTTGCCCTGGGTCTCATTCTGATCTCAAGGACACTAAGCATAAGGGGATAACCAGTTTGGACTTCTCTCCCTGCCCCTGCCATTTTATGCAGGGATTGTTAACAAAACCCCCTGCATGTTCTTACAATAAGCATATTCAATTACTAATTTCCTATAGAAAGTTTCTCTTACACTTCAATGCACTTGGGTGAAAACAAGGCTTGACATGTGGCCCCACAAGGGTTCATATGGCGCCTTAGCTGATGCTTGCCCACAGAGGTTGGGACTTGTTTTTCCCTTCTATGTTTAAGTAATCAAATGAACATCTACTCAATGAAACAGAGAGAGCTGAACTTGTCAGGAAGTAGTTGTTACCTTTGATTTCCTGCTCCTTCATTGCAGACAAAAGCCTGCTATATAGTTACCTCCAATTGGCGTATGGTGTACATTGCAGACCACAATGTAGGTGAGTAATGAATCCTGTGAGAATCTGAGCGACCTGACCCAAGACCCCACTCACAAGTGGGCAGACAATGTGGAGCCTGTAAACACGTTGTTTTTAAGTTAGTGAAAAGCAATTTTAAAAAACGAAAATCATAGAAAAAGAGGACACAACAACTCTCCAATGAACAGTGATTATTTTCATGGCTAATAAGAAGAGAGTGATTTAACATATACAATGCCCAAGGGTAAGGCATGGTCAAATGTAAGAAATGCGGTAAATACCTCCTTGTATCCACCTACTGCCAAAAGGTCTCCTGCTTCAGAACTTGTGTATCTCCACACCTAAACCAGCTAGCAAGAGAAAGTCTCCTTGGAAAAGTACCTGACATAAACTTGTAATATAGTAGAGCCATGATAACCTCTGCATAACCCTTGGAATAAATGTATCGCTCTATCTGCCCACACTCAGCACATTGACTCCCTTGTACTTCCAGCACTGCAGCTGAATTATCACTTGGTGAGTCCTTCAGTCCTTAAACAGGAGTGCAGTTTGCCAAGAGTGCCTCTCCTGAACTACAGGACCACAGCTCTCCCAGGGCAGAGCAAGGCGAGCACTGTCAATAAGTGAGCTCTAACACATAACAGAGGGTTTTTGGCCTTGCAGGTCTAGGTCTAGTCCCTTGGCCACAGCATGACTAAAGTGGTATCCTGGGTCTTCTTCACAGGGACAAAGTTCTTGGCCAAAAGGACCTGATGTCTTTCTTTATACTCAGTCATTTTCATATGGTTTTTATTTTTCATTTTAACTCCCTTGTAAGGAGACCTCCCGTTCAGCTGGGTCTCCTACGTAGTAAAGAAGCTCTTATTCTGAACAAATAAAGTAAGCCATAGGCTTATAAAGAGTTTTCTATTGCCCCAGAGCCCCCTTGCATCCATATATTGAACCCACATCAATATAACCCCATTCCAATATAACTTGGAATGCCAGAGCCAATTCTGAATGTGAAGGAGTTACATTCTCTCAAAGCCTCCTTGATTTGAACTCTAACTAAGGGGGTTCACGAAATCTTATCCATAAGCCTCTCAAGATATCACCTGCTCCACATCTTAATTTGAAATTGTTTCCCATGAAACCCCAAATATAACCAGAAGGTCATGGTCAAAATGTTCATAGCTGGCTAACCAGTAGTCCACTTGTCCTCTCCCATTATAGCCCAACCTAATAATCCCCTCATTCTCACCCATAATTTTTCCACAATATTTCACGGAAGGAGCTTTTAAAACTTCATTTATTTTATGGAAATAGCTTTCAAATTTGTTTTCTAGAACACGTGAAGCGCGCGCGCACACACACACACACACACACACACACACAGTCTTCTCTTCCTTTTAAAGCCACTCAGTTACTTAAAAGAACAATTATGCTTATGCTTATAATTTTGTGGGGAGAGGGTGACTAGGTGGCTCATCTCTGATCCCCATGGCATTCTCATAGGGATAACTGGGAATGAAGATTCCTATGATGATACTTCACTCAAATGTCCGCTGCCTCAGTTCTCCTCGGTCTCTCTCCACATGGTGTCTCCAGGGCCTCTTCATGTGACTTGGACTTTTCACGAATGATGGTCTTGAGAGGTGCTTCTTATAGAGGAGCTTAGAGTTACAAGAAAGATCATTCCCGATGACCCAAATGTCATCTCAAGGCTTCGTATGACCAAGACTCAGAAATTTCTGAATATCACTTGTGCCATATTCTATTAAGTTACTAATGCTAGTCCAGTATCAAGGGGATGTGAGAACAAATTCCACCTCTTAACAGGAGAATTCACATACAGAAATGGAAGGGATCCATGTGGCCATCTTGGATATCAACTATCCACACTTTTCACCATTAGTGTCACATTTCTCCACAAAGATGTGAAAGCAGTGCTTTTTGTCCCTCGGTTTCTTACACAGTTTTCTTTTAAAAGATCTTTCCTGTTTTTCACATGTAGCTCCACTAATTCATAACTGCAGATGTAAACCCATGAGAAGCCTGGGTTTGAATATCAATATATAAGTGACAAACCCTATGTTTTGCTTAGAAACTCCTCCCTGCTAATAATGTATCATAGAACCAAGTTGTCTGTAGAGCTTGTTTTTCGCTCTATGCATGATAAGTTCTCATCCAGGATGCTCCTCAGTTCCCTCAATCTTTGGGAAGGTCCATTTTGCCAGGTCACCAAACATGCCTAGACATTATAGACTCCAGATGGATTCTGGGCTCAAAGTGAGACTTTCGTTACGCAAGTTAGCCCAGCCCAGATTCTGGCACGTAAGAGATGCCCAACAAGTGTCAATGCCCATCCTCTTTCCTTCTCTGACTATGTACTAAGACCCATGTTAAATATTGGATTATGAGAGATGACTGGGTAGCTCAGTTGGTGAAATGTCTTACTCTTGATTTCGGCTCAGGTCATGATCTCATAGTCATGGGATGGAGCCCCAAGTCGGACTCTGAGCTGGGTGTGGAGACTGCTTAAGGTTTTCTCTCCCACTCCCTCCGCCCCTCCCTTCTCCTCTCTTAAAAAAAATATTGGATTATGACTCCCACATACAGATGATAAAACTGAGGATCAGAAAAGTTGAGATGTCTGCCATGTTCATATAACCAGAGTGTAATGGAATTGAAATTTGAGCCCAGTTCAGCTCCACCATGATTTATCAAAGTGTATTTACCCCTTGAATTCAAATATGTAGAACAGAGAGCAGAATCTTCAATGGAAAGGAATATAGCAGTCAGGTTTGGTGGAGATGGGCATGAAATAGAATTAGTGCCCTATAAAAGCACACTACCCACTCACCAGTTTTGCTTAGAGCCAGTCTTATTATATTCCCCAGAAATACTATTCCAGAGGATTTACTCTTGCAAAGGGTGTTCTTTTTGTTTTCAGAGGAATATTATCAGTGACTGTAGTAGATAATTTTTAGCCTTGTGCTGCCCACTCCAACTCCCTTTTAATCCCTCACATCCTGCTTACAGTTAATGGAATGCAGAATTCCATCTAGCCCTGTTCTGGAGATCGCTCCACAGGGACGTCATTGCTGTGTATCAGTTACTAGGTGTGGGTTTCCTTTTGCACCAGCTTGTCTGCCTTCCCAGGGATGAAATGAAGATTTCCCCAAGGAACGAACCCAACATCATTGCCTCTTGCCTGGTCAGCTTCCATGCAAAGCCAGTGGCAGCCTTTGCTCCCAGCAACAACAGGCTGCGTATCCATAACAAAGGCGGCAGGACGCTGTGATCTGGCCGTCTTCAACTCTGTCATTTAGCCAAGACAGTTTCCGAGCCTTGCCCCAAAGACCTAAGCCTCTGGTCTTTGGTGGCCCTACCACCTGGTGTAGAGATTTATGAGTCAGCAGACAAGATGAGCCTAGGTTCCCCTCTCCTTGACTCACCAGATCCCTGTGACCACGCTGAATAAAGTTACTTCCTTTACTGAAATAGACAGAGGACATCTGTGGGGAGGTTAAGTGACCTTAGACCACAACCATATATATCACTTTTAGGGGAAAGAATGTGTAAACACTGCCCAGAATCACAGCATTCTCAATGCTATCTTGGAGCAAGAAATAAACAAGTGCTTTAAATTCTGCAATGATTTTATTTTAAATTATAAAATAAAGCATACTGTGCACATTAAAAACACAGTACTGATCAAAATATACATGTTGAAATTCTGGAGAGAAGTGTGAGAATTCTGTCCTTGACTTGTTCCCTTCTAGAGAAATATGCTCAGTAGGATCCAGTATAATAATAAAAATAGCTCTAACTGTGCAAATAACATATTTAGCATTAGTGTCACCAAAGCAGGGAGGAGTAAAGGGGGAAAAAATATACTACGTTTACCTATTTAAAATAGACTATGAAACATTAGTTGCATTCAATCCACTTTATTAACTTTTAAAATTATATGGGTTATATGTAGTCATTACTTAAAATAACCAAATAAAAAAGAAAAATAATCAAATAAAAAATAGAAAAATAAAAATCACCTATAATCATATGACTTTGACATAAGCACTGCCAGTGTCTTGGGATATATGTCCTTATGCCTTTGAGATACAGATCCTTCTGGATGCTTTGTGTGTATGTGTAAAATCTTTTTGACAAATTTAAGATCCTTTACAGTTCATAATTTTCTATTTATACTTTATAGAGCATAAACATCTTTCCATTTTGATAAACATACATCTACTCTTCAAAATATGAGCCCACTTCAGTTATAAGGGGGAAAACGTGCTTTTAAAATAAAGGCATTTCCCAGTCAAGTTTGGCTTTTCCAATAATGTGATTACCTGATGTCTTATGCCTTATGATACAAAGTAGTGGGAGATATGCACTTCACCTATAAAGTGTTCTTGCCTGAAATGTTTAACCTGAATTTAATCCTGAAAAAATAGATTAATCCAGAATGTAGGGCATGCTGTAAGAAGGCTGGTCTGGTTGTTTCCTTCACTGTGCAGAAACATTATTTTGATGAGGTCCCAGTAGTTCATTTTTGCTTTTGTTTGCCTTGCCTCCAGAGATGTGTTGAGTAAGAAGTTGATGCAGGCAAGATCAAAGAGGTTTTTGCCTGCTTTCTCCTTGAAAATGTCCATTGATGGATGAATGGATAAAGAAGATGTGGTATATATATACAATGGAGTATTACTGGCAATCAAAAATAATGAAATCTTGCCATTTGCAACTACGTGGATGGAATTGGAGGGTATTATGCTAAGTGAAATTAGTCAGAGAAAGACAAAAATCATATGACTTTACTCATATGAGGACTTTAAGAGACAAAACAGATGAACATAAGGGAAGGAAAACAAAAATAATATAAAAACAGGGAGGGGGACAAAACAGAAGAGACTCAAATATGGAGAACAAACTGAAAGTTACTGGAGAGGTTGTGGGAAGGGGAATGGGCAAAATGGGTAAGGGGCATTAAGGAATCTACTCCTGAAATCATTGTTTCACTATATGCTAACTAATTTGGATGTAAATTTTAAAAAAGAAAAGAAAAAAAAAAAGAAGGCTGGTCTGGACTTTTCAAAGGATTTGATGGCATGGAAAGAGAAGGAACGGTGTTCAAGATTGAGGGGAACTAAAAATATATAATAGCCAATTCCATGAATGAAACTCCATTGGAATTTGGATCAGAAAAAAAAGAATAATAAAGAATTTTTTAGGACAATTTAAGTTTGCAAATGATGTTATTGAATTAGTGATGATTTTCTTAGGTGTGGTAATGGTGTTATGAAAAAGAATACTCTCACTCTTGGGAGAAGCATGCTGAATAAAGTATTAAAAAGTGAAATGTCATAATATTGATAGCCTACTCTGTGAAGTGTTAGGAAAGGGAGAGAAAAAAAGAAGGTATAGCAAGTTGTTAACAGACATTCATTGCACTATACTATTCTTTCAATTTTTCTATGGGTTTTAAATGTTTTAAATGTTTCAAATGGGTTTTACAGATTTATATGTAAATCTGTATTTACATGTATTATATATTTATATATCCCAACATATTTAATGGCTAAATGTGATTCTGTTATATGAATTTACACTAATCTAACAACTTCCTGATTTTAACACTTTATTCCAATTTTTAACTAATAAGAACAAGTTCCAAAAATAATTCTTGCAGTTGCTTGCACATATTCTAAATTACTTACTTTGTATAAATTCCTAGGTGCAATTGTTCAAACCAGTTTATGGACGTTTAAAAGTAACTTTGGTCCTGGGGCACCTGGGTGGCTCAGTTGGCTAAGCGTCTGACTTCAGCTCAGGTCATGATCTCACAGTTCGTGAGTTCAAGCCCCACATTGGGCTCTGGGCTGACAGCTTGGAGCCTGCTTTGGATTCTGTGTCTCCCTCTCTCTCCTCCCTTCCTCCACTCGCACGCGCTCTCTCTCAAAAAATAAACATTAAAAAAATTTTGTAAATAAATAAAAGTAATTTTGGTACTACCACCTACAAAACAATTATTTGATTTGGCCCTGAAATTTTTCTGTGGACCACAAGGCACAAGACCTAGTAATTCTCTTTAAAATGATTACATTTGGGGCCTGGGTGGCTCAGTCGATTGAGTGTCCAACTTCAGCTTAGGTACCAAGGATTCATTACCTAACACTCACTATGTGATACACACATCGTTAAGGTAACACTTATTAAGCTGCCCAAACCAAACCTTAGCCAGTCTCAAAGCTGTTCCCAATAGGTTTGGTTGGTCTATTGAACAAGCCATGCTTACTGTTATAACACATTCAGATGTGGCTTGTGCTCTCTCTGTCCCTTTCTCTCCCCCAGGTCTCTCCCCCTGACATATACACACACATTTCCCCCACACTTGAGCATGTGGAGAATATTTTCCAGGACCTCACTTAGGCCAAGTGACTAAAAAGGAAAGGAAAGTTAAGAAAAATAGACATAATCGTTTTATGTTGTATATTTTCTGCCACTAGAAGTGAAATAGTTGACCCAAGAATCCAAGCAAATGTTGTTTTATCTGGATCCTTTACAAGTAATAATAATCAACAAATCTTCAAATAACTAGAGTAAGAGTTACCATTTATGGAAGCGCTGAGATAAACTCATGCCTGCTTCATGCTTCTCACAAGTTGTAGGATCAATATTTTCAGTTACTGGTTCTAATACGGTACCCAAGCCCAGGTCACATTGACTGATAACAGAGAGTTTATCCAAAGAAAATAGATAATGAGTTCCATTGGAACTCTTAATCCCTTTCCAGAGCAATTATTTTTCTTAGGAGCTCATGGGAATTCTTCCAATACCTCTCTGCAGTGGTTTGGCTGCTCCCCTCATGCTAAAACATACTGGCCCGGGTTCTTCCATTGACTCATATGGTACAACACATTTACTTCCTAGATATGGACCCATGGTGGAATGTTCCTTAAGGTGAGGCAATGTATAAGAAGCACATGGGAAATGCGGATCCCAGAAAGGGGTGCAGGAGGTCTGGATCACCCACGGAGACTATGTAACCTCAGGCAAATCTCACAACCTCTCAGAACCACAGATTCTACATTTATGCTCTGGCCACAGTAACTTAAATCCACAAACTCCTATGTGGAGTAGGTGGAAAACTAAACTACAAAAGTTCTACAATGTTTATTATTTTGATATACATTATATAAAAGAACATAGTACATTCAGATGGTTTTCTGGTCTGTTTTTAAGGAAATACTAGCTAACATAAGACCTAAGAAGAGCCTTATCCGAAGTTACCATTAAGCTATAAGTACAAAAGAAAAATTTTAGTGCTAAAGAAAATTGTTTGAAAGTTTTATCAATAAAAAAATAAATTTAATATATGTGCTATTATCTTTATTATAGAAACCAAAAGATATGCACATCAATATTTTTTAATATATATTTATTTTGAGAGAGAGAGAGAGAGAGAGAGAGAGAGAGAGAGAACATGAGTGGGGGAGGGACAGAGAGAAAAAGGATGACAGGAAATCCCAAGCATGCTCTGTGCTGTCAGCGCAGTGCCTGACTTGGGGCTTGATCTCACAAACTGTGAGATCATGACCTGAACCAAAATCAAGAGTCGGATGCTTAACCAACTGAGTCACCCAGGTGTGACTATAAAAAAAAAGGTCACCCATCAATAATTTTAAAACACCTCAGAGGCATATTTAGTTTACTTCTTAGGTTAGTGTTGAATGGGAAACCATATTCTGGATCCTTCTGCCAGAGGTTAGATATTACCTGTCTGTGACCATGAGCCTAGAGGCCAGCCACAGCAAGAATAGCCTCCAGCCATTCCATTCAGAATTGATGTGACTTTTGGCACTTATTTTACCACTCTGAGTTTGTTTTTGTTTTTGGTTTTCAATCTACACAGTAGGGATATAACAATTCTTTTGTGTGCATCATGTGACTGACTTGTAGTATTCCAATTTGGAATAACTCCTTCAGAACTATTCCAGCTGCAGAACTCCCAGTAGAAGGAGCCAAGGCTTTTATTGCAAAAGCATAATTCAGCATCTCTGCCTAACCCTGCTTTCCTTATCTCTCAAGTGTGTTGCTGCCAAGGGCACTTCCCAACACACCTAC
Organism: Herpailurus yagouaroundi; assembly: GCF_014898765.1. Lineage (NCBI taxonomy): Eukaryota > Metazoa > Chordata > Mammalia > Carnivora > Felidae > Herpailurus > Herpailurus yagouaroundi. The sequence goes on from NW_024412394.1 coordinate 82,127,316, forward strand.
TGTACCTAAATCTCAGAGTTTCAGAGTCCGTTTCCAAGGAACCCAAACTATGACATACTTATTCCACAAACATGGAGGAAATGTCTGTATCATAGAGGCTTGTGATGCTAAGTATACCTTTTAGAGGTCATCAAAACCAGAATGAACAACAAGAAACCCTTGGTGGTCCAGTTTCTAGCTCCTTTAACTCTTTCTGCTAAGGAATCTAACGAAAGCAACTTAATATATGATAGTGGTGGACCTCACTTCCAGAAGCAATTGTAGTGTTTACTCTTTTCTCTAGATTTGCTTACCTATCTTGTATCACTGATTCTTGCTTTATCTTCCAAGTATGCAAACCACGTTTGTGATAGGATCTTGGTGTATCCTCAGAACTGACTCCCTGTCAATCTTCTGCAATTACATGCTCAGCTCTGGCAACACTTGCTCTGACTTTATTTCTTATTCAAGCTCTGGATGACACAATCAATCCCATTTCATTGTTGTCTCAGTCCTCAACCAAAGACCCGAGAACTTGCTACCGAACACAGAGAATGAGAAGACCTCAAAACTGATCTCAATAGGCTCAGGAACAAGTGCCTCAAACACTGAGTATGAAAGCTATTTTTCAAAAGAATACCAAAGAACCCCCTAGTGGCATACAAAACCCTCTATCTGGAAATGGACCCTTTAGGACTTTATTTAACCCAGGGCATTATCTCCTCCCATTTTACTGCTAATTTATGTCTACTCTCTTTGGAATCTGGCTCTATCAGCTACAAGAAAATTATGGAAATGTTTCAGAGGTGTTACTAATATTCACCTTCACCATCATTTCGACATTCCTAAAGATTCCAAGTGCCTTGGTCAATAGGTGATAGTAGATGGTGACCATTTAGACACCCTCTGCTACAGCTGCTGACTGTGCTATAGGCTAGCCATGGTTTTCCAGGTAAAAGTGAAAGCCACGTGCAAAGATGAAGAAATGCCCCTTGACAGTGCTCACCTTGACAATATAGGGCCCTAGAAGCCCATGTGTTGCCAAATGAGCTCTCAAATTGTGGGGTTCAATAACAGCACAGACAGAACACTAGTACATTCAACTTGTTTTTTAAAGGCTTTAGAATATATAAACTTTTAAATAAATGCCGCTATGGTATGATCTCCATTTTTGAAGTGCCTGTGTGAACACTGGCTTGTTTTTCCTTCTGTTCTTGCCACACCAAAAAGGGAGTTGTCCTGCTGAACTCACTTCATGACTGAGTCAGATCCATCCAAGAAGCAATACTTTCAACAATGTCGTGGTGGTTATAAATGTCTTATTGCATGTTTTCCCTCATAACTTTAAACAAAGAAATTCCAATGTTTGTAGCTTGGCTTTTTTTTTTCTTCTGACTTCAATTAGTCCCTCCTTCTCCCTCCCACCCTATCTCTCTGTCTCTGTCTCTCTCTCTTACTCTCTCTTAACAAATTTCTTAGGAAGTCAAGATTTTTTATTATTTCTAGTTGGCAACAAAAGAAACCTAAGTGTATTTGAATGTATAAGATATAACTGTTTATGGTGTATATAGGTCATGGCACCCTTTCAACTAAAGTAAATACTTTCTTCCTTTTTATATTGCTTGTTCTCCTAATTCCTCAGTGTTACATGATATTAATTCATCAAACACAAAACAACCGCTTGAGTATAGTTTGAAGAGGACTAAGGAGTCCATTACTACTGTGTTTAAAATCACCTCGTGATCAAGAATCAAAACTGGCATATGATAAATTGAGCTAAGGGAGGTTTAATGTAAATTTGCATCAGACTCTTGTAACTAGAGAGAGATTAATTTAAAATGAACATAACTGAAAGCTTCAATTATATTTTGCTTCCAGTTTGGTCAGAAATTGGTATGAAACTTTTCCTTGATTCCTCTCCAAATCCTCTGTCTATAATTCATGAAGTATTAAAAATTAGATAAAAATTATGTAGTCCTAACTCTGATAAATGTGAATTGATTGCATTTACAAGATTATATTTTCTACTCCTGCTAATATCTTAGGTCACATCAATATTTTTAAATAATATACATTGTATTGTTGAATGGAATTTTGTGCCCTTCATTATTTTTAATTAGGAAAAAAATAGTAAGAAAAAGTTTGAAATAATCTTTATCGTCCCAACCACTCCTATAGTTAATTACATGTTTATAATTATAGGAAAATATTCTTAGAAACCAACTTGGGTCAACCTTGGGGAGTTCTAGAAACATTTCACAACTTTTTGAAATGGAAATAATAATTAATTTACAGTAAATGTCTTTTTCTTCATGCTTGTTTTTAAAGTATTTCACTGAGGGCAGAGCTATAGGAAAAAAAAAGGTAAGAAATTTAAAATAGCTCACAGTGGTACTTTAAAACATTTTTTAAAATATTGCTTGTAGCTAGAATTCAGTGTTGTTTTTTTTTTTTTTTTAATTTTTTTTTTCAACGTTTTTATTTATTTTTGGGACAGAGAGAGACAGAGCATGAACGGGGGAGGGGCAGAGAGAGAGGGAGACACAGAATCGGAAACAGGCTCCAGGCTCTGAGCCATCAGCCCAGAGCCCGACGCGGGGCTCGAACTCACGGACCGCGAGATCGTGACCTGGCTGAAGTCGGACGCTTAACCGACTGCGCCACCCAGGCGCCCCGAATTCAGTGTTGTTTAATTATGTATCTAGAATATAAGCCACCAGCATGGTGCCTAAGAGAGGCAATGCGGTATATCAGAAAGAGCAATAGAGTAGGAGTCAGGGACATGTGGACAGGACAAGGGGCCTGTGCCATGAACAAGTCATGAAAACTAGTTAAGTCACTTAACCTACCTGGACCTTGCTTCCCTGAGGTCTCCTCCTGCTCCAACATTCTGCAATTCCTTATTTCCTGGACAAAGCTTACTGAGTGCCTACTAAAGGCAAATTTCCTCTGAAGAGATCATTTGTTACATTGCCCTGGTTTCATATGGTGTCAATGCCAAATATTACACTTCACTTTTCACAGCATCTCCTTGAATTCTCTATTTTGAGGGACAGATCAAGCATCACCCAGCTCAATTTTGAACAAGTAAAGTGAGCTACAGTGACTCGTCCGGCACCAGCACAACTAGTTCAAGAATTCAGGTCTCCAGAGTCCAACAAAATAACCTCTTGAGCACTCTGCACAAATACAACTACCTGGCTATATTACTGCTCTCTTGTTTCTTTCCTGTAATAGCTTGCATCAGCTGTCCACGTGTTTTAGGAGAGCTGCTGACAGTTATTTGCACAGGACTTGAAATCTGGGCTGTGGCTTGATCCTGGCCTCTCCTTCAACATCCCAAGTGACCTTGGGCTAGTGATCTACCCATGAAATAAAGATCTACACCCCTGAGGATACTCTTGGCATTAGGCTGTAGTATTGCCTGGGTATGTTATGAGGGAAAATGTTTGTGGAGTCCTTGAACTCATGAGGGAAAGGGAAATAAAAACAGTAAACTTCGTAAATAGGCCCTTACCAAAGTTTTTTCAAAAGAAAAAGTGAGGTTTCCAATCCTTGCTTTCTCAGAGCCATTTTTGACCAACGTCTCTTGGTTGTCAAGGATACAGTAAGGTCATTAAGACCGTCATCATGCTTATGTCCATATTATATTCCCTAAATGGCAGAGCTGGTGAGAGATTCCTGGAGATGTCATAGGGAAGAGAATCATAGGAGATTTGCAAATGCTTATGGAGGTACTAAAATATTTTGTGTGCTTTTCATATATTGAAATTTTCAAAAAATCTAACTTTTGCTGCAGCAAAAGATTTCAACAGGAAAATTGTCTAGCATCTAAGTTCAAGCTTAAGATTTATTCCCAGAACTCAACTCCTACTTTCAGCTTATTTCAATCATATTCTTTTTATGCCCCCTTCCTCAACCCCAAGTGGGGAAACTGATCAAAAGCATTCTGCACATACCACCAAGCCCACAGATTCAGCCTCCCAGATGCAGTACTAACCTCACAAATTCACAGACCATCTCCAGTTTCCACAAGTGGAGCAGCTTTCTGGACTAAAGGAACACCCTAGACACACCCACTATTCTCAGCTTGCCTGACTTTCACATCTCTGTCTTATAATCACTGTCACCATTTTTCTGTTGAATCAGACTATTAGATAAAAAAGAGTTCTGTTTAATAGAAAGACTTTACTTCCATACTCTTCTGTCTCACTCTCCATATCACAATTTCATCTCCATATTCAATACTGCTTTACATTAGTTGCCCAATTTCTCTGTCAAGGTCCTGACAGTGATGAGGTGGTAGAGAACATCATTAGGTTTTCACTTGGAAAATAAATTGGCTTTATGTAGTCTGTGTGTGAAGAGTTTGGCAGATGAAAATTCAGAAATGCTGCCAATAAGGCAAATGTTTAATCTTGGAGAAAGCTCTTTACACGAATGCAGTTGACGTAGAGGAAAGGAAACCGCAAAACAACAGGGCAATAACATTAAAGACTGGTTTACACACACCAAAAGAAAAGGAAATTCAGAGCTGACTTCCACATCCCCTTCTTATAATTTATCACAACAGGATGAAATATGCAGATGGTGTTTCCTCTGTGAAACTGGAAAAAGAGCAGAAATTTCTAAATCAGATTAACACAAATGTAGTAAAATGTCTGGTTATTCTTTGCACCTTCATATTTATCTTCTATTTAAGGTTCTCATAATACTTTGCAACAATTAGTCTTCCTACTTCACAGATGGGAAAAGTAAGATCCAAGGCAATAAAGTAATTCCTTCAAACACACTGAAAATCAGAGCCACAAATTGAATTGCCACTTTATTTTCTTCACAAACTGTTATAAAGGTTGCTTTCTGGATAGCATGCTTTTCTCAGAAAGAAATTGGCTTTTATGTTAAAGCAATCAGTCAAATAAATCTATAAAATAGACTATTCTAACGGTACTCTAACAAAATATGTTTTAAACTAAATTTTTCTCCTATGCAATAATTTGAAAATTATGTGATGACACTTCTTTCCTTTTACCAACTCATCTTCTAGCTCCAATGAATCAATAAATTTACAAAGCATAATCACATCTATATCCTGAGAAAGATCTTTTATTCTTTTTAGTGAGACTTAAAAAATCATAAGACATTGCCCTAAAGCCCTAATATAGAAAAATAGCTTAAATACTCCAGATAAAATTCATACCTATTTAAACAAGGTATGTTCATGTATGTACATGTTGGGAGTTTCATCTGATTTGTTCTAAGTAATGTTTAAATTTCTACCTTGATAAATTGTGAGAGCATTTCCCCCATCTACCCCAAGATCCTCTCTGTCCCTTTCTCTATTCTCTGGTGTGTCGTCACCAGAACCTGAATGTTTTGAACCAGCCCACCAGAAGTTATACTCATAGAAACTCCACTGAAGTCAGAATTTCCAGGATCCAAGTCTAGCTCGGAGAGATTTATCCACAGGGGCTAGATGCAGCCCAGCTAGAAGGGAATTTGGGGAGAATCAAGGGGGGCATCAAGAGCCTACCCAAGAAACTGTGCCAAATCTGATCCAAAGGGACAAACAAGATCTCTAAAGAGTGAAAACAAAGTGAAATGAGGTCAAAAGGCAAGAGGGAGAAAAGGACAAGAAAGTATATAGATCAGGAGGCAAACCCTTCATATGGAACAGGGAAAGCCAGTGAAGAAGGGAGAATGAGGGTGAGAATATTGAAAAGATGCTAAAGTTCCCATGTTGGTGCAGCCAGATGACTGAATGTGGCACACACACACACCCCAAACAAAAAACAAGTAAATTCAGTCATACAGAAGCCAATAGTTTCAAAAAAATAATGTTAAAAGAAAGTCAGGTGATGGTCAATAAATGTTCACATGAAAAAAAAGTGAGGTTTTTTTGTTTATTAATTTTTTAGACAGAGAGTGTATGTGTTTGAGTGGGAAAGGGGCAGAGGGACAGGGGACAGAGGAGGATCCAAATTAGGCTCTATGCTGACAGCAGAGAGCCCAATGAGGGGCTTGAACTCACAGACTGTGAGATCATGACCTTAGCCGAAGTCAGATGCTTAACTGACTGACCCACCCAGGTGCCCCGAAAAAAGTTTGTTTGTTTTTTTTTTTAATTATTGGTGATTCCTCAATGTAGAATAAAGGTAAAAGAGACATGTTTAAAATAAGAAGAAAACCAAGAGAGTTCACCACTAGCAGACATGCATCAAAAGAATTCTAATTCTTCAGGCAAAAGGAAAATAGTCCCAAGTGGAAAGATGATGATTCAAGTAGGAATAAAAACAATTTAAAAATGGTCTGCTGATTAACTTAAATGATTATTGACATGTAAAAGAATAATGGCAATGGTGGAGCTAAGCTCAAACCTCAGAAAAATATGGGATGCAGGGAACAGGAGAAAATTGAAGGAACTCTCAAGAAGGATGATAAAGAGAGATTCCCAGGGTGGGAGCTACACTGGAAGGAGAAAGCAGTTAGCTAAGATCAGAACAATGTGACTCATGACACAGGTCCAGGTGGAGGACTTTACAACATATTTCCTTTTCATATTTTCCTTTTCTGAGCCAGCCCAGACTTCGATCTGGACTTAGATTTTCCTAACAACCTACTGAGTAAGTTTCTGCACTCCATTCCATGCTCCACAATCTAAATCAGCTAAAGACACTCAGTTCACTTCCCAGAAGTGTTCTGCTTGGATTTGCTCCTGAGAGCTGGAGGTAAGCTTAGAAGCTTAGCAGCAATGGTTAGTTTAGAAGCAAAAAATAAAGAGCAACTTACTCTCCTCCTAAACATTTTTTTTTCTATTAAACATCTAGAACCTAGCCCACAAAACAGTCCTGCTTACTGGCCTGAAATAGAACACACAATCAGTGAAAGAACTTGTAGAGAAAAACTATCAGGTGAGATTTCTGCTTATTTTGGCTTAGGTGAAGTAGAACAGGAAAAGTATGTCAGTACAATATTCCAAATATGCTGTTCTTCAAAGCTGAGGCCTGCAGGAGAGGAGCTAGCTGAAGGGTGCAGGCGAAGGCTCACAAAACTGCCTAACTCAGCAATCAGTCAAAGTTCCTTCCAGAAAAGCAAATCATCCACAGCTTCTATTACATGACCCAAATCTCTCCTCTGGAGGGTTTTCCTCTTTTCCTTGTTAAGCACAGCAGTAGGCATCTTGTGCAGTGGTCACCACAATGGTCTCCAAGGCTTGTGCCAGAATGAAGATGGCTTCCTGGCCCTCGAGGGTCAGGTCAAGTCTGCCTCTACCATGGCCTTCATTCCTGCCAGAGGCCACCTGGAGAGATGAGCCCCCACACACTTACTGGGGCCTGGGGCTGTGCCTCTGCCTCCCCTCTTGGCCCCTCCCCCTCTGCGCTATCCACCTGGAGCATGCTGCACAGGGCCGTGCTTTATTGGACTTTCTCATTGTCCACTCATGTTCATAATAAATAAATGACCACTGGAAGCAGTCTGATGGCATGTCAAATAAATCACTTAGGCAAAAATTGCAAGTTCGCAAAAGCAAGAGACCATAAAGATATTGGCGAGCTTTGAAAAACCCATATCTGGATTATGTGCTTAAGAATAAAAATGAACACACCAAAAACCATAAAATACCTAGGAATAAACCTAACCAAAGAGGTGAAAAATCTATATACTGAAAATCATGGGAAAGCTTATGAAAGAAATTGAAGAAGACACACAGAAAAACGGAAAAACATTCCACGTCATGAATTGGAAGAACAAATATTGTGAAAATGTTGATACTTTCCAAAGCAATCTACATATTCAATGCAATCCCTTTCAAAATAACCAGCATTCTTCATAGAGCTAGAACAAACAATCCTAAAATTTGTAGCAACCAGAAAAGACCCCAAATAGCCAAAGCAATCCTGAAAAATAAAACCAAAGCTGGAGGCATCACAATTCCAGACTTCAAGCTATACTACAAAGCTGTAATCATCAAGACAGTATGGTACTGGCACAAAAACAGACACTCAGATCAATGGAACAGAATAGAGAACCCAGAAATGGACCCACAAACGTATGGCCAACTAATCTTTGACAAAGCAGAAAAGAATATCCAATGGAATAAAGACAGTCTCTTCAGCAAATGATGTTGGAAAAACTGGACAGTGACATGCAGAAGAATGAACCTAAACCATTTTCTTACACCATACACAAAAGTAAACTCAAATGGATAAAAGACCTAAATGTAAGACAAGAAGCCATCAAAATCCTAGAGGAGAAAACAGGCAACAACCTCTTTGACCTTGCTGCAGCCACTTTTTACTTCACATGTCTCCAGAGCCAAGGAAAACAAAAGCAAAAATGAACTATTGGGACAAAGAAAACAATCAACAAAACTAAAAGCCAATTGACAGAATGGGAGAAGATATTTGCAAATGACATATCCTACAAAGGGTTAGTATCCAAAATCTACAAAGAACTTATCAAACTCAACACCCAAAAAACAAACAATCCAGTGAAGAAATGGGCAAAAGACATGAATAGACACTTTTCCAAAGAAGACATCCAGATGGCTAACAGAGACATGAAAAAATTCTCAACATCACTCATCATCAGGGAAATGCAAATCAAAACCACATTGAGATACTACTTCACACCAGTCAGACTGGCTAAAATGAAGAACTCAGGCAACAACAGATGTTGGCGAGGATGTGGAGAAAGGGGAACCCTTTTGCACTGCTAGTGGGAATGCAAACTGGTGCAAAGCACTCGAAAATAGTATGGAGGTACCTCAAAAAACTAAAAATAGAACTACCCTACAACCCAGATATTACACTTCTAGGTATTTATCCAAAGGATATACGAGTGCTCATTCAAGGAGGCACTCAATGTTTATAGCACCTCAATGTTTGTAGCAGCACTATCAACAATAGCCAAAGTATGGGAAGAGCCAAATCGACTGATGAATGGATAAAGAAGATGTGGTATATATATATATATATATACACACACACACACACACACACACACATACATACATTACTCAGCAATAAAAAAAAATGAAATCTTTCCATTTGCAACAATGTGGATGGAACTGGAGTGTATTATGCTAATTGAAATAAATTAGTCAGAGAAAGACAAATATATGATTTCACTCATATATGGAATTTAAGATACAAAACTGATGAATATAAGGGAAGGGAAGTAAAACTAATATAAAAACAGAAAAGGAGACAAACCATAAGAGACTATTAAATACAGAGAACAAACTGAGGGTTGCTGGCAGGGTGTTAGGGGGGGATGGGCTAAATGGGCAAAGGGCATTAAGGAGGACACTTGCTGGGATGAGCACTGGGTGTTATATGTAAGTGATGAATCACTGAATTCTATTCCTGAAATCATTACTACACTATATGTTAACTAACTTGGATATAAATAAATAAATAAATAAATAAATAAATAAATAAATAAATAACAGAGCATAAATTATACAATTGGAGAGTATAAATACAGCTATGAGCCCTGCATGAAATGTGTAACTGAGTTTAGTTTAAATCCACACCTCTAGGGAAAGAGGCCATTTAACTTATAGAATGGGAAAAGGCATTGAGCATCTTTTCATGTGCCTGTTGGCCATCTGGATGTCTTCTTTAGAGAAGTGTCTATTCATGTTTCCTGCCCATTTCTTCACTGGATTATTTGTTTTTCGGGTGTGGAGTTTGGTGAGCTCTTTATAGATTTTGGATACTAGCCCTTTGTCCGATATGTCATTTGCAAATATCTTTTCCCATTCCATCGGTTGATGAATGGATAAAGAAATTGTGGTTTATATACACAATGGAGTACTACGTGGCAATGAGAAAGAATGAAATATGGCCCTTTGTAGCAACATGGATGGAACTGGAGAGTGTTATGCTAAGTGAAATAAGCCATACAGAGAAAGACAGACACCATATGGTTTCACTCTTATGTGGATCCTGAGAAATTTAACAGAAACCCATGGGGGAGGAGAAGGAAAAAAAAAAGAGGTTAGAGTGGAAGAGAGCCAAAGCATAAGAGACTCTTAAAAACTGAGAACAAACTGAGGATTGATGGGGGGTGGGAGGGAGGGTAGGGTGGGTGATGGGTATTGAGGAGGGCACCTTTTGGGATGAGCACTGGGTGTTGTATGGAAACCAATTTGACAATAAACTTCATATATTGAAAAAAAAAAAAAAGAACGGGAAAAGACATACCCTCAGCCATACGCAGCCAATAACTGGAAAAAAAAAAAAAAGGAGGAAGGGGAAGGAAGGGTATTTGAGATTTAAACTGCTACAAATTTCAATGCATTTCATTGAAATCATAGACAATCAAAAGCAAAGTAAATTTTAAGAAAGGATTCACAGCCATTCTAGGAAAAAAATCAAAGTCAATACTATTTCAAACTTAATGCTACATCTATTTTTTAAATTTTTTTCCTCTTTTCCCAGTAAAAAAAGTTCTTCCCTAAGTTTGAGTTAGTTGGCTTTTGTTACCTCAAAAATTTTACTTCTTAATTTCTGTTGAAGACAAACAAACAAAAAAGATACCATTAACTCAGGTTAACAGGTGAAAATGTTTTTTAAGATTCAAATCTTTCTTGACATAATATGGCTGGACTGCAAGAACTAATTGATACCTTGATTACTTTTCTATTACATTTCATTATTTTGACATAGGTTAGTCTGAATTTCATCTTTTGGCTAATGTTTTTAAAATTCCAATTTTTCATTAGGAGCATAAAATTCGTTATCATCATTTAGCCATATTTCTTCCCCATGACATTTCTGCTTATGATTTTTTAATACTGACATATGAAATATTTCGTCTCAGGAAAACTGCACAATAATTCTTCATCTATCTCTTTATACTGAAAAAGAACATGTTATAGAATTAGTAATAAGGCTATATATTACTTTATATTAAATATAAATATACTTTAAAAATATTTCCCCACTGCTACTGGGCTCTAATAGAGATGAATGTCTGCTTGTGAGTCAAGAGACTTTCAATTCTAATCCTGCCTCTACCAATAATAACTGGTAGCTCTATTGACTTTGGAAAGTCATTTAATCTTTGTACATCTCAGTTTTTTCTCATCTGTAAGAAGGCTAGATAAGGACTAAGGTGGGCTCCATGTCTAAAATTATATGAGTCCATATATAGTTGTTTTTTCTGGAACGTTTTGATGTATTCCTAATCTGAATCTGTACAATTATAAATATATAACCCTTAACAACACAGCCCAAAATACCTGGAGCAAAAACTATCAGTACTAATGGGATAAATTCAACAATAATAGTTGTAGCCTTCATTATTCCACTTTCCAAAAAATATAGAACAACTTGACAGAAGATCAGCAAGGAAATAGAAGGCTTAAACAACCTTATAGACCAACTAGACATAACATATCTAGAAAAAACACCATCTAACAATAGCAGAATATACATTCTTCTCAAATGCAGATGCAACATTCTCCAGGACAGGCCATGTATTAAGCCATAAAACAAATCTCAATAAATGTAAAAGGATTGAAATCATACAAAGTATGTTCTCTGGGCATAAGGAAGTAAATTAGAAATCAGTAACAAAAATAAATTCAACAAATTTATAAATATGTGGAAATTATAAGTATGTGGAAAATATGTGGTAATTACAGCATAGTACCAATCCTTTTCAAAATCTCCGTGACATTTTTTTGCAGAAGTTGACAAAATGAAACTCATAATAACCAAACAATCTTGAAAAAGTATAACAAAGTTGGAGGACTCACACTTTCCGATTACAAAGCTATGAACCCACCACAAAGCTACAGTAATGAAAACTTTGTGGTATTGGCATAGAGATAAGCATATTCATCAGTAGAATAGAATAAAGAGCCCATAAATGAACCTACATTTTATGTTCAATTGATTTTGACAGGGGTACCAGCATCATTCAATGGAGTTTTCTAACAAATGGTACTGGGACAACTGGATATCCTCATTTAAAAGAAAGAAATTGGGGGAAAAACAGGAAGATGGCGGCGTAGGAGGACGCTGGGCTCACCGCGCGTCCTGCTGATCACTTAGATTCCACCTACACCTGCCTAAATAACCCAGAAAACCCCCAGAGGATTAGCAGAACGGAGTCGCCGGAGCCAAGCGCAGACGAGAGGCCCACGGAAGAGGGTAGGAAGGGCGGCGAGGCGGTGCGCGCTCCACGGACTGGCGGGAGGGAGCCGGGGCGGAGGGGCGGCTCGCCGGCCAAGCAGAGCCCCCGAGTCTGGCTTGCAAAAAGCGGAGGGGCCTCACGGACTGTGTTCCCACAGCAAGCGCAACTTAGCGTCTGGGAGGTCATAAGTTAACAGCTCTGCTCCGGAAGCGGGAAGGCTGGAGGACAAAGGGAAGGAGAGCTGGTGAGCCCCCGGATGACAGAGCTCAGTTTGGTGGGGAACAAAGGCGCTCGCCAGCGCCATCTCCCCCGCCCATCCCCCAGCCAAAATCCCAAAGAGAACCAGTTCCTGCCAAGGAACTTGCTCGCTCCGCGCAAACACCCAACTCGGCGCTTCTGCGGAGCCAAACCTCCAGCAGCGGATCTGACTCCCTGCTGCTGCCACAGGGCCCCTCCTGAAGTGGATCACCTAAGGAGAAGCAAGCTAAGCCTGCCCCTCCTGCCCCTGTGCACCTTGCCTACCCACCCCAGCTAAGACACCAGATCCCCAGCATCACAAGCCTGGCAGTGTGCAAGTAGCCCAGACGGGCCACCCCACCCCACAGTGAATCCCGCCCCTAGGAGAGGGGAAGAGAAGGCACGCACCAGTCTGACTGTGGCCCCAGCGGTGGGCTGGGGGCAGACATCAGGTCTGACTGCGGCTCCGCCCACCAACTCCAGTTATACACCACAGCACAGGGGAAGTGCCCTGCAGGTCCTCACCACGCCAGGGACTATCCAAAATGACCAAGAGGAAGAATTCCCCTCAGAAGAATCTCCAGGAAATAACAACAGCTAATGAGCTGATCAAAAAGGATTTAAATAATATAACAGAAAGTGAATTTAGAATAATAGTCATAAAATTAATCGCTGGGCTTGAAAACAGTATAGCTGACAGTATAGCTAGAATCTCTTGCTACAGAGATCAAGGGACTAAGGAACAGTCACGAGGAGCTGAAAAACACTTTAAACAAAATGCATAACAAAATGGAAACCACCACGGCTCGGATTGAAGAGGCAGAGGAGAGAATAGGTGAACTAGAAGATAAAGTTATGGAAAAAGAGGAAGCTGAGAAAAAGAGAGATAAAAAAATCCAGGAGTATGAGGGGAAAATTAGAGAACTAAGTGATACACTAAAAAGAAATAATATACGCATCATTGGTATCCCAGAGGAGGAAGAGAGAGGGAAAGGTGCTGAAGGGGTACTTGAAGAAATAATAGCTGAGAACTTCCCTGAAGTGGGGAAGGAAAAAGGCATTGAAATCCAAGAGGCACAGAGAACTCCCTTCAGACGTACCTTGAATCGATCTTCTGCACGACATATCATAGTGAAACTGGCAAAATACAAGGATAAAGAGAAAATTCTGAAAGCAGCAAGGGGTAAACGTGCCCTCACATATAAAGGGAGACCTATAAGACTCGTGACTGATCTCTCTTTTGAAACTTGGCAGGCCAGAAAGAATTGGCACGAGATTTTCAGTGTGCTAGACAGAAAAAAATATGCAGCCGAGAATCCTTTATCCAGCAAGTCTGTCATTTAGAATAGAAGGAGAGATAAAGGTCTTCCCAAACAAACAAAAACTGAAGGAATTTGTCACCACTAAACCAGCCCTACAAGAGATCCTAAGGGGGACCCTGTGAGACAAAGTACCAGAGACATCACTACAAGCATAAAACATACAGACATCACAATGACCCTAAACCCATATCTTTCTATAATAACACTGAATGTAAATGGACTAAATGCGCCAACCAAAAGACATAGGGTATCAGAATGGATAAAAAAACAAGACCCATATATTTGCTGTCTACAAGAGACTCATTTTAGACTTGAGGACACCTTTAGATTGAGAGTGAGGGGATGGAGAACTATTTATCATGCTACTGGAAGCCAAAAGAAAGCTGGAGTAGCCATACTTATATCAGACAAACTAGACTTTAAATTAAAGGCTGTAACAAGAGATGAAGAAGGACATTATATAATAGTGACAGGGTCTATCCATCAGGAAGAGCTAACAATTATAAATGTCTATGCGCCAAATACCGGAGCGCCCAAATATATAAAACAATTACTCATAAACATAAGCAACCTTATTGATAAGAATGTGGTAATTGCAGGGGACTTTAACACCCCACTTACAAAAATGGATAGATCATCTACACACACGGTCAACAAAGAAACAAGGGCCCTGAATGAGACATTGGAACAGATGGACTTGACAGATATATTTAGAAGTCTGCATCCCAAAGCAACAGAATATACTTTCTTCTCGAGTGCACATGGAACATTTTCCAAGATAGATCATATACTGGGTCACAAAACAGCCCTTCATAAGTTTACAAGAATTGAAATCATACCATGCATACTTTCAGACCACAATGCTATGAAGCTTGAAATCAACCACAGAAAAAAGTCTGGAAAACCTCCAAAAGCATGGAGGTTAAAGAACACCCTACTAACGAATGAGTGGGTCAACCAGGCAATTCGAGAAGAAATTAAAAAATATATGGAAACAAACGAAAATGAAAATACAACAATCCAAACGCTTTGGGACGCAGCAAAGGCAGTCCTGAGAGGAAAATACATTGCAATCCAGGCCTATCTCAAGAAACAAGAAAAATCCCAAATACAAAATCTAACAGCACACCTAAAGGAAATAGAAGCAGAACAGCAAAGGCAGCCTAAACCCAGCAGAAGAAGAGAAATAATAAAGATCAGAGCAGAAATAAACAATATAGAATCTAAAAAAACTGTAGAGCCGATCAATGAAACCAAGAGTTGGTTTTTTGAAAAAATAAACAAAATTGACAAACCTCTAGCCAGGCTTCTCAAAAAGAAAAGGGAGATGACCCAAATAGATAAAATCATGAATGAAAATGGAATGATTACAACCAATCCCTCAGAGATACAAACAATTATCAGGGAATACTATGAAAAATTATATGGCAACAAATTGGACAACCTGGAAGAAATGGACGAATTCCTGAACACCCACACTCTTCCAAAACTCAATCAGGAGGAAATAGAAAGCTTGAACAGACCCATCACCAGCGAAGAAATTGAATCGGTTATCAAAAATCTCCCAACAAATAAGAGTCCAGGACCAGATGGCTTCCCAGGGGAGTTCTACCAGACGTTTAAAGCAGAGATAATACCTATCCTTCTCAAGCTATTCCAAGAAATAGAAAGGGAAGGAAAACTTCCAGACTCATTCTATGAAGCCAGTATTACTTTGATTCCTAAACCAGACAGAGACCCAGTAAAAAAAGAGAACTACAGGCCAATATCCCTGATGAATATGGATGCAAAAATTCTCAATAAGATACTAGCAAATCGAATTCAACGGCATATAAAAAGAATTGTTCACCATGATCAAGTGGGATTCATTCCTGGGATGCAGGGCTGGTTCAACATCCGCAAATCAATCAACGTGATACATCACATTAACAAAAAAAAAGAGAAGAACCATATGATCCTGTCAATCGATGCAGAAAAGGCCTTTGACAAAATCCAGCACCCTTTCTTAATAAAAACCCTTGAGAAAGTCGGGATAGAAGGAACATACTTAAAGATCATAAAAGCCATTTATGAAAAGCCCACAGCTAACATCATCCTCAACGGGGAAAAACTGAGAGCTTTTTCCCTGAGATCAGGAACACGACAGGGATGCCCACTCTCACCGCTGTTGTTTAACATAGTGCTGGAAGTTTTAGCATCAGCAATCAGACAACAAAAGGAAATCAAAGGCATCAAAATTGGCAAAGATGAAGTCAAGCTTTCGCTTTTTGCAGATGACATGATATTATACATGGAAAATCCGACAGACTCCACCAAAAGTCTGCTAGAACTGATACATGAATTCAGCAAAGTTGCAGGATACAAAATCAATGTACAGAAATCAGTTGCATTCTTATACACTAACAATGAAGCAACAGAAAGACAAATAAGGAAACTGATCCCATTCACAATTGCACCAAGAAGCATAAAATACCTAGGAATAAATCTAACCAAAGATGTAAAGGATCTGTATGCTGAAAACTATAGAAAGCTTATGAAGGTAATTGAAGAAGATTTAAAGAAATGGAAAGACATTCCCTGCTCATGGATTGGAAGAATAAATATTGTCATAATGCCAATACTACCCAAAGCTATCTACACATTCAATGCAATCCCAATCAAAATTGCACCAGCATTCTTCTCGAAACTAGAACAAGGAATCCTAAAATTCATATGGAACCACAAAAGGCCCCGAATAGCCAAAGTAATTTTGAAGAAGAAGACCAAAGCAGGAGGCATCACAATCCCAGACTTTAGCCTCTACTACAAAGCTGTCATCATCAAGACAGCATGGTATTGGCACAAAAACAGACACATAGACCAATGGAATAGAATAGAAACCCCAGAACTAGACCCACAAACGTATGGCCAACTCATCTTTGACAAAGCAGGAAAGAACATCCAATGGAAAAAAGACAGTCTCTTTAACAAATGGTGCTGGGAGAACTGGACAGCAACATGCAGAAGGTTGAAACTAGACCACTTTCTCACACCATTCACAAAAATAAACTCAAAATGGATCAAGGACCTGAATGTGAGACAGGAAACCATCAAAACCTTAGAGGAGAAAGCAGGAAAAGACCTCTCTGACCTCAGCCGTAGCAATCTCTTACTCGACACATCCCCAAAGGCAAGGGAATTAAAAGCAAAAGTGAATTACTGGGACCTTATGAAGATAAAAAGCTTCTGCACAGCAAAGGAAACAACCAACAAAACTAAAAGGCAACCAACGGAATGGGAAAAGATATTTGCAAATGACATATCAGACAAAGGGCTAGTATCCAAAATCTATAAAGAGCTCACCAAACTCCACACCCGAAAAGCAAATAACCCAGTGAAGAAATGGGCAGAAAACATGAATAGACACTTCTCTAAAGAAGACATCCGGATGGCCAACAGGCACATGAAAAGATGTTCAGCGTCGCTCCTTATCAGGGAAATACAAATCAAAACCACACTCAGGTATCACCTCACGCCAGTCAGAGTGGCCAAAATGAACAAATCAGGAGACTCTAGATGCTGGAGAGGATGTGGAGAAACGGGAACCCTCTTGCACTGTTGGTGGGAATGCAAATTGGTGCAGCCGCTCTGGAAAGCAGTGTGGAGGTTCCTCAGAAAATTAAAAATAGACCTACCCTATGACCCAGCAATAGCACTGCTAGGAATTTATCCAAGGGACACAGGAGTACTGATGCATAGGGGCACTTGTACCCCAATGTTCATAGCAGCACTCTCAACAATAGCCAAATTATGGAAAGAGCCTAAATGTCCATCAACTGATGAATGGATAAAGAAATTGTGGTTTATATACACTATGGAATACTACGTGGCAATGAGAAAAAATGAAATATGGCCTTTTGTAGCAACGTGGATGGAACTGGAGAGTGTGATGCTAAGTGAAATAAGCCATACAGAGAAAGACAGATACCATATGGTTTCACTCTTATGTGGATCCTGAGAAACTTAACAGGAACCCATGGGGGAGGGGAAGGAAAAAAAAAAAAAGAGGTTAGAGTGGGAGAGAGCCAAAGCATAAGAGACTGTTGAGAACTGAGAGCAAACTGAGGGTTGATGGGGGGTGGGAGGGAGGAGAGGGTGGGTGATGGGTATTGAGGAGGGCACCTTTTGGGATGAGCACTGGGTGTTGTATGGAAACCAATTTGACAATAAATTTCATATATAAAAAAAATAAATAAATAAAAGAAAGAAATTGGACCCCTTTCTCACACCGTATACAAAAATTAACTCAAAATAGATCAAAGGTCCAAATGTAAGAGCTAAATCTATCAAACTTTTAAAAGAAAATGGGGGACTAAATCTTCATATCCTTGGATTAAGCAATAGTTTCCTAGACATGACAGCAAAAGCACAAGTAACCAATGAAAAAAAAAAAAATAAACCAGATTTCATCAAAATTTAGAAATTTTTGCTTCAGAAGACCTATCAAAAAGTGAAAAGATAAACCACAAGATGGGAGAAAATGTTTACAAATCATATATATGAAAATGATCCATTTTCTAAAATATATAAAGAACTCTTACCACTCAACAATACAAGAAAACCCAATTAATAAATAAGCAGAGGATTTGAATAGACATTTCTCCAAAGAATATATACAAATGACTAATAAGCACATGAACAAATTCTCAATATCCTTAGTCACCAGAGAAATGCAATTCAAGACCACCATGAGATAATACTTCACAATCACTAGATGGTTATAATTAAAAAAATTGATAATAATAAATGCTGATGAGGATGTGGAGAAATTGGAACCCTCATACACTGGTGGTGGGAATGTAAAATAGTGCAGCCACATTAGAAAACTATTTTAGCAGTTCCTCAAAAAATTAAACATAGGGGTGTCATATGACTCTGCAGTTCTACTCCTAGGCATATATACCCAAGAGAACTGAAAACGTATGTTGACACAAAAACATGTACATGAATGTTCATTACAGTATTACTTATAGTAGCCAAAAAGTGAAAACAACACAAATGTCCATCAACTGATGGAAGGTTAAACAAAATGTGATATATCCATACAATGGATATATTATTCAGTCATAAAAAAAAAAAAAAAGAATGAAGTACTTATGCATGCTGTAACATGGATGAACGTTGAAAGACGCCAGTCACAAAGGGTCATAGACTGTATAATTCCACTTATATGAAAGTCCAGAGCGAACAAATCCGTAGTGACAGAAAGTAGATAGTGGTTGCTTAGGGCTGGGTAAGGACAGAAAATGGGGGATGACTGCTAATGGATTATCTGTCTATATAATGTCTGAAGACATTAGCTGCTAATGTCTTTGGGGATAATGAAAACGTCCTGGAGTTAGATAGTGAAAATAGTTGCACAACCCTCTGAATGCATATAAACTATTGCATTGTACACCTTAAGAAGGTGAATTTCATGATATAAGAATTAAACTTCAATTTAAAAAAATCCAAATCTGCCAAATAACAAGTTGTTTTAAAGTACACTGTATTCTGGGGTATACTTTGCTGTGTTGCATGCAGAGTGAGGGTAAAGTGAAAAAGGACAGGGGAGGTATATTGCTAGAAAACAAACAACGTTAATATTTTATTCCTTCAGGCAGAAAGTTTTCATCCAGCCATGACAAAGAGGTTAGTGACTATATCCAGAACTGACACAGACTGTGAAAAATGAAGGGCCTAGTGCTTAGATATGCTTTCCGTGGTTTTAAGACCAGGAAATTCAAGGTGTTTCAATTCCTAGACCACACTTTTTTTATTATTAAGCAAACAAAAGTCATGGGATAGTTATATTTAATTTAAAATCTGTGTCCCTCCTCAATCAGCTCCTTTAGCCAAAGACACACTGTGACATTTTCCCCCTGTCCTATTTAGCATGTCTTTTTAAGCTGAGAAAAAAAGCATGTCACCAAAAAAAGAGAAAGTTAAAAAACGCTTTGTATTCGAAAAGTGTCTACTTTAAGAAAATAAAATAAAATTTCCAACAGCTTTGTACGTTTACTGTAAAGAAAATACATGCCATTTCAGGATAGTAGTTACCTCCAGAAAGAAAGGGAGAAAGAGACAACGGCGGGGGTAGGGGGAACTACCTTTAACATTGCACTTTTATAAAGACAGAGAGACATAAATCAAATTATTTACCTTTGTTTAATTTTAGTGATAGCTATATGGGCATCTGTTATTTCAGTTTTTGAACTTCTTATATGTTTGAAATATTTCAAAATTTAAAAGCTATGTTTAAATTATTTGACATTAGGGGAGCCTGGGTGGCGCAGTCGGTTAAGCGTCCGACTTCAGCCAGGTCACGATCTCGCAGTCCGTGAGTTCGAGCCCCGCGTCAGGCTCTGGGCTGATGGCTCAGAGCCTGGAACCTGTTTCCGATTCTGTGTCTCCCTCTCTCTCTGCCCCTCCCCCGTTCATGCTCTGTCTCTCTCTGTCCCAAAAATAAATAAACGTTGAAAAAAAAAAAAGATCTTTTAAATTATTTGACATTAAATATATATATTCATCACAGTTATAATATTTTCTCATCATGAACACATTTTATGCTTTTTAAAATTTAATATAATTTTTTATTTTATTTTATATTTTCATCATGACAAGAGTACTCTTTAATCCCATCCTCCATTTCCCCCATCCCCCCACCCACTTCCCATCTGGTACCTATCAGTCTGTTCTCTATAGTTAAGCGTCTGTTTCTTGATTTGTCTCTCTCTTTTTTCCCCCCTTTCTTCATTTGTTTTATTTCTTAAATTCGACATAAGAGTGAGATCATATGGTATTTGTCTTTCTCTGACTGACTTTTTTCGCTTAGCATTATACTCTACTAGCTCTATCCATGTTGTTAAAAATGGCAAGATTTCATTCCTTTTATGGCTGAATATTCTGATATATATATAATATACATAATATATATAATTATATAATATACATATTATATACATATTATACATATGTATACATAATATACATATTATATAATTATATATAATATAAAACATATAATTTTATATGTAATATATAATTATATATAATATAAAACCTCTTTTTTAACCAATTCAACTATCAGTGGACACTTGGGCTGCTTTCATAGTTTGGCTATTGTAAATAGTGCTGTAATAAATATAAGGGTACATGTATTCCTTTGAATTTGTGTTTTTGTACTTTTGTGTAAATACCCAGTTGTGTAATTCCTGGATCATAGAATAATTCTACATTTAATTTTTTAAGGAATACCTATTTTAATTTTCCACAGTGGCTGCACTAGTTTGCATTCCCACCAACAGTGCAAGAGTGTTTCTTTTTCTCCACATCCTTGTCAACACTTGTTGTTTCCTGAGCTTTTTATTTTAGCCATTCTGACAGATGTGAGGTGATATCTCATTGTAGTTTTGATTTGCGTTGCCCTGATGATGAGTGGTGTTGAGCATTTTCTCACATATCTGTTGACCATCTGGATGTCTTCTTTGGGGAAATGTCTGTTCATGTCTTCTGACCACTTTTTAATTGGATTGTTTGTTTTTTGGGTATTGAGTTGTATCAGTTCTTTATATATCTTGGAAACTGACCCTTTATCAGATATGTCATTTGCAATTATCCTCTCTCATTCAGTAGATTGATTGCCTTTTAGTTTTGTTGATTGTTTTCTTCATTGTGCAGAAACTTTTTATTTTGATGTAACAGAATATTATGAAAATCTGTATGCCAACAAATCGGACAACTTAAAAGAAACGCATAAATACCTAGAAAGAAATAATCCACCAAAACTAAAGCAGGAAGAAATAGAAAACTTGAACAGACCAATTACCGGCAATGAAATTAAATCAGGAATAAAAAAACTTCCAAAAAACAAAAGTCCAGGACCAAACAGATTGCTTCACAAATGAATTCTACCAAACATTTAAAGAAGAGTTAATATGCATTCTTCTCAAATTATTCCAAAACATACAAGAGGAAGGAAAACTTCCAAATTCACTCTATGAGGCCAGTATACCAAAAGGGGTATACTGAGATGAAGACACCACAAAGGGGGGCCTGGGTGGCTCAGTCAGTTATGCATCCGACTTCGGCTCAGGTCATGATCTCACATTTCATGAGTTCAAGCCCCACATCAGGCTCTATGCTGACAGCTCAGAGCCTGGACCCTGCTTCGGATTCTGTGTCTCCCTCTCTCTTTGCCCCTCCCCAACTTACGTTCTGTCTCTCTCTCTCTCTCTCTGTGTCTCTCAAAAATAAATAAATATTTTTTAAAAATTTTAAAAAGACACCACAAACAAAGAGAGCCATAGGCCAACATCTCTCATGAATAAAGATGCAAAAATCCTCAACAAAATAATAGCAAACCAAATCCAAAATATATTTAAAAAATCATACACCATAACCCCAAATAGCCGAAGCAATCTTGAAAAAGAAAACCAAAGCAGGAGGCATCACAATCCCAGACTTCAAGCTATACTACAAAGCTGTAATCATCAAGACAGTATGGTACTAGCACAAGAACAGACACTCAGATCAATGGAACAGAATAGAGAACCCAGAAATGGACCCACAAACGTATGGCCAACTAATCTTTGACAAAGCAGTAAAGAATATCCAATGGAATAAAGACAGTCTCTTCAGCAAGTGGTCCTGGGAAAACTGGACAGCGACATGCAGAAGAATGAACCTGGACCACATTCTTACACCATTCACAAAAATAAACTCAAAATGGATGAAAGATCTAAATGTAAGACAGGAAGCCATCAAAATCCTCAAGGAGAAAGCAGGCAAAAACCTCTTTGATCTTGGCTGCAGCAACTTCTTACTCAACATGTCTCTGGAGGCAAGGGAAACAAAAGCAAAAATGAACTACTGGGACCACATCAAAATAAAAAGCTTCTGCACAGCGAAGGAAACAATCAGCAAAACTAAAAGGCAACCAACAGAATGGGAGAAGATATTTGCAAATGACATATCATACAAAGGGTTAGTATTCAAAATCGACAAAGAACTTATCAAACTCAACACCCAAAAAACAAACAATCCAGTGAAGAAATGGGCAAAAGACATGAATAGACACTTTTCCAAAGAAGACATCCAGATGGCTAACAGAGACATGAAAAAATTCTCAACATCACTCATCATCAGGGAAATGCAAATCAAAACCACAAGGAGATACCACCTCACACTTGTCAGAATGGCTAACACTAACAACTCAGGCAACAACAGATGTTGGTGAGGATGTGGAGAAAGTGGATCTGTTTTGCATTGTTGGTGGGAATGCAAACTGGTGCAGCCACTCTGGAAAACAGTATGGAGGTTCCTCAAAAAACTAAAAATAGAACTACCCTAGGACCTAGCAATTGCACTACTAGGTATTTATCCAAGGGATACAGGTGTGCTGTTTCTAAGTGACACATACACCCCCATGTTTATAGTAGCACAGTAGCACTATCAACAATAGCCAAAGTATGGAAAGAGCCCACATGTCCATCGCTGGATGAATGGATAAAGAAGATGTGGTATATATATATATATATGTGTGTGTATACACACACACACACACACACACACACACACACACACACAATGGAGTATTACTCAGCAATCAAAAAGAATGAAATCTTGCCATTTGCAAGTATGTGGATGGAACTGGAGGGTATTATGCTAAGTGAAATTAGTCAGAGAAAGACAAAAGTCCTATGACTTCACTCATATGAGGACTTTAAGAGATAAAACAAATGAACATAAGGGAAGGGAAACAAAAAAAATATAAAAACAGGGAGGGGGGAAAACAGAAGAGACTCATAAATATGGAGAACAAACTGAGGGTTATGGGAGGGGTTGTGGGAGTTGGGGGGGTAGGCTAAATGGGTAAGGGACACTAAGGAATCTACTCCTGAAACCATTGTTGCACTATATGCTAACTAATTTGGATGTAAATTTTTAAAAAATAAATAATAAAATTTTAAAAAATCATACACCATAATCAAGTGGGATTTATTCCCAGGATGCAAGGGTGGTTCAATATTCACAATAATCTACATAATACATCACATCAATAAGAGAAAGGATAAAAGTCATACTATCATTTCAATAGATGCAGAAAAAGCATTTAGTACAAAATATATTCATGATAAAAAAAACCTCTGCAAAGTAGGTCTAGAGGGAACATATCTCAACAAAATAAAGGCCTTATATGAAAAACCCACAGCTAACACCATAGTCAGTGGTGAAAAACTGAGAGATTTTCCCCTAAGGTCAGGAATGAGACAAGGATATCTACTATCACTATTATTATTCAACATAGTACTGGAAGTCCTAGTCACAGCAAATGGATTAACATAAATAAATAAAAGGCATCCAAATTAGTAAGAAAGAAGTAAAACTTTCACTATATACAGATGATATAATACTATATATAGAAAACTGTTAAAGATTCCACCAAAAAAACTACTAGAACTGATAAATGAATTCAGTAAAGTCTTAGGATACAAAATCAATCCGTTGCATTCCTATACTCTAATAATGAAGCAGCAGAAAGTGAAATTAAGAAAATAATCCCTTTTACAATTATACAGAAAACAATAAATTATCTAGTAATAAACTTAACCAAAGAGGTGAAAGACTTGTGACCTGAAAACAATAAAACACCAATGAAAGAAATTGAAGAGGAAACAAAGAAACGGAGAGACTTCCATGCTCTTGGGGTGGAAGAATAAATATTGTTAAAGTCTATACTATCGAAAGCAATCTATAGATTTATTGCAATCCCTATTTAAATACTAACAGCATTTTTCACAGAACTAGAACAAATAATCCTAAAATGTGTATGGAACCACAAAAGACCTTGAATAGACAAAGCAATCTTGAAGCAAACAAAACTGGAAGTATCACAATTTCAGACTTCAAGTTATATTATAAAACGGTAGTAATTAAAACACTATGGCACTGGCATAAAAATAGACACATAGATCAATGGAATACAACCATAAACCCACAATTATATGGTCAATTAATCTTCAACAAAGGAGGAATGGAATATCCAGTGAAAAAAAGGGCAGTCTCTTCCACAAACGGTATTGGGAAAACTGGCAGTCATAAGCAAAAGAATGAAACTGGACCACTTTCTTACACCATGCACAAAAATAAACTCAAAATGGATTAAAGACCACAATGTGAGACCTGAAACCATAAAAAATCCTTAAAGAGAGCACAGGCAGTAATCTCTCCAACATGGGCCATATCAACATTTTTCTAGATATGTCTCCTGAGGCAAAGAGAAATAAAAGCCAAAAGAAACTACTGGGAACATTTTATTTTATTTTGAAAAAGTTTTCTTGCTGTAGTTAATAATTACTAAATACTGCTATATGCTGGCAGAAAATCCTTAAAAAAATGCATTTGATCCATCATGAAACATTTATTCAAGACGTATCATGGTACCATGTGTCAGGTGCTATGGAAAGGTTCTCAGGAAACAAAGATAAATGAGACCATGTCTCTTGGCCTAGTGGATAATTCAGACCACTTAATGAATAATCCCAATACAATTTAGTACGGGCTAACAGAGATATATACGCACAGGAGGCACAAACTCAGAGAAGGGAGTAAAAAAAAAAATCAGTCATATGTACTCCCCAATTCTCCCTGATGAGGTAACAAACACTAGATACATCAAGCCCATGGAGAAGGGAAGGAGAAGACAATGAAAAGGTTTATTTTATCTAGCGTACAGACATAACCCACCAGAGGCAGGTCGCAAAACTATAATTTTTTCCTCCATATTTTTAAACCTTAATTTTGCACAGTTATTTTAATCAAATGCATTTAGACAAGTATCATATTTCTGCATACTTGTACTAGGGAAACTTTAATGGCTAATATTTATTCTTTACTGCATGGAAGTGCTTGTGCATGGATTATTTCATTAAATCTTCATATCATCTCTGGCAGATAGGTGCTGTTATTATCCCCATTTCACAGAGGAGAAGAGTAACTTGAAAACTTAGAGTAACTACAAAAATTCGTCCTAGTTTGCAATTCCAAATAAACAGAGCCTTTAACCATCTGTTCATGCTACATCAATGTCAGTTATATAAGAGGGAAATAAAGGATCCATAGAACCCTCTGTGAGCACAGAGAATATTTTCATCATGATGTTTGAAATTCCATCCAATTTTTAAGATGAAAAAAGCCCTTGAAATTATTAGGCTTATTATATCTTAGTAACAGAGTGCTTGTATGTTTAATCTTTAACTCTGCAAGTGTGCAAAGAGAAACCAATCTAATAGCATTCATTTTCTGTGATCTAACAACTGGATTTGGTTCTGGTCAATTAAAATGGTCTGCCCAGGACTCTTACCAGGATGGTGACTGATGTCAAGAAAGAGTCCTTATTGAGACCTACTGGCTGCTTTATAAAGAAAACTCACAAGGATCCCATTCCTTAGTGCTGTTTGGACTAGGGGGACACAGTGCCATTGACAACAAGCAGGGTGTTAGAAAAAAAACAAAAAGAAAGGCATGTATTGTTCAATAGAGATCAGCTGCTGAAGAGACACTTATCAGAACCCCTTTGTTCCCAAGACTGGGAGGATCTGCCACAGACTCACCAAACAAGGACAACCACAAGCAGCAATCGCCCAGATGAAAATCACATCAGAAACTACCCAGGAGCCCAAGAGCCCAGGGAAGTAACCCAAGAGCCAAGTAGGAGTGCAGAAAGGACGACTGTCTGAACAGCTCTCCAACCTTGCATGATGCCAGACTCCTGGGACAACAGGGACTGAAGTTTCGGGCTGCCAAAAGACACAGAACTGTTGCCATTTAATGAGGCCTGAAAAAAAGGACCGCATGGCTGTATTTTTATTGTTTAATGGGTTTTAGCTTGGGTCTGGGCTAAGTGGGCTCCTGTGTTTCTCAGTGACCCAGCCACCCGATGCACTGCATACCCATGTGGACCCTTCCCATCCCAGCAAGTGTGAGAACAAATTTGGTTAATTCTCCTCCAGAGAGATCTTGGCAATCACACAGCAGGTTGTGCCTCCCACACAAAAGCATTTCCTTGTATTCCAGTGACCTTTGCTTCGACCCCTTGCTTCTACCTCTGCTTGCCTTCCTCATACACTGTGTTACATATGACATTGCTTTGTGGGCTTAAGAGACATTCCTTACTATTTGACTGAGGTATGTCACAAAACTGACAGGGACAGTCCTCAAAGAGGCCAGGCCAAGGCTGAAGGGGTATCCAGCTCCCTGCCAATTCACTTCATCAGTGCATAAAGGAGAACTTCTAACTGGGTGTCTTGGCTTTGAAGCTTATTTAATTTCTCTCTTTTCCCTTTTATAAGAACACAAATTAAACAGAAGGCTAATTTTGCTAGTTTCAAAAGGCAACATTCAATGGTAAATTACCTAAATAAAATGACTTACCTATTCATAGGGACAACTATAGAACTATAGAAAGCATAAAAGCACCGTCTGAAAAATACATATGGCATTGTAAGTTAGAAGTTCAACTAAATATTTAGTTTACATTATCCATTTAAAATTCTGAAAACCAGGGCACCTGGGTGGCTCAGTAGATTGAGCATCCGACTTCAGCTAGGTCATAATCTTGTGGTTTGTGGGTTCAAGCCCCATGTCAGGCTCTATGCTGACAGCTCAGAGCTTGGAGCCTGCTTCAGATTCTGTGTCTCCCCTCTCTCTGTCCCTCCCATGCTCATACTCTGTCTCTCTCTGTCTCTCAATTATAAATAAATGTTAAAAAAAAAAGTTTTAAATAAATAAATAAATAAAATTCTGAAACCTACCAGGGATAACTAATGTTAGAATTTTAGGTTCTTAATTTGTGTGGTAAGACCAAAGTCCAGAAAATGAT
The DNA here is from genome assembly GCF_014898765.1 of Herpailurus yagouaroundi. NCBI lineage: Eukaryota > Metazoa > Chordata > Mammalia > Carnivora > Felidae > Herpailurus > Herpailurus yagouaroundi. The sequence continues at coordinate 82,154,904 of NW_024412394.1, forward strand.
GCTTTGTATATTTAACAATCTTAGGACCCCAAATTTGGAGGTTCTTATAAAGACAGCTCTTTTGTAATGGTTTAGGATTCCATGTGGTTGTGATATTTCCAGAATGAAGGAATAAGTCAATCCTGATGAAATTTTGAAAGATGCCACCATGTCTAAATGTTTCAAAGCCAACACTTCAACTGCTAAATCATTCCCTCTGTTTTAAAGGAGTGATTATTTGATTGGCAATGGGGGTGGAGAGAAAGCCTTCACCAGTAACGCATATGGGCACATCATCTCCATGATTATATATGAAAGAAGATGAGATCTGGGGAAAACCTCCTGATTCATTCAGACACACAAATCATCCAAAGGAGGGGGTTCCCCTGTTTTCTCTTGAACTCTAGTAGGAAATTTCCCATGCCATAATTGTATTTGTTATAGTGCAATGATCAAAGTCAATAAATTCCTCCATCCATCCCTATTCAGGGAAACCATATGGCATTACTAGGAGAGTCACATGTAAGGCCGGTTTGTCATATACATGATTGAATACCCGTGGGGAAAAGGAACACTGGGGAGAGCAAAAGCATTTAAAGACTAAAACCATGAACTCCAAGAGACATGCAGATATGTACTCTACTTCTTAAGATCTAAATTGGCAGGTCTATAAAGAAAACATACTGCAATATGATCATGAAAGAAAGAGGACAGATTCCTGAAAATATAGGTGATTTCATTCAGCAGCTGTGTGCATAGAGCCATTGAGGTCTTCATCAGAAGTTACTGGTTCTAGGAGGCAGGTACATCCATTCTGAAGTCTATTGATTACCATATAGTCTCATTATCCAGTGTTCTTGGTTATAAGGAGACTGTTTCCATTTAGAGGTAGCATTTTCTTCCCTTTCAGACTGGGTGAGGACTATTAGAAAATTTGGTAATTCCTAGAACTGGTGTGGATACCAAGAAATAGCTACTGTTGGAGTAAGATTTTGGAAATGCCATCTCACTAATATAAAAAAAAAATAACTTGCATTAAAAATAAAATAAAATAAAAATAAAATTTTAATTTGCCTAAATAATGGCCCCACAATTACATGACTAGGAATTTATCTTCCAGAATAGGCACAAGACACAAAAACATATGCCCATGAATATCCATTGTAGCCTTTTTTATTCTAGCATGTCATGAAAGAAATCTGAATATCTAACAGTAGAGAAAGAGTTAAATGAATTTATAGTAATCCATTCAATAGAAGAGTAAGAAGAAAGAAGGTAAGTCTATTTCTGTGTTCAAGATTTTTTTTAAGTCATAGAATATGAGTCCTCATGGAAAGAAGAAAGAAAGAAAGAAAGAAAGAAAGAAAGAAAGAAAGAAAGAAAGAAAGAAAGAAAGAAAGAAAGAAAGAAAAAGAGAGAAAGAAAGGAAGGAAGGGAGAGAGGAAAGGAAAAGGAAAAGGAAAAGGAAAAGGAAAAGGAAAAGGAAAAGGAAAACGAAAACGAAAACGAAAAGAAAAGAGGGGCACCTGGGTGGTTCAGTTGGTTAAGCGTCTGACTTCAGCTCAGGTCATGATCTCGGGGTTCGTGGGTTCGAGCCCCACACTGGGCTCTGTGCTGACAGCTCAGAGCCTGGAGCCTGCTTCAGATTCTGTGTCTCCCTCTCTCTCTGCCTCTCCCCCACTTGCACTCTCTCTTTCAAAAATAAATAAACATTAAAAAACTTTTTTTAAAGAAAAGAAAAAAGGAAGGAAGGAAGAGGAAGAGGAAGGAAGAAAAGAAAGGAAAGGGAAGGGAAAAGAAAGGAAAGCAAAGCAAAAGGAACTGTTTAGTAATATGCCCCAAGAAGTGGGAATTTCAAGAAAGAACTTTTACTTTTTTATTTTATATCTTTTTATTCTATTTGATATTTTTATTCTTTTAAATAAGCATGTAAACATATAATTTTTTATTTTATTTTTTTTTAATTTTTTTTTAACGTTTATTTATTTTTGAGACAGAGAGAGACAGAGCATGAACAGGGGAGGGGCAGAGAGAGAGGGAGACACAGAGACTGAAACAGGCTCCAGGCTCTGAGCTGTCCGCACAGAGCCTGACGCGGGGCTCGAACCCACAGACCGTGAGATCATGACCTGAGCCCAAGTCGGACGCTTAACCGACCAAGCCACCCAGGCGCCCCCATATAATTTTTTTAAACTAACTTAGAAAACATCATCTGTAGCTCAAATTTTTCTTTTTCCTAATGAAACTTTATTGAGGTACAATTTATATATAATAAAGTGAACAATTCAGAGTGATGGCAAATGTATACAGTCTTGCAACCACCATCATAATCGTGATACAGAATATTTCTATCAGTCCTAAAATTTGCTCCTACCACTTTTCTACTAATTCCATAAACCTATCCCTAGGTCCTGGAAACCACTAATCTGCTTTCTATCACTAGTTTTGTTTTTTCTCATATTTCATATAACATGCTCATATAACAAAATCATATAAAATGTTGCATCTGGCTTTTTTTTTACTTAGCCTGATACTTTTAAGATTCATCTATATTGTTATATGTATAAGTAGTCTGTTTCTTTTTTACTGCTGAGTAATATTTCATTGTGTGGATACACCACAATTTGTAAATCCATTCACCAACTGATAGACACGTGGGTTCATTTTTATTGTTGACTATTACAAATAAAGTTATTTCGAGTATTCAAGTACAAGCCTTTTTGAGGACATGTATTTTCATTTTTGCTTGATAAGTACCCAGGAGTGGAATTACTGTGAAATATGTTGTTTCATTGATTTTCCTCTATCTACCTCTTTTTTTCTTTCATTTGTTTCTGCTTTAGTCTTTATTAGTTCCTTCCTGCACTTACTTTGTGTTTTAATTTTCTCATCTTTTTTTAGTTTCTTAAGGTGGAAGCTTAGATTATGGATTTGATAACCTTCTCCCAACTGTAATGGAAATTAATGCTTTACTTCCTACCTAGACATGTCTCTGGAGACAAGGGAAACAAAAGCAAAAGTAAACTACTGGGACCTCATCAAGACAAAAAGCTGCTGCACAGTGAAAGAAATAATCAATAAAACTAAAAGGCAAATGACAGAATGGGAGAAGGTATTTGTAAATGACATATCAGATAAAGGGTTACTATCCAAAATCTATAAAGAATTTATCAAAGGGGTGCCTGGGTGGCTCAGTCGGTTAAGCACCCAACTTCAGCTCAGGTCATGATCTCACGGTCCGTGAGTTCAAGCCCCACACTGGGCTCTGTGCTGACAGCTCAGCTCGGAGCCTGGAGTCTGGAGCCTGCTTCGGATTCTGTGTCTCCCTCTCTCTGCTCCTCCCCTGCTCGCACTCTGTCTCTGTCTCTCTCTCTCTCAAAAAATAAACATTAAAAAAAAGAATTTATCAAACTCAACACCCCAAAAACAAATAATCCAATTAAGAAATAGGCAGAAGACATAGACACTTTTCCAAAGAAGATATCCAGATGGCTAACAGACACATGAAAGGATGCTCAACATCACTCATCATCAGGGAATGCAAATCAAAACCACAAAGAGATACTGCTTCACACCTGTCAGAATGGCCAAAATGAACAACAGTTCATTTTGTAAACAACAGTATGTTAGCAAGGATGTAGATAAAGGAGAACACTTTTACATTGTTGGTGGGAATGCAAACTGGTATAGCCACTCTGGAAAACAATATAAGTTTCCTCCAAAAGTTAAAAATAGAACTACCCTACAAACCAGCAATACACTACTGGGTATTTATTCAAAGGATAAAGTGCTGATTCGAAGGGGCACATGCACCCCCATGTTTATAGCAGCACTGTCAACAATAGCCAAAGTATGGAAAGAGTCCAAATGTCCATCGACTGATGAATGGGTAAAGAAGATGTGGTACACATATATACAATGGAATATTACTCAGTGATCAAAAAGAATGAAATCTTGCCATTTGCAACAATGTGGATAGAACTAGAGTGTATCATGCTACATGAAATAAGTCAATCAGAGAAAGACAAATATATGATTCCACTTATATGTGGAATTTAAGAAACAAAACTGATAAACATAGGAGAAAGGAAGGAAAAATAAAATAAGATAAAAATAGAGAGGGAGGCAAACCATAGGAGACTCTTAAAACATAGAAAACAGACTGAGGGTGCAGGAGGAGAGGTGGGTGGGGGATGGGTTAAATGGATGATGGGCATTAAAGAGAGCACTTGTTGGGATGAGCGCTGAGTGTTATATGTAAGTGATGAATCATTCACTTCTACTCCTGAAATCAATACTACAATATACATCAACTAACATGAATTTTAATTTTAAAAAAAGAATTAGAAATTCATGTTTCAAGTTTCCATTTAAGCTCTGCTTTCACTGCATCCCACATGTTTTGGTATACTGTATTCATTTGTGTTCAGTTGAAAATAATTTCTAGTTTTCTTTGTAATTTTTACCTTGGCCCCTGTTTTTCTTTTTTTTTTTTTTTTTTTTTAATTTTTTTTTCAACGTTTATTTATTTTTGGGACAGAGAGAGACAGAGCATAAACGGGGGAAGGGCAGAGAGAGAGGGAGACACAGAATCGGAAACAGGCTCCAGGCTCTGAGCCATCAGCCCAGAGCCTGACGCGGGGCTCAAACTCACGCACCGCGAGATCGTGACCTGGCTGAAGTCGGACGCTTAACCGACTGCGCCACCCAGGCGCCCCTGTTTTTCTTTTTTTAATTGTGGTGGTTAATTTCCAAATTTGAAGATTCCTCAAATAGATATCCTTCTTATATTGATTTCTAATTTAAAGACATTGTGATTAGAGAACACACTTTACATAATTTCAATGTTTTTTTAATTTATTGATATTTGGTTTATGGCCCAAAATATAGTCTACCTTGGTGAATATTCCACATGCACTTGAAAGGAATATTTATTCTGTTATTGTTGAGTGAACTGTTCCATAAATGTCAGGTCAATTTGGCTGATAATGTGTTTAATCTTCCTTTCCTCCCTAATTTTTCTATCTATTCTATCAACAAAAAGAACTGCTAAAATCTGCAACTAAAATTGTGAGTTTCTCTCATTCTCCTTTAATTTCTATCATATTCACTTCATATATTTTCAAGTTCTTGTATTACATGAATTAATATTTGGGCTTGTTAAGTACTCTTAATGGATTTACCTCTTTATGCAATGTCCCTATTAATCCCTGGTATATTACTTATTCTGAAATTTACTTTGATATTAATATAGCAACCCCAACTTTATTTTGATAAGTGTCTTCATAGAATATCTTTTTTTTCTTTTACTTTTATATCATTTGTGTCTTTATATTTAAAGTAAGTTAGATGGCATATAGCTGAGTCTTACTTTTTTAATCCAAGATGAGAACATTTGACTTTTAATCGGAATATTTAGACCTACACTGTACAATATGATAGGCACTAGCCACATGTGACTATTGAGCACTTGAAATATGGTTACTATAAATTGAGATGTGATTTAAGTATAAAATACAAGATTTTGAAGACAGTCTTATCTGAAAACAAAATGGAAAATATCTTAATAATATTTATATGATTATTTATTGAAATGATAATGTTTTAGTTGTTTTCGGCTAACTAACTTATTAAAATTAATTTCACATGTTTTTATTCTTTATGTGATCAATAGAACAATTTAAAATATTTATATGGGTCATATTATAGCATTGTCAGTGAATGCATTTGGGTTTAAATCTACTACATGAATTTTTTTAAGACTATTTTTTAGGTTCACAGCAAATATAAGGGTAAAGTTCAGAGGTTTCCCATATATTCCCTGCCTCCATACACTCATGTATAGCCTCTTCCATTATCAGTATTACTCGCGAAAGTGGTACATTTATTCCAGCTGATGAACTTACACTGACACATCAAAATCACCCAAAGACTATAGTTTACCATACGTTTCATTCTTGGCATTATACATTCTATAGATTTGGACAATAATATAATAACATGTGTCCATGATTATGTATCATAAAGAGTATTTTCACTGCCCTAAAAACCCTCTGTGCTCTGCCTATTCATCTCTATTCAACACTACCGCCTGGGAACCACCAATCTTTTTACTGTCTCCATAGTTTTGTTTTTTCCAAAATGTCAAATAGTTGGAATCATATAGTACGTAACCTTTTCAAATTTCTTTTTTTCACTTTGTAATATGCATTTAAGGCTCCTCCATGTCTGTTTATGGCTTGATAGCTCTTCTTTTTAAAGCTGAATAATATACTGTTGTCTGGAGGTGCCACAGTTTATCCATTTAACCACTGAAGAATACTTTGGTTGCTTCCAAGTTTGGGCAAATATGAATAAAGCCGCTATAAACATCATGTGCAGATTTTTGTGCAGACATACTTTTTCAACTCCTTTGGGTAATTATGAAGAGTGTGATTGCTAGATCATAAGACTATATTTAGTTTGTAAGAGTATGTTTAGTTTTCCAAGAAACCATCAAACTATCTTCCAAAGTGGAGGTACTATTTTCCATTACCATTAGCAATAAATGAGAAGTTCCTGTCGTTACATATCTTTTCCAACATTTGCTGTTTTCAGTGTCATTTTGGTCATTCTAATAGGTGTGTAGTAGCATCTCTTTGTTTTAATTTGCATTTCTCTGATGAAATAAGTTGTGGAACATGTTTTCATATGCTGATTTGCCACCTGTATATCTTCTTTGGTGAGGTGTCTAGGCCATGTGTCTTTTGAGAATATTTTTTCCCAGCCTGTGACTTTTCTCATTTTCTTGACATTGTCACAGAGCAGAAGATTTTAATTTTAATGAAGTCCAACTTATCAGTTATTTCTTTTGTGGATCATGCTTTTGATGTTATATTTAAAAAGGTTTTCTAGATTTTCAATGTTATCTAAGTTTTCTTCTATGTTATATTCTAGGAGTTTTGTAGTTTCTTGTTTTACATATAGGTCTACAATCCATTTTGAGTTCATTTTTGTGAAGGATATAGACTCATTTTTGTACATGTAGATGTCCAATTTTTCCAACACCATTTGCTGCAAAGACTATCTTTGCTCCATTGTATTTCTTTTGCTCCTTTGTTGAAAATCGTTTGACTATATTTATGTGAATCTATCTCTGGGTTCTCTAACCTGAGGCTTTGAGCTATTTGTCTATTCTTTTGCCAATACCTCACTGTCTTGATTACTCTGGTTTTATAGTAAGTCTTGAAGTTGGACAGCATCAGTCCTCCATTGTTCTTTTTCATCAATAGTTTTGGCTATTTTGGGTCTTTTCCTTCTCTGTATAAATTTTAGATTTGTCAATATCCACAGAATAACTTTCTGAGATTTTGATTGGGATTCAATTGAATCTATAGATCAGATTAGGAAGATCTCATATCTTGGCAATATTGAGTCTTCCTATCCATAAGCATGGAATATCTCTCCATTTATTTAGTTTTTCTTTGATTCATTCATTAGTTTTATAGTTTTCCTGATATAGATTTTTTACATATTTTGTTATTATTTGTAACATATTTGTTACTATTATTTATACCTAAATTTCATTTTGGTGGGTGTTAATGTAAATGCTATTCTGCTTTTAATTTCAAATTTAATTTGTTCATTGCTGGTATTTAGGAAAGTAATTAATTTCTGTATTCTGCAACCTTATTGTAATTGCTTATAGTTTTGAGAGTGTTTTTGTCTATTCTTTTGGATTTTCTACATAGATGACATATAATCTGTGAACAAAGTTTTATTTTTTTCTTTTCCAATTTGTATACATTTTGTTTCTTTTTCTTTCTTTATTGCATTAGGCAGGATACCCAGTACAATATTGAAAGACGTGGTGAAAGGAGATATACTTGCCTTGTACCTGATCTTAGTGAAAAAGCTTCTAGTTTCTCACCATTAAGTATGATGTCAATTGTAGGGGTGCCTGGGTGGCTCAGCCAATTGAGCATCTGACTCTTGATTTTGGCTCAGATCATTGTCTTACGGTTCGTGAGTTTGAGCCCCACATTGGGTTCTGTGCTGACAGCCGGAAGCCTGCTTGGAATTCTCTCTCTCTCTCTCTCTCTCTCTCTCTCTCTCTCTCTCTCTTTCTGCCCCTCTCCTGCCTATGCTCTCTCTCTCAAAATAAATCAATAAAACTTAAAAAAAATTAAGTATGATGCCAACTGTAGATTTTTTGCCTATATTCTTTATAAAGCTGAGAAAGTTTTCTAGTCCTAGTTTACAAAGAATTTTTATCATGAACGGGCTGTTATATTAATATTTCTTTTCTTTTTTGTCTCATCTGTTTTTTATTCTTTTTTTTCTTTGTCTTTAACTGCTTCCTTTTGGGTTCCCTAAAATTATTTTACTTCATTTTATCTCCACTATTGGCTTAATAACTACACCTCTTTGTTTTACTTTTTTAGTAAAAGTTTAGTAAACTTTTTTAGTTTTTCAAACTCCTCTAGAGTTTGGAGTATATATCTTTAATTTATTACAATCGACCTTCAAATAATACTAATTGCTTCTTGCATATTAGAAGAACCTTACCACATTATACTTCTGTTTACTTCTTCTTGTTCATTGTACTTTTGTTATACATTTTACTTCTATATGTTACAAATTTCATAATACACTGATATTTTTGCTTTAAACATATCATTATCTTTTTTTAATGTTCATATCCTTTTTTCAGTATAGTTCTACTTCCAGAAATGTATCATAAAGATTTAATAAACATGCATTCAAAGGAGATTCAATGGAACAGTATTTATTAAAGTGAAAATATGACAACTTAAATGATCTATAGGAAGGGAATTATTAAATTACTGTATTTCCCTACAATTGGATATTAGAGAGCTCTTAATTTATATGTTTAAAGACATTTAAGGACACAAAAATGCTCACACCTCCTTTAAGTAAAAAGAAAGCAAAAATCTGAAGATTTTTCTGTCATTGAAACTGTTTATACTTGAACGAGACAGATAGACACAGAGAGAGAGAAAAGTAGGGAGAGAGAAATACAGAGATAGAATGATGCAAGAATACCATAAAATGCCTATCTATAAGTGGTTAGGTAATTCTATTTGTTTTTCATAATCAATTTTTACTATTTAACTGAAGAAATATTATTTTTCATTGAAGATGCAGATTATAGGGTATCCAAAAACGCTACTGAATTTTAAATACATTGTGTGTGTGTGTGTGTTTTCTGTACAAAGTTTACTTTCTAAATTGTTGTTTGCAGTTTTTTTTTAGTCCTTATAAGCTCTGAGATGGATATTTGCATATCTATCCCAGGAGTCATAAAAGTTCATTACTTTTAAAGATTTTTAAATTTTTTTATGTTTTTATTTTATTTTTGAGAGAGAGACAGAGTGCAAGCAGAAGAGGGACAGAGGGAGAGGAGACACAGAATCCAAAGCAGGCTCTAAACTCTGAGCTGTCAGCGCAGAGCCTGCTGTGGGGCTCCAACTCACAGACCCTGAGATCATGACCTGAGCTAAAGTTGGACACTTAACCAACTGAGTCACCCAGGTGCCCCATAAAAATATTTAAATAAAATTTAAATTGTCCTTTTTTTACTTACATAATGATCATTTCCAGAGCTCTTCATTTTTGTGTGTATGTAGACCTAGGTTTCTATATGGTATCATTTTCCTTCTGCCTGAAGAACTTCCTTCAATATTTCTTGTAGTGTATATCTGCTGTTAATTAAATCTTTCAGCTTTCATATGTCTGAAGAAGCCTTTTATTTTACCTTTGTCTTCAAATGATCTTTCCACTGGAGGAAGAATTCTAAGTCTTTTTTTTTTTTTTCCTTTCAAAAAAAAATTAAGGATATTGCTTCATTGTCTCCTGGTTTGCATTATTTCCAATGGCAAATCATTATCACCCTTATCTTTGTTCTTCTGTATTTAAGAGGTCTTTTTCCCACTGTCTACTTCTAATAATTTCTCTTTATTCTTAGTTTTGAGTAATTTGGTGTTATACTCTTTCTTGGTGTGTTTTTCTTCATATTTCTTCTGCTTGCAATTCACTTAACTTCTTGGATCTATGGACTTATAGTTCTCATCAAATTTAGAAATTTTTCAATGACTGTTATTTTTTTTTTTTAATTTTTTTTTTCAACGTTTATTTATTTTTGGGACAGAGAGAGACAGAGCATGAACAGGGGAGGGGCAGAGAGAGAGAGGGAGACACAGAATCGGAAACAGGCTCCAGGCTCTGAGCCGTCAGCCCAGAGCCCGACGCGGGGCTCGAACTCACGGACCGCGAGATCGTGACCTGGCTGAAGGCGGACGCTTAACCGACTGCGCCACCCAGGCGCCCCCAATGACTGTTATTTTAAATATTCCTCTACTATCTCTTTTTCTGGGAAGTCCGATTGTACCTATGTTAAATGACTTGATATTGTCTCACACTATGTCCCACGGGTGACTAATGCTTTGTTCACGTTTTAATAGCCATATTTCTTTCTGTATTTTATTTTGGATAGAATCTATTGCTATGTCTTTGAATTCACTATTCTTTTCTTCTGCAGTGTCTAACATGGTATTGGTTATTTTCACTATACTTTTCATTTCAGATTTTATATTTTTCAACTCTAGAAATTCCACTTCATCTTTTTTAATTGTCTGTTTCCTCTCCTCACTGTGTTCATATTGTTCTTTATGTTTTTAAATGTATAAGAGTATATTTATAATTGCTGTTTTACCAGCCTTACCAGCTAAATCTAACTCCTGGGTCATTCCTGAATTTGTCTTTAGTGATTGAGTTCTCCTTATAAGACATATTTTTCTGTCACTTTGAAAGTTTGATATGATAGACCTAGTAAATATTATGTTTTTATTTTTATTTATTTTTATTTTTTTCAATATATGAAATTTATTGTCAAATTGGTTTCCATACAACACCCAGTGCTCATCCCAAAAGGTGCCCTCCTCAATACCCATCACCTACCCTCCCCTCCCTCCCACCCCCCATCAACCCTCAGTTTGTTCTCAGTTTTTAAGCAGTAGGATTTTGTTATATTCTTTTAATTTTGTGCAGTTTTTTTTAGGACACAGTTTAATTGCTGGTACTCAGTTTGATTTTATCAATGTTTGCTTTAAAAGTGTTGGGTGAGTCTGGAGCTACTTAGCTTCTAGCTAATTTTGTCCTTTCCAGGGACCCTATCTAATGTCCCCTGTATTAGGTCTTTCTATTCTGGCTAGTGGGAACCCAAACTACTCCCAGCCTCTCTAAGCTGTAGGGAATGTTCTACCTACTCCCTTAAAATACTTGTTTCCCCAGCCTGGAATCACTTTCTTATATGCATGCTTAGAAAAGCATACAGTCAAGGACTTGAGAGAAACCTTCTATTAATTTCTGGAATTCTTTCTCACTCGGTAGCTTCTTCCTTTAGGGTATGTTTCTCTGAAAATTCTAGTTGCTTTGGCTTCCCTGGACTGAAAACTCTGTCCTCTTACTTTGGTAAATCGTCTAGGCTCTATAAGGGTTCCCTTCAGTGGGTTGCAGCCCGGAAACTCTCCCAAACAGTAAACTGTGAAAATCATACAGTTCTTTTCATCGTTCCCCTTCTCTCAAGAATTACTCCCTTGAGCTGCCCATTGACCATGTCTGAAAACCATTGCTTCATATATTTTCTCTGATTTTGTAGCTATTGAAGGTAGAATGTATAACCAGTTTCTCACTCTAGGATAGTCTATACAAAAATTTGTAACTTAGAAATAATAAGAATACAAAATACAGATAACATCAAAATTATCTGAATACATTTTATTTTTTATGAGAGTTCAAAATCTTAGGTTACCTTCTAGTCATCTTTCTAAGAATCAGTTATATATTACAGATCTGAAGAATGACATTAAAGATATGTAAGGCTCTGAGAGAAACTACTACATCTGTCCTTCACCTCACATCTCACCATTCCTGGATGAAGCCAATATGCACAGACAAATGCTGCGACTCTGCTTTCACAATTCTTTGAAGTGCTGGCTATTTTATGCTTGCCTGTCAGATCCAGATTTTGTGCTTCTCTGCTTCTCTCTGCCTTCTGGTTAGGTCTAACCAATAGAAGGCCCTGGCAAGAGATCCAAGAGTGGGAGGAGACAGTGATTCCATCTGCACACATCCTTTTGCAGCCAAGGTTTTTGCAATAGCTGCATTCATCTAGGTATGGCCAGAGCTCCTAGAAGCAATCCCTCTCCCGTGGCTACAAAAGCAACCAGATTCCAATAACACCGCTCCCTCTCCTTGGTTCTCAGGATGAAAATGGCTTAGCTTTCTGCCACTGCTAGTTCCTGAATGTATTACCATTCCTGTTTTCATTTTCATCTTGCCTGTTCACATCTCTATAAATGGTTCTTTTATTAAACTCTCTTTGGCTAATCCTTTAGTGGGTCATTCATTTCCTGCTGGGGTCTCCACAACGTCAGGACATACTATTAATTCTCCACCTCTGAAATCGTAAGTTCTACATTCCAGTCTCTGACTACAACTTCCTATCCTTTCAGTTGTCTACTCCCATGACTTTTAATTTGCTCTTCCTCCAGTCTCATGCCTTATCCTTCCCTCTTCTGCTTCTCCCAATTTTTAAGCCTCTTTCTGTTTTTGTTGTTTTTTTTTAATTGGGGGGGGGGGTTGTTGCTTTTTTTTTCTGGCCTCCAATCAAGCCTACATTCAATAGTCCTCCATGTCAATGACTATGATGACATCTCTTTTAATGGTTCTCCCCATTTCTAAGAGTCTGACTCCAGCTTGGTGGTCACGTTTTTTTAAATATTCTGGGTATTTGTTTGCCTATAAAATCAAGAGTTGGATAACACAGTCTTGAAATAGGATAATCATTTCCCATCTGGGTTGGTTTTGAGCATGAAAGGGAGAGGTATTAATTAGTATATCAGGACAGCAAGGTAGTCACAGAGAAACTGGATGTGTGACCATCAACCTACATAGCCTCTTCCAGCTCTAGCATGCTATGATTATATTATACACATTAAAATCAGAAAATAGATCTCAGTTTTTTCTAAAGTCATGAACATGCTTATGATACATCTGCTTAGTGAACACAAAAAAAAATTCGGAAAAATTTAAGGATAAGAAATCAAAGGTATAGAAGTAATGGCTGTGAAGTGTGAAGGCAGTGCAAGAAAAAGAGATCCACAATCTTTCCAAATCTTGGGCTCATCTGACAGGTGCCCTCAAGGAAAGTCCCTGCTTTTTCTAACAAGCAAACAGGAATCAAATCCACAGAATAATCTACCCATTTGGGCATAAATGGAGAATCTAATGCCCTCTTGCCTTCTTGTCTCTTCTCTTCCATTTTCAGGTTTCAGTTTCAAACTCCACAGAAGCTGATGCTCTGCCTTGTGTGCTGCCTCCTATCCCACAACAAAAAGACTCCTCAGACTGAATAGGCATGGTCTCCATGGTAGCTGGGGGTCATAAACTCCTGAGCTGTGGGTCTTGGCACAATTCCATGCATTATCTGCATCCTGGTGCAAATCAGTCCCTTTATCTAATTAGTAGCCTTACAAATAGCCACCTGCCCCAGAGCTTAACCATTAAAGATGCAATATTGGCTGAATAGCTTGAGACAAGGGGCGAGGAGAACAGAAAACTGAAAGCTGATCTTAGTGAGGCCCTGTCTCTCCTGGCTACAGACACCTGCAAGCTCTGGCCCACCCACATAGCAGGAGTTCAAAGGAGGCTGAGAACAAATCTCTTCTGTCTTCTTTTCACTGCTCACCTTGAGTGTCTTCTGATCCACTTGCCTCCCAGAAGCTGGGCTTGGTGACCTCTGCCTACAGGACCTGCATGACCGCTTCCGCTCAGGTGCCCAGCTGTTCCCTCTCTCAAGAGCTTCCTACCTGAAACATCTCATCCTGTCTCTTTTCTCTAGAACTTGACCAACTGCTCTAGCCTGCTGTAGTCTACATCCTGATGCTGATATTTCAGAACTATCTCCTGATTGACTTGAAAGATCGGACCCTTTCTAACCTGTTCAAATGTTAAACTTTCTTGTGCTAATGAGACCATACTCCAGACTCATATTATCTGGATGTTTGCCAGATTTGTCTTTTTCTTCTGGTAAAAAAAAATTCTAAGGACAAAAAACAAAATTCTTTTTATTCAACATTCAGGAAATAGAAGCAAGTATCTTCTTACAGTCAGTCTACAGATAATGATGAATCTAAACTTTTAAAAAGTTGAAACAAATGCATTCTGAAAGTGTACATTGTGGCAAATCTGACTTTTGTACCCTGGGTTGAATTTCAGAACTGATATAAAGTGCTGGGGATAGATGTGTGTAGGATGCCAAAGGAATCTAGCTACAGTTTCACAGTTGATGGTATGGGGCCACTTTTGAGTGTTTCTGTCCATTATGAAAACAAAAGAGGACTCTAATGCAGTATATCAACCATGAGCTTCTGGAATTAAAACAGACTGAAAAATCCCCCAATATTCTCCTTTATTCTGGGGAATATTTGTTCCATATGGGCCGAGCAAATACATGTCTCGTAATTTTATTATCATGTAATGATTTCAAAATTTCTTACTTTTTATTATTGTACTATGTGTTTATGAGAGTATTCATCCAATAGAAACTTTTTAAAGTAGGAAATTATTATCCTTACCATGCTGGCAATGGTCACGTAGGAAAACTACAGAAAAAAAAAAAAAACCTGAGAGGTGGAAATGCTTACTAAGTCTTTTCATCTATTCTTTTGTTAGTGCAAGCTGTGATTTCTTTTGTTTTTCTATCAGAATAGTCATTCCAGTTTGAAACAATATCAAGCAACAAGGTTTCTCATACTTCCTTAAGCACGCTACTCCAAAAGCTAGCACATCTGACTGATACAGGCTTCTTAATATTCAGCTGTAGTCTACTTTCTTGGAGTTTTCCTTAGTCTTATTTTGTTAATTTATATTTTTAAATAAAATATCTTCAGGGTCTTTAAACGAAGTCAGTGTTTTAAATCTCTGCAAGCAAAAATGAAGCCAGTCCTACATTCCCTCCCTGCCCACTGTGACTCCCCAGGCCATTTCAGGAACAACCAGATTAAATAGTTGTGCCCTGAACCAAAGCCTTAAGGCCACTATTTAGGTTTCCTTTGAAAAAGAAACTACAAACTTAAAAATAAGAACTATCTTTGTGAAAATTCCCACTTTTCTACTCCTGTCCTCTTAAGTTAGGTTTGCCAACCAATCACCCCTGTATTCAACACAGCTTGAAATATTTCTTTGTGCATTTATCTCTTTGGCCACTTCTAGTAATTCATATCTGGTGTCAATTGTAAATTTAATTAAACAACAGCATTTGGAAATTAAGGAGGTGATGTCTTCTTGGTACATAATTGCCTGTTCAATGTCTAATTTCTCTCCAGATGTTGAACTTCAGGGATAGCTCATTCCTTAATCATCACTCTGTCCCTGTGAATGGATGCTTATAAGGAGTAAAAAGTATGCAATGACCTCATTATTATTTAGAAACTACAAAGAAGAGTAAAATTAAAGTAAAAGTAAAAGCTAAAATTCTGTGGCTTTGGGGAATTACAAACAAGCATTTATAGTTCCAATAGTCTATTAATAATATAAACCATAGTATCCTCAATGAATGAGATAAAATAGTATTTGGATTTCAAAAAGCAATGGAAAAGATATGTTTGCTGAACCGCTGACTCAAAAAAATTAAAGAAAATAAAAATTTCTCAAACAACCATTACATTGAAAGGATATCCAATTCAAAACTCGTTGAGGTACTCAAAGGAAGGTGTGTTCACCTAAAATGTGAAACACATGAGATAATCTGCAATTTCTCACTTATGTGTTCTTTGGGAGGTAGCTTTTGACTTAAAGATAACTTTCCCAGCTTGAAAATTTTATCATTATGATTAATAAATACAGAATAATTTGTTTTTCTCTCCAGACTGTCTTGTCCTCCTTTGCAAATCCCATAGAGGACACAGTAGAGAAGTCAGGAATGCAAAGAGGTCTGTGGTTTGGAAATGGCCCAAGACAAACTGAATTTTCCTAAATATACGTTAAGCTGTCAGCAAAGTGCACCATGACCCACAGCTTGAACAGAGAAAACCCCATAGCCCTCCAAAGTCATGGTTCTGTGAGTTGTATTAGGGAAAGGGCAGGGATTATTCACGTGACTAAAATGTCCATCCAAGTCCCAGTAAAACTTCCTCATGAGTGAAAACTGGAATTACTCTCCTTTCTCCATCCCAGACTGAGCAGTATTCCCCTGAGCAGCTCAGATTTAAGATCTCTTGCTGGACTTACACATGTCCACATTTGCTCTGAGACTTGCAATATAGGGTCCTGCCCTCATCCTAAAGGAAGGTCCCAGGAAACTGACATTTAAAATCTGGGAATGCAAGACGGTTGGGACCTGAAGGTAAGCAACTGATCCCAATTCTTCCTGAAACATCACCTTACAGAGACATCCTAGCTGATGGTGTGCGTAGGATCCCTGTCAGAAGTATAGGGACAGGAGAGAAGGGAGAATGGTGACATTCTCATACCTGCTCAAGATTATCCCATCTCTCCTTATTGTTAGGTGACTAACTGGGAAAACAGAAGGTAGGCAAGAACCATGTACCCTCACATGTTTATTGAGTTCTTACAGAGAAAGTCTCTGATGACTATATTGATTCATGTGTATATATCCAAGGAACATGAAACTTAAGACAACATTATTGACACAGAAAATAAAGAACAGATAAGAGCATAGAGTTAAAGAACTTTAATCACCACGGTTTGTGTTTGCTTAACTAGCTACATGAACATGAGCAACTTAATTAACTTCTCTAAGAACAATTTCCCCATCTTCTAAATGAAGCAGATGAGGCCAAAAGTTCCTACGATTACTTCTAGCTTTACAATTATATGATTCTACGTCCCTAGTAATGAATGTCTATAAATGCTATATGTAAGCCAAGCAGAAAACATATGCTGTAGGATACTCAATAATAGTAAAGAGGGAATCATAAGGAATGTGTGTCATTGAGAGTTTGTTGCTCTTTTCCAGTCATCCTGGAAGAGTTTACAAAAGAATAGAGTATTTTAATGTGCAAAAATGTCTGCTTAGTTAAAAGATTCAAGCTTCCTAAACATGAGATGTAGTCGAGGAAATGAAACTTAAGGATGGAGTAGAAGCATTAATTAAAGCTTACCTAGACAGGTACAAAAATATAAGTAGCAGGAGGTAGGGAAAATGGACAGAAGTCATAAGAAGCAGAGAGCTACAGAGTTTTAAAGTAGAATGTGAGGATCTAGACATATTTGAGAAGATATGTCATGGTCAAAATGAAGGACAGAAAAGATTATTCAAACCCACCATGATGGATATATAGAGAAGGCCCTTGGTGGTAGCCACATGCAATGATGACAAACAGGGCAGTAAAAATAGCTGCCATTTACTGAGCACTTACTAAGTATTAGAACTCTTTGCTAGACAATGTATAAATATCTCGTGTAGTTTCTAGAACTCTCTCCAAAGGATAATTGTAATATTCACCTTATAAATAAGCAAACAAAGGCTCAGGAAAAGTGACTTCCCCAAGGGCAACCCCAGGTCTACCTGCACTGTTTTCAATAATCATTACTGATTGCCCGTGAACAGGAAAGCCCCTCTAAGGACTTTGGGCAAATCTAGGGTTTTGGGAAATCAAAATTATTAAAAAGGAAAAGTACTCAGAAGTAACCATTGATACATCAGATGGAACAATTTCTCCTTGAGCAAAGGGAATGTGTCTGCTTTATCTAGTTGTTCTCTGCACTTAGCCCAGGGCCTGGCACCCTGTGGTAGACACAGAGATGTGTCATTCAGATGCCCCTTCAAGGAAAGACTTGCTGGTCAGTCACTGGGACTGCAGTCAGCCTCCAGCTGTTGGCTCCCTTTAGGTTGGCCTCAGCTGTAGACAGTGAATTGCCTCACTTGAAATCATGACCTTTTATGGAAGCCTGCATCTAGTAACCAAGCAACCAAGAGGAGTGATGTTGGAGGATAAAGGCCCGAAGCCAATCTGGGACAATTCTGATGGGCAGTTTTGACTCCAGAGCCTCATGCCAAATGGACAAATTTAGTCACTCTTGCTTTGCAATGTGACTTCTCCCTTGGTTCAATTTTGCTTCCACCTGCTTCTTTTCACAGAGGTTGATCCCTAATAAATATCTTGTACTCCAATCCCATCTCAGCAGCTGCTTCCAGAGAGAACATAACCTGGAACACACCCATTATGTGCTCAATAAATGTCTGACAACTGAATGGATAAATAAAGTGGTATGAGTTAAGGAGCATTTTTAAAGATTTCTCCGCCTTCCCCCACACGAAATGGTCCCATTATCTGGGGTAACTGAGATTCTACAATTAGAAATTATTCCTTTGTCTTAGTGTTTCTGCTCTTGTAAATACTCGTGAGGTAAATAGCATGTTAAACTTATTGTATACTTAGATCATAATGTAAAGAAAGTCCTGAAAGCCCATTCTGAGGTTCTGAGGAAGAAAGGGAGAAAAAGCATGAGAGTATTGATCAAAAATCACTGATGCAAGTGTCCATCAATGAATGGATGGATAACTATATAAATATATATTATATATTACAAATATTTATATTTATATAAATATAAATATATATATTACATCTTCTTTATCCATACACACACATATACATACAATGAATAGGACTCAGCCATGAAAAATATGAGATCTTGCCATTTGCAACAACATGGGTAGACCTAGAGGGTATCAGGCTAAGTAATAAGTCAGACTGAGAAAGACAAACACCATATGATTTCATTTACATGTGGAAACTAAAAAACAAATCAAAGGAATAAACAAACAAAAAACAGAAACAGACCCATAATTATAGAGAACAAACTGATAGTTGCCGGAGGGGAGGGGTATAGGAGATGGGCAAAAATGGGTGAAGGGGAGTGGGAGACACAGGCTTCCAATGATGGAATGAGTAAGTCATAGGGATACAAGGGCATATAGTCTATGGTACTGTAATAGTGTTGTATGGTGACAGATGGTAGTTACACTTGTGGTGAGCATAGCAAAAGGTATATACTTGTGGAATCACTACGCTGTGCACCTAAAACTAATGTAACATTGTGTGTCAACTATACTTTAATTTAAAAAAAAAAAAAAAGAGCATCCTGAACTAAGTGCCTAGATGTAATCCTCATTCTACCCCTTCTTAGCTGTGTGTCTTTGAACAAATTACTTAGCCTTTCTGTGCCTCGGTTTTTGTACCTACATAATGGGAATAAAAATGTAACCACCTCAAAGGGTTGTGAGAATTAGTAAGTTAAAATGCAATAATATTTTGACTAGGAAATGAGATGAAGTAGATAACTCAACAACTATTAACTACTTCTAGTACTAAGTTCAAAGTTTGCTATTGAGTAGGTCTACCCATACCTAGGAATTAAATAGTAAGTTGGAGAAAATGAAGAGGATAACAAAAAAGTGAAAAAGATAGGATTATACAAGTATGACTAATAATACAGTCATATTTATGTAATATTTTTCTATCACATTCATGTCAAAACCAGCCAGGGACATGGGTTTCTATAATCTCCTGCATGCATTTTCATCACTTGAATTACCACACTGCTTCATAACTACCTGTCCCTGTGTTTATTACGTACTTACTTCATCATTATAAGATACTCAAAGGTAAGCTATTCCATCTTATTCATCCTTATATCCCTTTTGTACCCACCCATTCATTTATTTCTTCATTCATTAGACAAATATTATGTGCATATCATCAGTGATTATTATGTGCATATCACAGCAATAATAAAATAATATGCAGCATATTGATTACAACAAATTACCCAGTGCTGAGCTCAGACTAGCTTTTCAGTAAATAATTGTTGAATTAATGCAATTATGCAAAAGAAAAAAAAGAAACAAAAGGCAAATAAAAGACATTTTCATCGTTCTTTCTGCTCATTTCAAAATGGAAGAGCTGTATGGGACACAAATGGCTGGGATACGGGATACTTATTGTGTCTTCTGCAGCCATTCAGAGGCTGAGCAACGTGAAGCCACCACAGAAGAGCAAGGGAACCACGGAGGTCATGTAAAGTCGAATGTTGTTTTCTTATTCCTGCTACCTTGGTGCTGCTTGCATGTGAATTTTCACTCTCAGATGTTTTTCATCCCATTAGTAATAGAAAGATACCAGCATACTAGCAAAAGAGAAGCTTAAGCTTTTCTGTGAGTCTCTGTATTAATTGTTATTATAATTGTCACTATCATCATCATGGCTACAACAGGCAAACATTATCTCCCCATCTTAAGTCACCATTGTGCCATTGTCACTGCTATCATTCTCTAGGCATACTTCTCCTTTGTATATTATTGTTTGGAGCATTTCTCCAAGACAAAATGAAAGTGGCACATCCACTTCCATATGCAATGATTTGCCAATTCAACCTCTCCTTGGTCAACTGAAGGAAAATATCCTCTATGATTGAATAGCTGAATAACATGAAGTTGCTTCAAGATACTTTCAATCTCTTATAAATGTCATGATCAATACAGGCATCTCACTTCTCCCTTAAAGTCTGTCCTCTAAGTGTGGCCTTAAAATCTGAAGACAGTGCATGTGTTTCTATTCAAAAAATTTTTACAGATTTTACATCAGATTGTCTTATCCAAAGTAGTTTTCTTACATTTCTTACAAGGTAGATAAAGTTGGAAGAAGGGAAAATCACTGTGAAGACTTTGTGTACCCCAATAACTGCTTTTTTCTCCCTGTTGGGATGGTGGCTGATCATGCTTCTTGTCATCTTGTTCATCCTTAAAATCCTGTCCAACTTCCTGAGTCCATTCTCTACCATGACCGTACTACCACTCCCCTCCAATTTCCTATCCACCCAATATTCCTTTTCACCAATGCACATTTTTATTCACCCTTCTGACACTGGGTTTTTAAAGGAGAAAAAAAACTATTTATTTCTTAACTCTGTACTCCAACTTAAAATCTCTTCACTCTTCTGGGGCGCCTGGGTGTCTCAGTCCGTTGAGCGTCCAACTTTGGCTCAGGTCATGATCTTGCAGTTTGTGAGTTCGAGCCCCACATCAGGCTCTGTGCTGACAGCTCAGAGCCTGGAGCCTGCTTTGGATTCTGTGTCTCCCTCTCTCTGCTCCTTCCCTGCTCATACTCTGTCTCTCTCTGTCTCTCAAAAATGAATAAATGTTAAAAAAAAAATTACAAAATCGCTTCACTCTTCTTGTTCTCACCCACTCGCCACATCTCCAACTCACCTCTGACCTCCACACCTCCCCAGCTATTTCATCACTGACTTGGCCTGAATCAGAGGAATGATTCACGGAATCATAAAATTCAGGGTGGAAGAGACCTTAAAGGTCAGCTAATTCAACCACCCAACTAAGTGGAAAAACCAGCTCTCATCTTCATTCTTTCTTCCCTAACTTTCCAAACTCAATTGCAAACAGAACAGTGCTTCTAGTTGTTACAGAACTTCCTGCTTTGTATATCTTTGTAATCAAGGTAAAATCCCTTCTCTCTGGGATTGGTTAGGAAGAGTCCTGTCAATAGTAGAAAATGGATTACAGATGAGGAAACCTGCAATCTTCTGAATATTGAGTTGGCCACTCTTTCAAAAAGTGTTCAAAGGCGAGCATATTTATTTCACTTACTCCATTTATCCCATGAGATAACTGAATATAATTCCCAGGAGATATAAGTAGAGAATTCACCAAATGTATATATATATGTATATATATATATATATATATAAATGGCCCATAAACGTATTAAAATATAATCAACCTAATTCATAGTAAGTAAATGTCAATTAAAATTATAATGAGATAATATTTCTCATCTATCATATGGCAAAAATATAAAACAGGCATTCTCATACACTGCTAGTGAGTATGTACAAAACCTTTATGGACAGGGATGTGTGATATCTAACAAATATACATATGTGTCTGCCTTTTGAACAAGCAATGCTACATGTAGGAACCCTGAAAATATACCTCCAAAAATATATCTGTACAATATTATTTAGATTATTCATTGCTGTATTATTTATAATTTTTAAATACTGGAAGTAACTTGTATGCACATTTATAGGAGAGCAGTATAAACTCTGGTGCACCCACACAATGGAGTACTATGCAAGAATAAGATCTATGAACCAATTTGGAGTGCTCTCCAAGATGTATTGTTAAAGTAAATATATCTATATGTATATATAGTAAGTTATTTTTGTGTAAGAGAGAAATTTAGAAAATATACATGTAGTACTCATTTGTGCATAAAGAAACACAAGCAGGATAAAATAGAAAACCAGTTAAGACTGGTGAAAACAATAAAACAAATGTGGGAAATCATACCACTTTTTATATAATCCTGACCTGTAGAACCATGTGAATGCTTCATATACTCAAGAAATCAAGGATGAAGGGAAAAAAATTAATACAGAATATAAATGGAAACAAACAAATGAACCAAATTGGAGGCAGGAGGGAGATCAAACTCAAGTATCATTAAGCGGAATAGTTGGACTATATCTCTTCAAGCTAAAGTCAAAAAGCGTTAATGATTACTGTTCAATCAGAGGAGGTTTTTTCCTCAGACATAGAAATTAGCAATTCTGAAACAACTTTCTTTTTTTTTTTTTTAATGTTTTTTTTTTTGTTTTGAGAGAGGGGGGTGGGGGGGCGGGGGCGCCCAAAGAGACAGGGAGAGAGAGAGAATCCCAAGCAGGCTCCATGCAGTGAGCATGAAGCCCACCACAGGGCTCAAACCCATGAGCCATGAGATCATGACCTGAGCTGAAACCAAGAGTTGGATGCTTAACTGACTTAGCCACCCAGGCACCCCGGAAACTACTTTCTGTATATTCCAGAATTAAGCAAATGAGTAGATATACAATGTCAATGGGAGCCAGTTTTCTCACTGACAAAGAAGAATTACAAATATGGGTAGGAGAAAGGTCTGAATGATCCCTGTGGCTTTCCCGGCTCTGTTGGTTGACAAGGACTGGAAGCAATGATACCCATTTTCCACTAACAAAACGAAACCAGTTTGGGACAGGGAACATACAACTTGAGCCTAGAATAACTTTTTATGGCAGAAAACAAGAATGATGGGGATATATCAGAAGGACAAAGAAACCTTCTTGAAGGACTTCTCACTAATCAAATCTTGGAAATTTGGGCATCAAAATGATAATGAAAGTAAGTTATAACCCATTGAATAAAATAAGAATCAAGAGTCCATATAGAAATACATACATACATATGAAGAGTAAACTCTTCTCTATTGTACAAAAGCAACTGGTAAATATAGAAGAAATGGTGAACATGAAAAGCCACTGTTTAGCAACTGTCATTGAAATAATTGCTTTAGACAAGGGGCACCTGGGTGGTTAAGCATCCGACTGACTCTTGGTTTCAGCTCAGGTCACGATCTCACAGTTTTTGAGTTTGAGCCCCACATCGGACTCTGTGCTGACAGTGTAGAGCCTGCTTGGGATCATCCCTCTCCCTCTCTCTCTCCTACCCTTCCCTGCTCTCTCTCTTTCAAAATAAATAAACTTTAAAAATTTTTTTAAAAGAAATAATTGCTTTAGGGAAGAACCATTAATGAATGGTAAACTAGTACGTACCAATTTGAAGAGTAACCAGATGTCTATATAGTCTCAAAGTTCCTTCTCCCATAAGATATGTATTAATTACATTGAAAGAAAATAGTAACTTTTTAGTGCAGAATGATGCACTGAGGACACAGCATCTCTCCTAAGAAATTCCTGCTGAAAATGTGTAATGTGAATGTAATCATGAGGAAGCATCAGACAAATGCAAATTGAGAAACATTCTATAATATAGCTGGCTACAAATATCAGTGTCACTTGGGGCACCTGGGTGACTCAGTCAGTTAAGCATCTGACTTTGGTTCAGGTCATGATCTCACAATCCGTGAGCTCAAGCCCTGCATCAGACTCTGTACTGTCAGCTCAGAGCCTGAAGCCTGCTTCAGATTCTGTCTCTCCTTCCCTCTCTCCCCCAACCTCACTTGTGTTGTTTCTCAGTCTCTCAAAAATAATATATAAATAAACGTTAAAAATTAAAATTAATTATATATATATATATATATATATATATATATATATATATATCAGTGTCACAAAATATTAAGCAAGATTGACAAACTATTTCAGGCTAAAGGAGACTAAACAATGCAATGTGAGATCTGGCAGTGTTTTTTGTTGCTGTTGTGTTTGGTTGATTGGTTAGTTGATTGGTTGGTTGGTTGGTCGGTTTCTATAAAGAGAACTACTTGGATAATTTGAAAAACCTATCTGTATATTAAATAATAACTTGTATCAATGTGAGTTTCCAGATTTTTTATGATTATATTTGTTATGTAAAAGAATGTCCTTGATTTTAGGGTGTACACTTGAAATATTTAGGGGTAAGAAGCTTCATATCTGCAACTTTCAATTTTATCTTTTTGAGAATCTTTTAGGTGAAGAGTATCTTTTAAAATCTTCTTGCAACTTTTCTGTAAGTCTGAAAGTATGTTAAAATAAAAACATATAAGAAAAAAACTATTATCCTCATGTGGTTGATCTCCCTATTACTTATTTGGGCATTTATCATATGCTCTTTCCTCTACTTCATTTTGTTTTCCCCTCTATAGGATCTTCCGCCCACTCATCCTGGTGACAAAATTGAAAGTCTGGATGGAGTGGGCAGCCTTAGATTCTCCTAACTCTCAGATGTAAAAAGCATACATATTTCCATTTTTGCTTAATATCTACCAAATCCATCCTTCACACACAGTGGTAGTTGTTATAAGTACATATGCTGCTCTCATTATGTCATCTACCAGAGGTGGCTACAAGAATATGATGTGAGCCATTTGGACCAATTCCAATCCTCTTCTATAAATCTGTTCTAAAGCAAGAATACTCAGACACCTATAGAGTAGGTCCAAAGAAGACTAGGGGAGACTAAAATAGATACATTTGTATTTTTTTTAAGTATCTATACACTTGAAGAAGAGTTTGTGTGTCTTATACTTAAGTTGTGCAAATGTGTGTGGCTCATTCATTCATTCCTTCATTCAGAAGGCCTTATGGAAAAGCTAGTACTTGCCAAGTTTTATGGTACATTGCATAGATTCTAAAGGAGCTATTTCTAAAGGAAATCTATTTCTATAGATTCTAAAGGAAACATTTATCTCTCTCTCTCTCTCTCTCTCTCTCTCTCTCTCTCTCTGAATAGTACTTTCAGGAAAGAACAATGTGACAAGTGCTGTAACTGAATTATACACTATGTATCATGGACACAAAGGACAGCACAACTAACCTCAAAATAGTTGATATTAAATCACAAAAGCAAAAGTCAAAAAGCCATAAAAGACACCGGTGACATCTAACCGCCTTTGCCAGACCAACATCCTAAATCTTGTCTGTGGTATTCCTGACCAGTGAGTGCGAAAAGGGCCATAGTACCATCCCTATGCATTGGAACTGATGCAGTGGCAGGGGCATGGAAAAGGTGGGGCACTGGGACAGGGATAGAGTTGACCAGAGCATCAGATCCCCTAGCCTTCTGTCTCTACACATCCAGAGTGCCTCTACCTCATATCTTTAAAATATAGACTTGCCGAAAAATATTTCACTTGATAAAAAAGATATTGGTGCTAAAAAAAAAATCCAACAGAACATGAATTTTAGCACACAATTTCTCATATTGATTGTGTGGATGAGCGTGTGTTTCCAACTGGAATGTAATACTCTCAATACCTGCCATCTAAGTACACAGAAAGATTGTTCAAAGAGGCTGTGCTAACAGTAGTTGGTTTAAAGGACACTTGTTGCTGCAACATAAGAGTGAAAATCAGATACGACTTAAACATCCAGCGAATGGTTAGATAAATGTTACGTGAGCCATATTATGAAAGGATTTTTTACTGAGGTAGATCTATATGTGCTCATATATAAGTCTGTTCCAGATATATTGTCAAGTATACATATAATTTTATTACCATTGCAATGCTAACAAAGTATGAATCTCGATTTACAAACTTAGATAGGCAAGAAATGTAACTTTAAAAGTTTATAGTTTAGAGGGAGAGAGAGAGAGAGCACAAGCAGGGAAGGGGCAGAGAGAGAGGGAGACACAGAATCTGTAGCAGGCTCCAGGCTCTGAGCCATCAGTGCAGAGCCTCACGCGGGGCTCAAACTCACCAACCACAAGATCATCACCTGAGCTGAAGTTGGATACTTAACCAACTGAGCCACCCAAGCACCCCAAGAAATGTAATTCTTAAAAAAATAATGAACTTATTTTCTGTTTTAACCTTACTTTTATGTAGTAATAGAAAATTAATTTCTGATACTGCATTTGAGTTCCAGGAAGGCTTATTTGGGCCAAGCTGTGAGTGAAAAGACATCTCATCACTGGATTTGCCCTCTATCAGTACTTGGGATGCTAGGATCCACCCCTACCCTGTCTGGCCACCCATCTTAGGATCATGCCAATCATTTCTGTGTCTTCCCCTTCCCAAGTCTGGCTCTCCCAGCTACTTCCATACCCTTCCCAAGAGTCATTCCATTCATGCTAGGCTTTAGGAAATTCTGAGAGACTGTGTAAAGTCCAGTGGGTCCTCCAGCACTGCTTGTATGTGTGTGTTGGAGATTATCTAAAGCCACAGGGAAATGCTGGAAAATTCACTGTTACCTTTGCCAGAAAGAGTGATTTACGCCTTTGTTCTTTCCCTAAGCTCCCAATGTGGCTTCATACTCTATCTTGCATGGGCTTTCATTGCTGAATCTTTGCTAAACTCCTTAGGCTTAACTTATTGCCCTCAAAAATATTGGGCAGTTACACTGCCTGTCTGCCTCCTCATTACTATAGTAATCGGTTATGTACTCTTATTTGGAGTAAACATGATGAGTATCTCTCCACACTCAACTCCATTCCTACAATCACAGGTAACTATGCTGAAAATCAATAGCAAAAGAAATACTAAGAGACCATCCCCACATCAAGAGACATTCCTATTAGGGAAGTAAACCAAATGTTCTTCCTTGCAGCCAAAGAACTTTACACCAAAATCTGAATTGTACATACACCAACAGCAAGCATTTATTAAAAGTTTTTGGTATAATACTTTGGGCCATAATTATTTTGACTATCTGCTTATGATCACCTGATACTGAAATGTAAAAAAATGTAAGATGAACTCCTCTTAGATTAAGTTCCATTAATATTATAAGTGTTCTCTAATATTAGTTATTAATGGACAGAATAAATAAAATATTGCATTACCATTAAAAAAATCCAAGGGGTCTAGACACCCCACTGACATCTCTTTTGCTCCTGGGGCCTGGCCACCATCCCTGGCTGAGAGTGTACCTAGAAAGCAGGAACAACCTCTATACCTGCATAAGCATGCTTATGTCCTGTCTCTTCACTGCCAAGTTCACCTGAGCTGGAGAGGCAGGACAGATGACCTTCTTTCTCAGGAACCCACAAGGAAGGCTGTCTCATACAGTTATGTAGTTTGAACACTGGACAAAGATGCTTGGGTGTGAATAGGGCTGAAATCTAGAAAGACAAAACCCTTGGCATGGGGCCAAGGCTGTTGGAAGAAGGAGGGGCTCTTGTCTTTGTACAAAGGTGTTGTCAGCTGTCTAAGCCACTGCCCCCAGGAAGGATCTGCTCAACAAGGCACCTTATTGTAATTCATTCACCAAAATGTGGCCTTTTTCTAATTTTTCGGAGAGAAGCAGCATACGTTGCCAGAGGTCCTTTCTTCCTCTCTGAATCTCTCTCTTCTCCCAAGAATTGAAATTCTTTTATCTAGTCTTGGAAGCCTTAAGGCTTCTTCCGACTTATCATATATTTTTCCAAATCTCTTTTTATTCCCTGTGTCTTTCTATTCCCTTAAGGGCTAGAAACTAAAAAAATAGAGACTCAAAAGTTGTTGACTTCCTTTTTTTAATGTATTTTGTTGGGTCATCTTTTCCCTGAGGTGTCAAACACAGAATGCGTGCCAGCTGACAGAATGGGTGAAAGGCCAGGACCACCAGGAAATAAAGTGGAAAGAAAACCCCTCAGTTAATATTTCAAAATGCCATCTGCCATTGTGTGTGCATAGACTAGTTGTGGAAGGCTACACACAGGTCTAAATTGTTAGCAGTAATTCCTCTTGGAAGTGAAATTTGGAGATGAGACTTGTATTTTTCACTGTATACATGTCTGCATTGGAAGTGTTTTTAATGGAAGCTTATGTGACTTTTGCACTTTTTTGAAAGATAAGCTTTTTTAAAACTGGAGGAAAAGTGCTTCTGTGTACTTTTAGTGATGGTGTTCAGAATGACAATTTGTTCTTGCTTCTCGTGAGTGTTTTGCAGTACATCTACCTCCCTATGTCAGAGCTAAAATATTTTTAAGTTCTTGCATGCTGGTTATAATTCTCACATTATTTCAAGTTGCAGAAATGGCAATAGTAACTGACAGAAATAATATGGACTGAAATGTACATAATTTGCATCATTTAATATAATTTACTTCCCAGGTAGAACCACAAAGAGTCCCACACTGGACTGCTGATTTCTCCTTTCCTTTTGCAGATGAGGAAGGGCCAATACTTAACAGATAACAAGAGTAAGTCCCAAAGGGTGGCCCAAAGGAATAGAGCTGAGAGAGCTGGAACCAAACAAAGCTCCAGTTCTCTGGACTCCAGTCCAGTGTTACTTCTATTATAGACCATGTTTTCTCAGTTTGCAGTACTTGTCTCCTTCCGTGAAATATAGAGGATGGTGGGGAAAGGTGGATTTACATGAATGAGGTTTAAGCTTCAAGTGCCTGCTTTGCATGGGCCCTTTCTAAGGTCCTAGGAGGGCCGTAGCATTGAGTTCACACGGGCACATGGTTTTTGTAAAATGTGAAAAGTAATTTTTTTTTTTTAACAGGATTGGTTACGGCCCCTGTCTCTTTCCTCTCCAGGCTCCCTTCATACGAGGTGGCACTGGGGAGCCTTGTAGCTTTTGAGGATATGAGTTAAGGAGCAGTTGATTAAGTTGGGGATACACACAACTTCAGCATATTGTCACTTATATGGTTCACAGCTACTTCCATGAAAGCTTTTGCCAGCTGTCCCAATGTAGGGATAGATTCTATGAATACCCTCACTGCCCACTGTGTCAACTCTCCTGGTCTTCTGACACAAAGGTACAGGGCCAGAGGCTGATTCTTACATAGCTCGGCTCTGAAAGTAGGTGTGGTGGAGGCTGAAGTTATGGAGCCAGAAGCTAATCTGTAGAAAATTCTTCCAACATCAAGAACATAAAATTTTAACAGAGGGTTTGGTTCCCATCAAGATCTAATCAAAACAGATGCCTTCTCCTCTCAGGACTATATTTGAGAATGCGCTATATATACAATTATAAAAGCTCCATATTTTTCATAGTTTATGGTAGTTGTGTGAAACAAAATATTTCAGAATTGCTAGGTTTGAAGGGAAGAAAGCTGTAACTATACTTAAAATAGAGCAGGTCTGTAACAGTTCAACAGCATGACAAGAGGTATTCACAATTGACAACAGATGACAGCAGTTTACATGTCATTACTAATAATGATGGTGCTAACATTTTGTAAACAATAAATATTTTTTAAATATTCAGTCAACACTAGAACAAATTATCTTTCTGTTCTCCCTACAGAACATAAAACTGGTATTTAGTAAGAAAGCATCCAGAAAATTGCTCTTTCTATGGGGTGCCTGAGTGGCTCAGTGGGTTAAGCATCTGACTACAGCTCAGGTCATGATCTCACAGCTTGTCAGTTCAAGCCCTGTGTCTGCTTTGAGCCAGGAGCCTGCTTCTGATTCTGTCTCTTTCTCTTTCTGCCCCTCCCTGACTCGTGCTCTGTCTCTCTCTTTCTCTCTCTCTCAAAAATAAATACACATTAAAAAAATAAAATCGTTCTTCCTGGACTTTTTTTTAGTTTTATTTATTTAAGTAATCTCTACACCCAGTGTGAGGCTCAAATTCACTTTGATCAAGAGTCAGATGCTCTTCTGACCGAGCCAGCCAGGTGCCCCAATTCTTTCTGGGCATTTTATTTGGTATTTGTAACTCTGTGAGGTTCTATAAATGTATAATTTGTGTGATCTTTTCATACCTAATTTCATATTCTTTTTTTGGAAGAGAGCCCCTCAAATTATGTATGCTTCAGGAAGCCCTGAAACTCAGATTCACCACTAATGGTGAGTGTAGTTTTAGATTTTCTTCTGATGCTTGCCTCTAGCAGCTTCATTAATCCCTGCGTTTTGCTGACTTCCCATCACACTTCTACTTCTTCTCTCCTTCATCTCTGAAGGTAACATAAGCCTTTCCAAGAATGAATTGTTCTTTGTTTCAATTTCCATTGCAGTCGGTATTTAATCTCTGTCATCATACATATCAGAATCTGCTCTGGATTAATTTATTCATGAAATATAATTTGAGGACCAATTATATGCTGTGTTCTGTGCTGGGTCTCATTACCTCCCTTAGACCAGGCCTTGCCTAAGCCCCTGTATTTTAGAAGGCCCTCCAGCTACTCCCCTCCAAATGGGCTAATCCAGAACCCTGATCTCCTTTCTATATCACATTTGGGGTACCTGGGACTCCAAAATTCCTAGCTTAAATCCACACAGTCTGCTTCTGTGTGGGCTTCCCCCACTGGTCCTTCCCCCCAAAGGACTGACTTACCTCTGGGGTGCTCACTCCAAGGGCCAAGGAGAAACTGCTATTGCAGTGGGGGAAGAGAATGCACAGAGCTCAGGTATAAAGCTGGCGTGTCCACAGGAGCTGTAATGGGAAAAGAAAGGAGCAAGCTAGTAACCCCATTTGTATTCATGTCCTGGACCTTACAAATGTCAGTTGTGGACCTGCTAAGACCATAGTTGAGTATCTGTATCTTGTTTTTTATCCCAGTGATTCCTAAACTTTCTCTGTCTCTATAAATTATTTTCAGGGCATAACTAGGACAAAAGAAACGCCTAACAGTTCCACTTATTAAGTAATTAGGTCCAAACAACTTACTAGTAATAATTCACATGGTGTCTGACTGATGTCATATTGTTTCCCGCAAAAATGTAAAGTATCCGGTGAATACACTGTGAATTCCTCACAGACACCTAGGGGACCTCAATGCACAGTTTGAGAATCGTGGTTATATCCACTAGACTATGAGCTTCTTTGGAGAAGTTATATCTGACTCATCATGGCAAACTGTATCTTCCAAAGATGACCACTTCTCAGTCCCACATGCTTTTCTCGAAACTTACCACTCCCTCAATAAGATACAAAGTCTAACTCCCTTTCCTCAGAATTTGGAGGGGCTAGCAATTCATGTGTAATTAACAGAATGCAGCAGCAATGACACTGTGTGACTTGAAGTGCTGGGTCACAAAAGGGGATTAGCTTCTACCTTGTTGGCCAGAACATTTGCTCTGAAGTCATCATGCTGCAAGGAAGCCCAAACCAGCTCAGAGAGACCCATGGATAGACCCTGAAGATACTTGAAGGAAGATAAATAAGTCCTCAGCTGCTCCAGCCACCTGCTCTTCCAGCTCTAACCACTACCTTAGTGCAACCACATGAGATATCCAATGCCATAACTGCCCATCTGAGGCCTTCCTGAATTCCTGTGTCACAGAATCTGTGGTCATGATAAAATGACTGCTGTTATTTTCAACCATCAGTTTTGGGTGACTCCTTTGGCAGCAAGGGTAACTAGAAAACTTTTTTTTTTTTCTTTTTTGCCTTAACAACATAATATTTTGAGTACTTTGGAGGTGCAGTAAATGCTTATCAAATTAAATATAAAATGAAACATCTCAAAATATTGACTAATCTAAATTTCAATGATGATTTAAAAAAAACAAATTATAGATGTATATGTGGAAAAATATGGGAACTTAGGGTAAATGTACACTGATGCCAGAGAAAACTCCATAGTTTCAGGGTTTGAGTTTTTTTTAGAGTTTTCAAAAATCCTTTAGATGACTCCGTTTCCTTACCTTTTGTTTTTATCCCCCCAAAGGGCAGGGAAAGAATTCTAAACACTCATTTGCGAACTCACTATATCATGAGGTCACCATAGGGGTTGTATATACTGAATTTCCCATTCTAGTTAATTGAGGATTTTAATTAGTCATTTCAGACTAAGCAAGGTACTACTGTAATTGGTGGACCCCAAAGGCAGCCATCTGCTTCCTTTGTGAATATTAATACTATGTCATGTAGGGTCTAGTAAGGAGAAGAATTTGTCCAGTAGGAATTTTGTTAACATTAGCAAAAGGTGAATGCCTCGGAAATTAAATGGAAGAGCTAGGAGAGCAAACAGATTAAAATAAGAAAAAGGAAAAGAAAAAGCCTAGGGAGAAAGGAAACAGTCTAATTATTTGCTATGTTAAGAGAATCAACTGAGTTTAACCTGAGACATCTGTTTGTGCCTGGTGTTGTTTTTCATTGGAGTGGAGGGAGGTAATTAAAATGCCATGTAGCTGCTTGCCTTGTATGCATTTCTAAGCATAATTCAAACTCTTATGAATCTGCCCTCTCAAAGAAATAGCTGATTATAGAAACAGAACAAAACCTCTTTGATCCCTCTAGTGATACAACTAGGTCATGAGAAGCGGAATTCCAAATATACTCTGTTTTGGATGACTCTTCATGGAAAGTCTGACTTTGGGAGGTTTTGAAATGCACAATGACAGAAACCAAGGCAGAATATAAAGCAAAGGACTTGCTGGCATGAAAAAACACCAACTCTGCAAAGGTTACCTAAATGAATTTTTTGTTAACATGACTATTTTTTTCTAACTTCCTTCAAAATAGGGTTTTTCTAATGAACAGTACCTAAAAGGTATACTGATAGGTATCAGGGGTGTATAAAGATAGATGAATTGATGGTGCCATGCAAAAATATCTTTTAGTGGCTTTGTTATCTAAAATACATAAGTGTATCTTTGTATTCTAGTCAGAGGAAAACTTTTGTGCTTTTGAAATTAATTGTGCCTCTCTCTAAAAGTAAAAAACTTGGGGTGCCTGGGTGGCCCAGTTGGTTAAGAGTCCAACTTCGGCTCAGGTCCTGATCTCATGGTTTCTGAGTTCAAGCTCAGTGTTGGGCTCTGGGCTGACACCTCAGATCCTGGAGCCTGCTTGGGATTCTGTGTCTCCCTCTCTTCTCTGCTCCTCCCCCACTTGTGTTGTGTCTCTTTCTCTCTCTCAAAAATAAACATTAAAAAAAACTTTATGCAAAAAACTTAATCAAATATTTTGCAGAGAATCTAATAATTAAATTTTTTTCCCAGTAAAAGAATATGATTAGGATAAGGCTATATGTCCATTAAAGTTTTCCTCCCCTTTCAAAGAACAGGCAATCATGCACAAACTGGTTTAAGAAACAAAAGCGACATGATGGCTCTTAAAACAGTAAACTCAATGCTAGGACTGGCTTCATGTATAGCTCAGTCAGGGACATGGCTCTTTTTTTCTACAGTTTCCTTGGTTTTGCCCTTCTCCATAATGTCACCTTCAGACTTCCTTCAGGATTCCGAAACAAGTCTTCCAGGAAGGAGGGTTTCACACGTTCTCACTCACATCTCAATATGCTCCCTGATTGAACTTCCCAAGCATCAATCCCAGTTGCCTGGGGACTATGTATATACATACATAAGCCTATACAAGCAGATAGGAACATTCTGATTGGTTGGTCTATCCCAATTCAGTGTCGACCCCTGGATGGGAGTCTGCTCAACCTCGCCTCAGCTAATGGCTACTACACAGGGATGAGGCGTGGCTCTTCAAAGGAAAATTTGAGTATTGCAATTTAGGAGAGCAAGTAGGAGTAGGTACTGGGAAGATAAATAACGTTCACTCCAGGTAGTTCCTATTAAGTATCACAGTAGCTCCTCTGTTTTCTGGACAAGTAGAACTATGGGCAAGTATAAGATTTTTGTCAGAGAGAATAATCCTTCTATTTTAAACTACATTTTTTTAAATGTAGAAACAATGAGTTTATCAGAAACAAAGAATCAAGTTAGCAAAGATTTCAACCAAGGAAAACAGTTTATGGCAATATATCAGATTCTTTTAGCAAATATTAATGGAGCACTTATGAGTATCAGGTGCTGTGCTAGATTCTGGATACCAAGGCCACTTTATTATTTTTCTACACTAATTCTACATTGCAAAAAAATGACCTATCCAGCAAACAACAAAACTTTAGTTTGGTTTTCCATCTTAAAAATTAATCAGAGACACATAAATCATAAGAAATCCTAAGAGGTAAAAAAATGACAAATTTTAAGAAATCCTAAAAGGTAAAAAATGAAACTTTGAAGATAGCTGAAGCACTGAAACTTTGAGAATGAATTGACATTTTTATTAGTCTACTCAGTATCATTGTGACATAAATAGATATCGTTTCTGTTGCCTAAAAAGCATTGTTAAACATTTAAATAAATAATAAGTATGTAATTTCTCTTGGGTTTTAGAAAAAAAATGCCTTTTTTTCAAAAAAAAATATTCATGACTATTATTGTGAATCACGGTGATGCAAGGGCCCTCCAATTAGGAACAAAGATCATAAAATAAAACAAAAACAAAATAAAAAGTGTAGACACTAACATAGACATATAAATCATATAAATCCTATACACTATTGCTATTAACTTTAAAGCTCATTTCTCCACTAAATCATTCTCTACCAGTAAGACACTCTGATGAGGGTCCCCCAGATTTCTTATTTACCATTTAATTCCCTACAGAGTCAGACTGAGCCATCCTAACTCAGTTTGACCTCAACCTGAAGTTGCTTCTTCATCATATGACCTCAGAGTGCCACTGCGTATGCAGTATGCAGAATTAACCATAAGAATTAACATCTTTAGTATTCAAGGAGCTCACACCACTCACAGATTTCTAACAAAGAATAGCCTGTATTTTATACACTAGTTGAAAACCTAGCAGAAGTGTATACAGTCCTAGCCAAGCACACAGCTGACCTTGTAACAGCGATGACTGTATGCTGAGCACCCACTTCCCACTTTTCATATTTCCATCCTGCCCCCACACAGACAATCTCTATTCAGATGATCATTTTTACTAAATACTTCACCTCCCACAAAGCAATAGTATATAAGATTTATATAATTAGTGTTTGTAAGGCACAGTCAGAGCCTTGTCTGAAAGACAGCTTTGAAGAGGAAAGTATTGTTGATACTATGATGTCCTGGATTTTTATCCTTATCAAGACTGCTTCTGTGAGGAAGAGCTACAGAAATGATAGATGGGACCACTTTTATTCAGCACTGTTACAGGTGGCAAAACACTGCTGCAGGACTCAGGCAAGAATATGTCCCTTTCACTACAAATGCAGGTATGATACTTTATAGACCAGGGATAATGTTAATTCCATCCTCCTAACAGTATGCTTTGTACTGGTAAAGTTCAAGGAGCTTTGCAAGCACCATAATTTAGTGAAGGGTGAGATAAAAGCTACATATAGGAAAATTGAGGCATTTTGAAAAATTAACACATTATCTTTATTCAGCCATTAACCAAGAAGGGTTGACATTCAGTGCTACGAATGCTTTTCCCCATACAGACTATTTTTGTTGTTATTTAGGGAAGGAAGGAAAAGGAAATTGACCTTCATTGAGAATATACAATGGACTATATATAGTGAGAAGGTTTCATGTTATTTACCTTACTTGATCTTTAAAACAACTCAATGATGTATATTTTACAGTTGAGGAAACTAAGTCTTAGAAGAAAAATTAATATGGCTGAGATAACACAGGTTACTAAGTGACAGGACTGAGAACTTAAGCCTAATTCCAAAGCCATTGCTCTTTCCATTACACATACACAGTGGGAGAATAAACACCACCAATCTAATATAGTTGAGCCTTGAACAACATAGGGGTTAGGGGTGTCACTAATGGAGAATTTACGTATAACTTTTGACTCCCCCAAAACATAACCACTAATAGCTTAATGTTGACCAGAGGCCTTACCAATAACAGTCAATTAACATAAATTTTGTATATGTGTACTTTGTTATACCATTGGAATTTGAAAAAAATAGCAAATCATTTGAGTTCACAAACATCCTTTTCCTAAAATACATATTCCTACTAAGAGGGCTAAGAGACATTTAACATTCACAGCTTAGAGACAATTCACACTGTTTTCCCAATACCTCTATGAGATCGATTATAATAAGGAACTGTCCATTCTTATTAGGAGAATCAAAATGGAAGTAACTAATTTTTTTTAAGTTTTTATTTATTTGAGAGAGAGAGAGAGAGAGAGAGAGAGAGAGAGAGAGAGAGAGAGAAAGAGAGAGGAGCAGAAGGAGGGAGAGAGTGAGAGAATCCCAAGCAGGTTCCACAGTCAGTTCAGAGCCCAATGTGGGACTCAAATTCACGAACTGTGAGATCAGGACCAGAACTGAAATCAAGAGTCAGATTGTTTAACTGACTGAACCATCCAGGAGCCTCTGGAAGTAACTAATTTTAAAGCATGGGACATCTTGAGGGAAGGAAATGTTCAAGGATCAAGGTACAATGGTGGGCTTGGGACTTTATGAAGGCACTCAGGACTAGCAACTTGGGGAGATAGGATTCATGGGATGGAAGGTAGAAAGGCACTTGAGAGGATGTTAGGAAGACATTAGAGGATATGGAGGAAATATTTGACAAAATGATTCTAAAGTTCTTCCAGAAGTACAAGTGTTTTTTTTTTTTCTAAGTAATCTCCACCCGCCATGCACTTGAACTTGCAAACCCGAGATGATGAGTTGCACCCTCTACCAACTATATAAATAGAAAGGATGAATGGATATACAAAATGTGGTATTACATATAATGGACTACTACTCAGCCATAAGACAGAATGAAATTATAACACATGCTATAACGTGGATGAAAGCATGCTAAATGAAATAAGCAGATATAAAAGTACAAATATTATGTTCCACTTCTGTAAAATATCTAGAAAAGGCAAATTCATTGAGAGAGAAAGTAGATTAGAAGTTACCAGGGGCTTCGGGAAGGGGATTATAGGAAGCTATTATTTAATGGGCATGGAGTTTCTGTTTGAGGTGATGAAGTTTTAGAAATAGCGGTGATGGTTGCACAATGTCATAAATATAATTAATGCCACTGAATTGTACATGTGAAAACAGTTATAATGGAAGATTTTGTTTTATATTATACATGTTATGCCACAAATAAATAGTTAAAAAAAGGAAGAAAGAATAAGTCATGAAACAAAGAAAAAATGAAGAATGAAATTATCCCTTGTCTATTTATTAAAATACATTGTTTTAAATTATAATTCAATTAAAACAGTGAGATCCTGGCACAGAAACAGAGAAACAAGTCAATGGTATCAAATAGGAACTCTATAAGCAGACCCGATTATACACATGGATTTGGTAGGCAATTCAGAAGGAATTTAAGTCACTGAAAAGGTAATGTCTGAGCATCGACGGTTTATTCTGAGACAACTAATAACTCATTTAAAGGATGAACTCCCTCCTGGGGCAGGAATTCTGCCTGCATTGTGCTCCAGTGATTTCCCAAGCAAAAGCATGACACCTGGTACATTACAGGCATGCAGTTAATGTTTGTTGAATGAACTCAACGTAAAAAAATATACCAAAATAAATTCTAGGTTGAATAAAGATTGTTTCTTAATGGAAAAAAATATTAAATATTGATATAAAGTTGAAAAAGTAAAAATCTCTATGCATAAACATCAAAGGTTCATAAATAGGATTTAAAAGAAAATGACAAACTGAAAATATATGAGACAAACATTAAGTGCTTTGGTTTATAATTAGCACCTTTAATAATAAAAAGACAACTACCTCAAAAGAAAAACTGAGTATATTAACAGTCACAAAAAAATTATAAATAGCCAATAAGATTATGAAAAAAATTCTAATATCATTAATAATAAAAAACTAAAAATGATAGATAGTATTTCACCTATCAGGTTGGCAACTATTGAACTATCTAGTGTTGGTGATGATTCAGAAAACTGAGTATTCTTACACATTGCTGGCAGAGAAATAAATTGGTCCAAATGTTATTAATGGTAATTTGGCAGGAAATATCAAGTGTTTACAAGGTGAATACTGTTTGGTCACCTGAAGCTAGAAATTTAGACCAAAATAATTAAAATGCATACACTTTTTATCTATAAAGTTTTTCTAAATTTCAGCATTGTTCATAATAGAAAAAAATTGTAAACCCATTTAATTGCCCAATAAGAAACAGTTAAGTAAGTTTATGATACATCCATACTAAAACTACTACATTAGGAAAAAAAAAATGATGCTATAGACTATTTAATGAAATTCAGGAAATGTTCACTGTTCTAATTGAGGTTTAAAAAGCAATTTACCAAATAATACTAGGCAAAATCATTTCATATTTTGTAAAGATGAAAAAAATGGAAGAATAATCATCCTAATCACTAATGGTGATTGTCGACTAAGTTAAATGGCAATTTAAATGTTACTGCTAACTCAGCTTACTAATTTTTTTGCAGTAATCATGTATTGCTACTGTAATATAAAAAAAAAAAACATGGTTTCAATTTCATTAAAGATACAAAAGGAACAGGAAAGTAGGTCTCCTGTTCTCAGGACCCACAATTAGTTAATTAGCTATAATATCTGTTTCCTGTCATGTGTTCAGCATGTCACTAAGCACTTGATACCCATTATTTTATTTGTTCCTTACCCTTTTATTTAGGTGTCATTAACACCTGAGATCTCAGGTTCAAAAAAAGGAGCGCGCTCAAAGCCATGTAGTTAGTGACAGAGTTGGGAAAGACCTTCCTGCTGTCTGAAGCCAAGTTTATATTCTTAACCACAAATTTTCCTGTTGTGAAGTAGGTAGGCTTTTTGAAGGTAGACCCTCAAAACAAACAAACAAACAAAACACACACACACACACCCCAAACCAAACCAAAAAACAAAAACAAAAAAACCTACCATGTATTACATAGTTGCTATGAGATTTGGCCCAAACAATACATTTATAAATGGTCTTTGGGAAACAAATTTTTCTCAAACTGCATTGCCTCTACCTGTTTGCACTGTCTGTGCCAGATGCATCCTTTTTGGAGGCAATATCCAGTGGGTAGAGCACTGGCCCAGTTTTGGATTTCCTGCGTCAAACCTGACTCTACCACTTAATACTCATAAAACCTTGGGCAGTTATTTAACCTCACTGGGTTTGATTTCTCACCAGTAAAATAAAGATAATGATTGTCCTACCTCAAGGAGTTCTGGTAAGGATTTAATAAATGAATCCACGTAGTGCTTTGTTAGCTAACTGGCACAAAGCAAGCCCTTGATAAATGGCAGCTATTCCAACCATTAATGTATTTTCTGGATAGGAAGGGCCCCCCCCCCCCAAATCGCATGTTACACTGCTGTCGAATTCCTCAAAGAGCTCAATAGATGATTGATCAATGGATTGGAGATGGATGTAAAGTAATATCTGATGGCAAATCTCAGCACAGCAAGTTTTGCGCTCTGATTCAATAAGGGCCCCACCTTGTTAACCTTTATTCACTAAAAGGAGCTTTGTTTTATTCTTACCTGTAATACAGCGACTAAAAGAAAATCACTATTTTAAGGCTGTCTTGCATTTCCTTCTTAAACATTATTGTTGTTTACTGATTGAATATTCAATATTTAGATGCAAGTTTCTTTTATTTTGACAAGGCCTTTCAGGGAAGAATGTAACAATACAAGTCTAAAAACAGTTAAAGGACACCTCAATTGTAATATCCTTAAATATTTATGGTAGCCTGTAGAAAAGTAACTGTATCCTATTTTTCTCTTTCAGAAGGAAAGTAGCAGGAAGGAATCAGGGCTCAATCTTTCACTGCAAGTATTTAATCTGTATAAATCTGAGTTAGCTAGCAGTGTTCATGTGCCATAGGTTACTCTGAAGTCATTGAAGCTGAAAATCTCACGTTTAGAAAATTCTCTTAATCCTTAAGAGTATAACCTTATGCTTATTTTAATAATGACATGGCAGATTTTAAAACAAATCTGTAAATATTGATGTGTAAGTCACGGCATAATTCCGTAAATTCTCCACAAAATAGACAGTGAACATGTTCTTTCATGTAAATTGGGTCATTTTAAATAAACCCAAGTAACCTATAGAAAAACTATGAGTTTCCTGAAGGCCAAGTTAACAGTCGTGACAATGCTCATCCAGTGGCATAAAGACTTATGCAGAGAAACAATGAATATCAAAAATTCCACTTAGAAGGACAAATTTTCCTGGAATTTTTCTTCTACTACAATGTTTTTGATTCAAATTAGTGATGACAACTAAAACAAGGAAGAAACTTGATTGGATCAATCTAATGAATTACAGATCTGAACATGTCATTTCTCTTAACCTCCAGTAACTCTCAAATGACTTCAAGACACCCAGCTTGGCAGGCAAGCTTTTCCATGGTTTGGATACAACCTAATTCATTTCCCCAACACAACTCTCTCCCTTCTACCCACCTTTCCTCCATATCCTACACTCCAGCTAAGGATCACCTCTTTTCCTAAGATTCACCTGCTTCTTCAGCTTCCGTGTATCTTTGCAAATGCTGATCCCTCCCCAAGAAAGTGTATTTAAGATTGTAGCTATTCCAGACATCCTTCAAAACTTTGCTCAAATGCCACTTTTTCTCTTATTCCCATGATTGTACCAAGGGATAGATAAGGGATTAGACAATCCTCCTCATAATGTTTGACAGCAATACAAAGACATCCCAATACACATAATCTCTAAATGAAAATCGTGCTTATTATATAAGTGGAAATTGAAGACAAATATCCTTGGGTCATCCCCACCCTTCCAACATCATCACTTCCCTCTAATTCTACCCCAAAATTTTGGAACTACCACTCATGAAATCTCCCTTTAAAAATGAATTTTCATTGGGGTGCCTGTGTGACTCAGCTGGTTAAGTTTTCAACCCTGGCTTTTGGCTCAGATCATGATCTCATGATCTCACAGTTCTGAAATTGAGCCTGAGTGGGGCTAACATCAGGGAACCTGCTTGGTATATTCTTTCTCTCCCCCTCTCTCTCTCTCTGCCCCTCTCCTGCTCGTGTGAGTGCTCTCTCTCTCCTTCTCTCTCAAAATAAATAAATAAATAAATAAATAAATAAATAAATAAATAAATAAACAAACAAACTGTAAAAAAAGAAAAAAGGAAAAGAAAAATGAATTTTTTGCTTTATGTCCATAGCATGCAGTTTTTCTTTTACTTTGGCCTTAAATAAATCCCATCTTGTGTAACAGTTCTTTGTGTTTAGACTCCTATATTATTTCTCCTGCTATTTCCTGAGAGTGGAAATTAAGTCTTATTCACCAGGTATTACCCACACTGCTTAACAGGGAGTACTGCTCAAAGTAGGTATTCAGTACATCAGTGGCCTGGAAATGAGAACGAATTTAAGACAGGCACAGTCTGAAAAATCAGGCAGGATTAATGAGTGAGTCTTATTACTTTCAAGTATATGAACTAACAATTCTGTCAGTGATCTCTGTTCACAATCTCTTTGGTTTCATTTTTAGATAATTCCCCCACCCCCACAGTTCTGTTTACTTAGCCCCCACTCTGATGTTCCCAACATATTAGTTCTCAAACTACATTTTTGAATGAGAACAGTATTTCACTGCAAAAATCAAAGTATGGACATTCTTTTCCCAATTCATACAAACACATTAAATCACCGTTGGATTTTTTTCATTTTAAATTTTGTTCACACCTTTGTTTTCACAACTAGAATCATGCAAACAAATATAGTCAGTTTATCAATATTTCATGGGTTCACACAAGCAGAGCATGATTTCTCAGGTGTTTCACCTGAACACCAGAAAAAAATCACTCTCCCAACCTTTTAATATAACAATCTTATTCCCCTTGCACCAAGAGCTTCAAAATACAAAAGTCTGCTTTTCTAAGAGACTTAGAATATACACAAAAAAATACACAATAGAATAGACAAAAGACAAGGTATTTCAGTATCTAAAATAAAATAAAATAAACTTGAATACAATGATTGCAATTTTCAGAAATAAAGAAAATAAACTTACAAAATTTGTAAATTGGTTTACAAATGGTGGTTTAATTATACAATGCTGCACTTTCCTGACTTGAATATCTGCTCTATGCCAGATATTACCATAGCCTTTTATTTACTAACAATCAAGTCATGTCCATTTAAAAACTTTTAATTACTTTGTGCTTTTTATATCAATCTGCATATAGACACTCCTATCTACTTGTAGTTAGGTATACGTGTTAAGTACCCATAAACAACGTTTGTATGGGTCTTCTATTTCCTATTCATATTTTGATCTATTTTCAGACATTATGAATGTTCCTGTTGAGACCATTCTAGCAAAATCTTGATAGCGAGCGCTGACAAGTAAATCCTACAACGCTGTGAGTTTTGATTCATGCATGATTCAATGAAGCCCTCGAATTCTCAGATTAAAAGTGCTATGGAAACACCTTTCTTACATATTCAAGATGCACCTTTCTTACATAGTCAAGGCACAGTACACAGCCTCTCTGCATGCTGCAGCTGAGCATGATTGCTCTCTACCAAGCACCGTGACATTTTGTTTCCAAACAGGTTGTGTTGCACCAATGAATGCTAAAGTCCTAAAAGAACTGTTATTTTCTTTAAAGTATTCACTTCCTAGAAATGGAATGAGCTATTACTTGAAACCAAAATCTATCTCTAAAAACTATATCTCCAATTCTTACATTACTACCTTGAATTATTTTGAAAGCTAAAGGCAGAAATTTTTTTTTAAACTTCTGTGCTTTGCCTTTCAACTAATAGATACCCAGAATTACTTAAATTCTGGGTAACCAGAATCTGCTAA
Organism: Herpailurus yagouaroundi; assembly: GCF_014898765.1. NCBI lineage: Eukaryota > Metazoa > Chordata > Mammalia > Carnivora > Felidae > Herpailurus > Herpailurus yagouaroundi. Next base: position 82,197,905 of record NW_024412394.1, read on the forward strand.
AACCAATACAGCCCTGTCTTGGGGGGGGGGGGGGGAACTTGTTATTTTTCTATGTTTCTCATAAAGTATGCACTTCAATAGGTTTGCAAAGCATGAAGGTCCAAAAATAACCTGTTATTTTTTTTTCCACAGAAAATCTAAAATTAGCAAGTTCTTATTTCCAACCTAGGAGAGTTCTCCTCTCCATAAAGTCATCTATCAATTTTTAAATAAGCAGATAAGGGCATAAATATGCACACATCTAATAAAATGTTCCAATAAAAATGTTAAGAAAATATAGGTGTTAATTTGCATTCTAGTGGGAAATAATTTTACTCTTATATTTTTCCACAGAAATTGATATTTCAGAAACATGTAGAGTTTCTTTCTTTCACTTTCATCAAATAATGCCAACCAACCAGATCCATGAATCTTTGATATATTTTTTTTTTCTAAAACTGAAAGCAGAAACTTTACTGTGGAGAATCCAGATTTTTGAAACTCTTTGAGGCACAGGTCCTATTAATGGCAATTATTTACTCTTGAGAGCTTAGTAGATGGCTTATTGGGCTATTAGTAGATAAACTATTGTCTTCATTTTTTGCATAATATGAATGTTATTGTTCATTTTATAATTAATATAATACTTGGAAGAGAATTTTAGACAAAGTATAATTGTTTTAAATAAAATTTCTTAAGTCTGTGAACACAGCAATCATATAGTTCTTTTAGAATTCAGCTGCTGGATAAAGTTTTTCTTTGTTGAAAAACAGATGTGCTTCCTCTTTTCTGGTTACAAGAATTAGAAAACACTATGTTTCTCTTTCTGACTTGGCTGCCAGGAAGCTCTGGGCTAAACTAAGGTCCCATTAACAGTAAATGCTTTCCTGGTGTTTAAATTCATGGTTGTTTATTTCTAGTTACTTATGCCAATGTATTTAAATTCTATATATATGGAAAGAAGTAGGGAGTTCGTTGGTTTCAAAAAGGATTTCATTTCAAACCATTTATTGTACACCCAGTACGTGTCAGGCCATACTCTAGAGGATGGGCATGCAGTTAGTTAAAAGGTTTCTTCCATGAGAGAAGTGAATATATCCTTACTAACTCTATCCTTAAAGAGGAAAAAAATATCTCGCAGTCAAACCAACTTCAAGAAAACAGAAATTTAAAAGAATTTCCTTGAAAGAAAAGCCTGCCCAACATCAATTTAGCCCTCACAAAGAAGAAGTTGATAAGAGTGGGTGAAGTTATCTTTTGACTGTTGCTTACAGGGATATGGAAAACTAGTTACCTAATTATACAACCTTCTCAAGGGTCTAGCAATAAAACCAGCCTCTATTCCTGGGCATGTTCTAAGAACTAATAACACCATTCCTGAAATAAAAGCTTTTAAATAAATTGCCTGTTAATAACAAATCAATTTAAACATTCTAACTTCTAAGAAAGGGGGCTTTGGGTATAAGATTTCCTACCTCAGAGTTTTTGATGTAACAAATAAGTAAGTAGCACCACTTGGGACAAGCCAAGAAATATGATGTACTTTATGTGGCTAGGCAAAAATAATTGTTAGCTAGTAAAGCATTTCCCTTTTATCAATGACTTCAAGGTTGGTGGGCCTAAATTGGCACTTGCTTTCAGCTTTGTTTTACTTTAGTGCCTTCCTAACATGTGTTCTGTCTTACATGACCCTCGGTTGGCCTGCCTTCTGCCAGCCTGATGTTGAGAAAGGTATTAAAATTTACAAGGATCTTGCCCTTGGCCTCCACTCTCAGGGGGCAGCCTTTTCACACACTTTAAAGCATTGCCAGCTCACAATAGCCCTGTAGTCAGGGAGGGCAGCCCAACAAAGCTGCCCACAGATGCACGTGCTGGTCACCTGCCCCAGCAATTGCAAATAGACTACCACTTCTCAGCAACCTGTTTATCTTCCCCTTGCAAGAGAAAGCTGTGTAAATAATTCTAATACATATTTCAGATAGGGCAAAAAATTAGACTGCTCAATTTGAACTCTGTGCACTTAGGTTTCTCAGACTAACATAAAAGTCTTTACATAACAGAACTGCCTGCAATCTCACTGAGAACTAAATTAAACATTTTTTTAAATGGTGCCATGCCTTGGTGACTTAAGAGAAGCCAAACATTGGAATGGCAGATACTTTCTAAGCAATTGTAAGGAGCACCTCAAAGGATTCAAAGAAGTCACAAATAGCAAAACATGTGACAAGTGATTTTGAAACATTAGAGTGCTCTAACGAACAAAAAAGCAGACCAAGAAGATTTTTTTTTTAATTCCCAGGTTCCTTTCCAAAATACTGCCAGGAGAATTTCAGAATTACAGCAAAGCAATCACTTCATTAATTTGTGCAAGAAAACTCAAATTTTGTGGGACAAGATAAAACTAGGTCAATACCACCAAACTTTTTAATACAAGTACAAAAATTGTAATTTAAACAGCTGTAAAATTAAATGGGTGGGAGAAGAACTGGGGAAGGGGATCAGGGCCATTGAGTCTGAGGTTTCCAGATCTTGGCTTTCGATATCTCACTCTCATGTCTTTAAGTGAGCTAAATCACATAAGCACAAAACATGAGCTAGATGACCAATTTCGGGAAGACGGCAGATTCTCCCCTCCTCCATTCCCTTTAGATCCGTCGCTCTGGGCTTTCTCTCCTAATGGCATTTCGTTTCTAGGAAAGTCCTTCATATCTTTGGGTCTCATTATCTCATTGTACAAATCTCTGAAAAGGAAAGAACCGCGGTTTGCTCTGCAATCGGACATCTTTTCTTCTGCCCCGGCTCTTAGTAAGCCTTCAACCAACTTTCGCTGAAAAGCATGTAGCGGAGGGGCGTTGAGGCTTGAAATCCCGCCGCTCTCTCATTCTCTTTTCTTTCTCTCCGCACTGGCCACCCCTCCAGCCCCCTCCAGCCCCCGACAATCCACAACCGTTCCTAAGCAAACTGGGGCGTTTTAAAGAGTTTCCTCCTTCTGTTTCCTCCTCTGACCTGAGAGTCACTTTCAGTGGAAGACAGATCAGGCAAGACGCCTAACCAGGAGATAGTCAAATAGGATACTTGAGGGAAATAAAAGACCTGATTGAAAAATCCCATGCTTCCAAATTACTATTAAGTATTTTGCATATAAGTGAGCATATAATGCTTATGACAGTGTTAAAAACACCGAGGTCTTTTGTCTTAAGCATTCTTGTTTATTTAAAAGACTTATACAGCGCTTACCATGTGCCAGCGGTTTTCCAAAAGGTTTTAATATGACTCTCTTTGTAAAAAAAAAAAAAAAAAAAAAAATAATAATAATAATAATAATAATAATCGACATTAAATCCGCGTGTGCTTTTCCGTGCTGTATTTTTCTTTATAACACGTTAGAACAGTTAAGTCTTCAAAGGCAAATATGGAAAAACTATATATAAGTAGTTGCTACTTTATTGCAAGCCAACCATTTTCCTCTTTGCAATGTTTCACATTTATAGTAATCAAATGCACTAATATAGTGAGAATGAACTCTATTTTTTTTCAGTGACAATCTCAGGTTTTGCCTCTGGCGTTTAGAAGCGCGGGATTACTTGCTCTCGTGGCAAACGTTAATTGCACCTGTAGGCATTTGTTTTTAGAAAGACGTGCAGCCCTCTCTGAAAGTTGTGAAGGTTGAGTTCGCGCCAGGCCTGCTGCTAGCGCGTTCACCTGTGGCCTGAGCGGACAGGTCATTGGCACATCCTCCTTGGATGCGGGGCGGACAACACGCCCGTCGGGCTCAGCCCCGCAGGCCTGCGGGCATCTGGAGCTGAGTGGCGTAGGGGAGGTCCGAGAGCCCGAGGGATGCGGGCGGGCTCAGCTGCGTTCGGCGTGCCCAGCTACTCAGCCACTGCAGACCAGCACAGGCCCAGAGACCCGCGCGGACTGGGCTCCCGCCCTGAGGCCGATGGCCGAATTGGGCGGGGGGGGGGGGTCATCGCCCCCCACCCCCGCGTCCCGGGCGTCCTGAGCTGACCTGGTCCAGCCCACCAGGGCCCGCTCGGCCCCCGCCGACTGTGTGCTTTGCCTGGGGTTAAGTTTCAGAAGTCAGGATGAAACGTTTTGGATTTCTGTTCACACGGTTATTGCAGGCACCGCGGTGGGGACCGCACAAAAGAAACGAGGGCGTGTGGGGAAGGGGTTTTGTGTTTTAATGAGGGCTTAACACGCTGGCTGCACGTCCTTCCCGCTCTCCCCCGCCCAACCCCCGCCCGGGCCCAGTCTTTTCCCGTCTCATCCTTTCCTCTCCTCCTCCCCGCCCCGCGCCGGTCTTCTGTGGGGACAGAATGGAGTGTCAAAGGGACGCCCTAATCAGATCCCTAGAAAATCAGGAATCCGTCCGTGGCGGAGGGTTGTGATGAATGACAGACGCCCCTTTCTCAGAGCCGTTTCTCCACTAAGCACGGAGCTGTCCCGGAGCAAGGAGCCTCCGGCTCGCCCGCGACCAACCCGCCGCCCGCCTCCCGGTACCGCGGCGCCGGGGCGGGCGAGCCGACGCCGCCTCTCGCCCTGGGTCTGCCCAGCTCCTAACCCTCGCCGAGGCACGTCGGCGTAGCCTCTCCAAGCCCCGCAACACAGGGGAAGAGCCGCTTAAAAACATGTTTTCCAAACACTTCTGTCGTTTTTACAACCCACGTTGTCTAATGCACTAAACACAGGACACGAATTCGTCCTTTAGAAAACAAACTGATTTTCCAAGCGCGGTTTTTTCACGTTCGGGATTCTAATGAACTCTGCCGCTGCGACGGCACACACCAAGGGGAGCGGAGAACTGCCATCATCCGGATAATCCAAGCCCGAAAACCTCGAAGTTGAAAAACTACTAAAAGTGTGTCCTGAAATACCTGCACCATTGCTCTAGTCTTTCCCGCCGCCGGAGGAGACACAACTCCGGCTCACGGTCTACTCAGCGGAGTCTACTACCCAAGGCCCCGGTGGCCAAATGGAAATAACTGATGTAGAGCAAAGCGAACGTCACATGGTAGCCGACCTCAGACCCTCCGACAGCCAGCGGTTAAGTACCTGGTCGGGGAAACTCACGTCCTTATCTGTCCACAGCCCAGAGGCCGCGGAAGCAGCCTCGGGAGTTGCCAGGGAGAAAAGCAACTTTCATTTAAGGTTTTCTAAAACCCCAGAGGGCAAATGTGACCGTCAGGGTCAGCCAGTCAGCAGTTTTGGTCCAGACGAGGGACGGCCGAGTGGGGCGGTTCGGTTAAGCCACGGCGCCTCCCAACGTCACTACACGCTCGCTCACACTCAGCCACGCGCTTGGAGTTATTCTTTAAACACAAGACAGAAACTTCACCGTCAGACTGTGGGGGGGGGGGGTGAGGAGGAGGGCCGAAACCCGAGGTCCGGAGCCCGCCCCTCAGCGGCCTTCTCTCGCCGCGCTCGCGCCCACGTCCGCGTGCTGCCCTAGCGGGAGCTATCAACCTCACGCTCAGGCTCGCCGCTGCCTCTCCCGCCCGCGCGCAGCTCCCGGACCCCAGGTGCGCGGCCGCGTTCCCACGCCTCTGCAGAAGCCTCCGCCGCGAGCATTGGCGAGCGCGGCCCCGCCCCTCCGCCCCAACCAATCGCGGGCCACGCCGACCCCGAGGAGGCGGAACGCGGCGGGGCGGCCGGGGCCTGCGCGCCGGAGGCGGGCGAGGTGGCCCCGCCCGCGTGGAGGGGCGTGGCCGGCGCCGGTTCTTGCGGCCGAGCTCGGCTGCGGCGTGGGAAAGAGCCGCGAGGAGCCGACCGCGCCGCCGCGGGAGCCGCGCCTGCCCGGGCCCAGAGAGGGAGGGAGGAAGGGAGGAGGCAGGCAAGGAGGGCGCTGCGCCCCGCTCGGCGTCGGTGGCTCGGGCTGGGCTGTGCCCAGCGCCGTCTTCGCCGCGATGAAGCGCCCTTGCGAGGAGACGACCTCCGAGAGCGACATGGACGAGACCATCGACGTGGGGAGCGAGAACAATTACTCGGGGTGAGCGCGGGCTCGACGGGAACTGCCCGGAGCCCGAGGCGTCGGGGAGCTTTGTGCGCGAGCGGCTCCCTGGAAATCCCAAGGCTCCTCTCCGCGGCGTCCTAACATAGCGGGGAAAGTTTTGCCCGGGAAATTTTGAGCGGTGGGCGCTCACGGAGCGTGCGTTGGGGTGGGGCGGGGGATGTCGGCTTTCACACCAGGGGTGGGGCGGAGAGGAAAGGGGAAGCGACTGAAAGACTGCGCAGGAGTTGGCGAGGGAGGGTCCCAGGCTGTCAGCGTTAGGCAAGCGGACCGGCTGGCGAAGGGCGACGCCCCCGCCTCTGAAACTGTGGGAGCACTTTAAGGATGGGCCAGGTGAAAAGCAAAACAGATTGAATTTTTTTTTTTTAATTTTTCAAGAGCCTAAAATGATGACTTGCCTTTTGGAGACATTAAAGTAGTTTGCGATGTTAAGGCTAAGGAGGTTAAGCTTTCCGTTGGCCGTGTGTGAGTGGGTTTACGGGAGAGTGAGTGACGGATCGTTTGGGGCGTAGATCATCTCTTCGACTGCTTGCTGTTAAGTCTGGAAAAGATCGGAGTCGTGATCACAGAAGCCAGACCTCCACTTTCCAGTGACAGAGGGAGATTACCGAGGCATTTTAGTGCCAAGGCGGGTCAAATGATAATTGCTTCTAATTGGCATCCCCACAAGCTCCTTAATTATTTATCTGCAGCTGTCACTCAAAGAGCAAAATTCTTCCTACCTTTGGAATACTGGTTTTCTTTCCACATCGTTATTCTCGTAAGCACAAGCCAAAGCGTGAAATCAGAAACAGCAAAGATATTTACAGGAAGCGTTTGCAAAGTATCTTTTAATTATTTTTAAAGCGTGTGTCGTCTTAAAAAAATGAGATCTGAAAAACAGAAGAAGCCTTGTGAAAGATGAAACCAGTTGAGATGGGGTGGGACTGAGGGAGACAGTTAATTCAGAAATAAGATCCAGAAGTGAGAAGGTGAGGTAATAAGAACCTGGTGTGTGCAACATTTCTAAAATGAAAGAGCAAATAACAGGAACCTGGAGAATTCGAGAACATAAAGCATAGTATCCACGAATTATGAAGAGAAACATGCACAAACTAGAAAGCATCATAAAAGTTATAAGTGATAATTGATTGAACTTTCAGTATAAAATACCTTTTCATTAGTAAACTCAAGATTGATTGCAGCCCCTATAGAGATTTAAGCTTAGCTTGAAGACGGGGGGATACTCACCTACAGTTTCGTTTTCAAACTAAAACATTTACCTAGTAGTTGATGTAATTTTAATTTCCCTGTCAGTGCTGTATTTAATTTGGAGCATTCTTTTGGAAGATTAGTATACAAAACATTACATTTTTTTTTCTGTTGTGAGATATGTCTAATTGAAGTTTGAGATAGTAAGATGACTTCTGTTTATTTTGAAGATTGCATCTAGGGACAACAGTTTGACAGGTGATGACCTTATATCTGTTTGATAGTGGTGCTAAACATGACTTTTATTTTAAAATTGCTTTGCTTTGTTTAGTGGGTCTGACGAGGAGGGTGCAGGAAGGATGCTGTTAGAGATTAGCTGATTTTCAAGAAACATTTTTGAATGGCACCAGGAAGTACTAATTTCTAACTTCTCATTCTGTCTGCCTGTAATTTTTTCACTGCAAGACTTAAAAGTTGAGGGATGTTTTTGCCAATGGATTTGGTGTCTGGATTACTTGTTTAAAAAAAAAAGGCATGGAAAGAGATATAAGTGCTGAAAACAAAGTATGTGAAGAGAAAAGTAAGAATTAAGAATAAAATAATATAGACCTGAGCTGTGCAGTCACTCAATATTTAATGGGTGCTATGAAGTACCCAGAAGAAACCATTGTTATGTTAATGCAGCACCTGATGTACTGTTCCTGTTTCACAGGCAAAGTACTAGCTCTGTGATTAGATCGAATTCCCCAACAACAACATCTCAGATTATGGCAAGAAAGAAAAGGAGAGGGGTATGTGATTTTTTTTTCTTTTTAGTTCATGTGATTCAGACTAATGTATAACAGTGGTGTTCTTCCATTAAGAGTAATTTTATCATTTGTGTATTCATAAATTTTTGTTGTTGTTTTGCTTTCTTTGGGATAGATAATAGAGAAAAGGCGTCGAGATCGGATAAATAACAGTTTATCAGAGTTGAGACGACTGGTGCCAACTGCTTTTGAGAAACAAGTAAGCAACCCTCACCCCTGACCACCCCACCAAAAGACTCAGAAAATCTGATTCTCTCATCTGGGAATGTGGGTTCTTGTTAAAGCTCATTAAAATAATGGTGTATGTGCCCTGATCTGGCACAGAGCAGCTATTTCAATAAAATGCTTTGTTGTGGCAAAACTATTAAAAACATAATCCATCATGAAGTTGAAAAACATTTCCATTCTTCAGCTTATTTTCCCTTAAGGGTAACAGTGTTCATGCTTTCTCTGTTCTTTCTATGAAGACCAGTAGTGGTTTTGTTCAAAACCCAGCTGTATGTCGTACTCTTTAAATACACACACACACACACACACACACACACACACACACACACACGCATATATCACAAAATTTCACTTTTTTGTAAACTGCTAAAAAAAAAGAAGCGCTTTTTATTTTAAAAATAACAAAAGTCCAGGAAGTAACATTTCTAGCTCTAGTTCCTGAATGGTAATACTAATAAAATTTATTTACCAAATCACTTGGTTTCATTTTTAATCCCTAGATTAATAGAGTGGTGTTCTATTTGGGGCATCTCTTTGGAAGTTTGATAAAAATAAAACTAGCCAACAATTCCCTCTTTCAGAATTCAAGTATTCCTTTACTAAAAAAAAAAAAAAAATTTTTTTTTTTTTTTTTTGGCATACTTAGAAAAGGAGGAAGCCAAATGTTTAAATCTTCCTTTCTTTTCTTGGAAAAGTTTTATATCTCTTGCCACAATGGCTAATGGCACAGATTTCTAAGAGCATCTTTCAAAGAATATGGCATCATACACTGTTGAAAATACTTTCAATTTAATTCAAATAGCATATAAGACAGCAGTTGTTTGTTTATGTCATTTTGTTGTTTACTTCATGAACTGCAAACATTATACAGCAAGCCCTACAAAAGCCCTTGGCAATTATCCAGAAACTGCAATTTTGTTATTACTTTCACTGAAACTCCTGTACATCTTGATGGAAAAAGTGAATATTGACAAAAGTGCAAGATGTAACAGGCTCTTGATTATACATTTGTGAGAGAAAAAAAAGATACCTATATGCTGAAACCGACTTTGGTAAGCTAAATGTAACGTGGAAATTGTAGTTTTGATTAGTAACATTTTCAATGACAATAGGCTGAAAATGAAAACATCAGTAATCACTGTTTTCACTTTGGGTACCGAAATGTCTGTAGTTATTTGGTGAGTATTTTTCCCATCAGTTTGTTAGATTTTTTTTTTCTTAAATGTCGACTTAAACCTTAAAAGCTAACCTCAGTTGTTTGGCAGTTAGTTACCATAAACACAGGCTTTCCCATTTGCCAGGCTTGGCTACCAACCCTGGCGAGCTGGCCCTGTTACGGTGTGATTAGAAGAGTGTTCTTTCTAGCGGTTTCAATGACTCTGGCACTCTCACCATGTACAGGGTGCTGATAATTTTCACAAAAAAGTAGAGCATAGGAACTTGAAGAAAACTTCAGTTTCCTTTTGAGAAAGACACATTGATTTAATTATTTAGTTTTTCCAGGAAATTAGAAGCTACCCAGAGTCCTCTGAGGCAGTTCAAGGTGGCACATTTGTATTTTGGTTGGTTTCTAGAGGTTGCCTTATTTTGAAAAGTAGAACGTATAAATATATTCCCAAGGCATTTTATTAAGAACTGTTCTAAAGGGTTCAAATAATCTTTAAGCATTTCTGATGCTTACTAGGTAGGAGTAAATTATGCTTTCTTGTTTATGAACTTGGAATTCACAGTGACACCTGCTGGTAATTTTTGGAAAAAAAAAAAACCAAAAAACCTTAAGTCTTCCCTTTTTTGATTTTGGTTCTCCTTACCAGGGGTGTATCTTAAAGGCTTACTAGGACTTTTTATTTTTGAAAAATCTAATTTTCTAAGATCCTATTTCCTTAACCTTCAGAGTTGGATTTCAGCTGATCTAGACTGTTGAATGTCCCCCAATATAGGGTAGAGATTGGATACAGGATTTGACATTTTTGCAGTGTAATAGTTTTAGTGGAGTGATCTTTGGAGTATAGTTTAATCATATGATTAAAAAATTATTTGTTATGCCTTTTAGTCTTTAAATGATAAATTGGCAAATATCTGTCATTAGGTATGACATGATAATTATTGTTTGCATGTAAAGCTTGCAAAGAATTCAGATTTTTCTATGAAAAAAAATTAAATTTAGACTTTTCTAGTGAGAAGAAAAATTGAAAATCCAGTGTAAAATGTTCCAAGTCAGTTTCCATAGGACTTATAAGACTTCATGATTTGTTTATGCAGGGATCTGCAAAGTTAGAGAAAGCCGAAATACTGCAAATGACAGTAGATCATTTAAAGATGCTTCAGGCAACTGGGGGTAAAGGTAAGTAGGTGACTTCATTTTTACCCCCTTTCCGTCTTTCTCTTTTCATTCCCCTCCCCTAAGATTATAGGAAAGTCATAGTTGAACAGTTCTTTAACAAGCTGAGATAGGAGGTCCCAGATTAAAGCTGTAGAAATCAATGCTAATGGCAGGATTGAACTCGTGGGAAAGAACTTCTGGAACAAAAGAAGCACTTGACCCTGGGCTTGTGTTTGCTTTCATAATACTGTGGGAGTAAAGCTTCATTCACAGCAGCCTGGTCAGAGATTTGTTTGGGACCTCAGAAGCACATGCTGGAATCTGTACAGAAAGACAAAACAAACACACAAACATCCAAACATAAACAGGAGGTTAAAGGCAATCTTTTTCTCTTCTTCTTTCCCTTCCCCCAGACTCCATTAGATCAAGACTGGGACTCAATACAGTACAACTATTTCAAAGGAATTGACTTAAGAATTATTTTCATTGTTTTCAGATTTTGGTTGGTCTTGGGTTTGGACCAGACAGAACATTTGAAGTGTAGGTAGTAATTCTCTGGACTGGAAACTACTAATGGAGCAGTCATTCCTGCAGAGAGCAAACAGGAATAGGTGCCCCTGGCCCAGTGCCCTGGAGAGATATCTTCTGTACTAGAATCATCCAGAGGTCAGGGATGGACCCTCATGTTATATTGAAAATAGACGAGATCCTGAAAGCTGTAATAATTTATTCACATTTTATTATCCTTCTTCTCACATGTTACTGAGACTTGATTTTGCCCTTTTGTATTGTTTTTAGCCTTCAAGCAAGCCTTTGCTATTCACCTTAACCAAGAGTGTTTTTGTTACTCAGTACATTTGACAACTGGGTTGGGAGAGGGTATCACCAGGGGCTAAGTGCTTCCCTCCATCCTGGAGGCTTCTCTGCTCAGCATTAGCTTTTTATCACATAGTATCACAGTTTGCCCTAGATCAGAGCAGAGGCAAAGCATTGGAGGGAAGTAGCTATTTACCAATTGGATAGAAGTACTTCAGTACTTAACTCCAGTATAGCCATACTGCTGAAGCCCTTTATTTATTTATTTTTTAATTTTTTTAAATATTTATTTATTTTTGAGAGAGAGACAGAATGTGAGTAGGTTACGGGCAGAGAGAGAGGGAGACACAGGAGCAGAAGCAGGCTCCAGGCTCTGAGCTGTCAGCACAGAGCCTGATGCGGGGCTCGAACTCACAAGCTGTGAGATCATGACCTGAGCCGAAGTCAGATGCTCAACCAACTGAGCCACCCAGGTGCCCCTGAAGCCCTTTAGAACATCAGCCCTGGGGGTGCCTGGATGACTCAGTTGGTTAAGTGTCCAACTCTTGGTTTTGGCTTGGGTCCTGATCTCACAGTACATGGGTTCAAGCCCCACATTGGGCTCCTCACTGATGGTGTGGAAGCTGCCTGGGATTCTCTCTCTCCCTCTCTTTCTGCCCCTCCCCTGTTTGTTCGTTCGTTCTCTCTCTCTCTCTCTCTCTCTCTTAAAATAAGTAAACTTAAAAAACAAAACATCAGCACTGGCCTTCACAATCTTTTAGGTGGGAAGTAAACACTTTAAAGAGAAGCCCACCTTCTCTAGAAACCATCCTGAATGGGTATACAATTGTGATTTCTAATCATTAAAATGTAACCCTCAGAATAGGATGTAAAAGTTCTTACATAATAGAGGAGAACTGGATGAAATCGTAGAAGCCAGTGATCCAGCCCAACTTGGCTGCTGCTTGACCTTTAACCCAAGGCAGAAGTGCTCTGCAGTACTGTGAGGCCTACACTAGCACTCTGATCTCTAAAGCACCTCCAGCCCCATGATTTTGTGTCTGCACCTGCTACCTCAGATGTAGAAGACTGGTTGAGTTAGTGATGGTGTAGGAACAGCTTTTTGATTGCTCTGCCTCCCTTGGTGTTGTTCACCATAAGGCCAAGAATTCTTATCAGGGTTTCAAATATTTGGCATGAGCTATACTTCTAAAGAGTAATATTATTCTTATGCCTTATTATAAAAACTAAGTTCCATTCTTGGTTGCTATTCTTGGCTACCTGAACAGTCCTAAAATTCATCCCAGAATAGTTTATGAACAGACATTTCCAAGCAAGCTCCACACAAGTCGCCTGACTGCCAAGTCATTAGAGAGGTCATCCCATAGGAGAAAATGTGGGCCTTAAACAGGAGGGGCGGGCAATGTGATCTCACATCATCAAAGACTCACAACTGCTGTAGGGGCCTCCCAGTGGTGAAGGGCATAGACTCTGCAGTTGGGTTGCCTGGTTTCAAATCCTTGATCTGCCATATATTAGCTCTGTGACCCTAGGTAAACTACTCACCCTCGCTAAGCCCGTTTTCTCATCTGCAAAATGACAGCCATAGTGTCTACCTCACAAGGTTGTTGTGAGTTTATTCACTTAAAGCCGCATAACAGTGATGGCATGAAAGAAGTGGTGTGGAATGGCCCCGTGTGCTTTTATTATTGGCCCAATATCTATTCCCAGGAGACAGCTGTTGGTCGCCATTTCCCTCTGCATTCAGCAACATAATAGGAATTACACAATTGATACTCCTTAATATGCAACAGAGAACTCAGCCACGTATAACAACATACAGCTGGCAAACCACAACTTTCGATCACCTTGTACCCGCTCATGAAAATTCTTGGAAGCTCCTGGGGCTCCAATTATGTTGTTCCATTCTTTATAGTCTATCTTGGTATTGAGGTAGCTTCTAGAGAGAATTTAGAGAGGAACCTAAATTTCTAGATCCCTCTGCATTTCTGGACTCTGACTTCTGTTGATTTCCTTCCTCCTTATAACCTCATGAAAATTAGAAGCCTGCAATGCCCTGCAATGAACCTTGAGGGTCCTCATGTGAAATCTGTCCACGGAGGTGTCGTCTTCAGGAAGAGCTTTCCCTCTTAATCCCAGGGACTTTGTTGCTAACTAAGCTGAAGTTCTGGGATGCTAACTATTTTTGTTGCTGATCTCCCACATTTCATGATATTCTCTTATATCTGCTTTGTGCTGTTATTTTTACTGTTTTCATGGTGTATTTTTTGCCTCAGATGTGTTTTTGGGACTTCCAAATTTCTGTTGATATTCTAACTTTATTTAGGACTGTGAATATTGTGAATACTATTTTCCAAATGCTTTGATTACAGAATAAGATGGTTTAATTTTTAGTGGATGATAAATGAAACAGGTAATACTTTGATCTACAGAAACATGAAAAAGATAATATAAATGCCTTTGACAAAAATAACTTTGTGGTATTTCTCATTTAGATATACCCATATCCCAAAACTGAGTAAATTTTTAATTTGAAAATAGCTAAAAAAAAAAAAAAGTTACAAATGAGAAAGAATCTGAAAAAAGATGCATTGTACATATTAGAGGTCACCCATTCAAAGTGGTGACATTTCCCCAATTGTCTGATTATTATTCTATCCTAAATTGGCACTATTAATAAAAATACTTTATTATTTTCTGTCCAGTGTATTATCAGTGGATAAAAAGGGATTCTTCTAAATGTGACCCAGCTCCAGCCATTTTTACGGTAGTGACCTTCGATGTGGGCTGTGCATGCATACACACTGAAAAATTAATGCACATCTTTTTCCTGGGTAGATGCCAGGAAAATGTAAGCTAACCACTGAAGGAAATATATATTTAAATTTAAGAAAAGCAAAGAGGTATAGTAATCTCATATCAGTAAAGCAGCCTGATATTGCATGATAGAAAAGTAAGATCTTCAAATTAGTAACCAAGATTTTTAAAAAGTCATTTTGTTTTCATCAAATCTTTTTGTTACAAACTAACGACAAGATGTTTTCACTTTGAAAAAAAAAACACTGAGTCAAAAAGCATTGTTGAGTTTATTAAGAGATTCTAGCATATTTTTAAAGAAGGTCTTCAAGCTGCTAAGATACATTTCATATCTCTGTGACAAATGCCAAGAGTGAGGATGTTTCAGATAAACCCTTTAATCTCCACCTCATGTGACAGAGACAAAGAGACTGAAACTCGGTACTTCCGTGCAAAAGTTTACGAGGGAATTTCACTATCCCACCGTACAAAAGGAGAGACATCCCCTCCTGGTTTTTTATGGAAGTGTTTGAAACACGGATGTTCTTAATTTTTTTTCCCCACCGTAGTATTTGGTTGCAAGAACAACTGTAGTATATAGCGTTGCCAGCCTTGTCACACATGTGAATTGCAAAGTGTAATTTCTTCTGCAGAAGTTACAACCATAAATAACTGGCAACATTTTCAGAAAGGGTCGTCATCCCCCTTGAATCTTCTGCAGCGCCCAGAGGAGCACAGTTGGTGTTTACTCACAGTAATTGTGCCATTTTCTCTCACTCTCTGCCCTGGCCCCCACTTCACTCAAACCCCCTTCTAGGCTACTTTGACGCACATGCTCTTGCCATGGACTTCATGAGCATTGGATTCCGGGAGTGCTTAACGGAGGTGGCCAGGTATCTGAGCTCCGTGGAGGGCCTGGACTCCTCGGATCCCCTGCGGGTACGACTGGTCTCTCATCTCAGCACGTGCGCCTCGCAGCGGGAGGCTGCGGCCATGACGTCCTCACTGGCCCACCACCATCACCCCCTGCACCCGCACCACTGGGCGGCGGCCTTCCACCATCTCCCCGCTGCCCTGCTCCAACCCAACGGACTCCACGCCTCCGAGTCAACGCCTTGTCGCCTCTCCACGGCTTCAGAAGTGCCTCCTGCCCACGGCTCCGCCCTGCTCACGGCCACATTTGCCCATGCCGATTCTGCCCTTCGGATGCCGTCAACGGGCAGCGTTGCCCCCTGCGTGCCACCTCTGTCCACCTCTCTCTTGTCCCTCTCGGCCACTGTCCACGCGGCCGCTGCAGCAGCCACCGCAGCGGCGCACAGCTTCCCTCTGTCCTTCGCGGGGGCCTTCCCCATGCTCCCCCCGAACGCAGCTGCAGCAGTGGCAGCCGCCACCGCCATCAGCCCGCCCCTAACGGTGTCAGCCACCTCCAGCCCTCAGCAGACAAGCGGCGGAACAAACAGTAAACCTTACCGACCCTGGGGGACAGAAGTGGGAGCTTTTTAAGTTTGCATTGAACTTTTTGCAATAGTAACTGAATGTCCTTCATTTCAGAGTCAGCTTAAACCTCTGCACCCTGAAAGTAGCCATACAGATGTCTACAGATCCACAAAGGAACAATAAAGCTATTTGAGACACAAACCTCACAAGTGGAAATGTGGTATTATCTTTTCTCTCTTGTTTTGTTTAAGGCAGCTTGGTAACTGACATCAGCAACTTTTGAAAACTTCACACTTGTTTTCATTTAGAAGTTTCCTGGGAAATATATGGACTGTACCATCCAGGAGTGCATCAGTATGTCTGAACTGGGGAAGAAAAAAAAAAGCCCTGACTGGATTCTCTTGAAACTAGATGGAAAAAAAATATTTGTGTTTCATAAGTGCCTGAGCTAGTAAAGTTTTCTTGTGAACAGATTAACATTGCACAAGTAAAGAAGATCATAGAGGTTAGGTTAAGACAGGAAAGGGACAGAAGTCTTGTATTAGGCTGCAGACGTTTTAATAAAATGCCAGCGAAGAGTACTCTGTTGAAACCAAGAGGTTTTTGTTGGCCAAAAGGATTGCTGAAAATAATTTTCAAGTTGAAAGACCTAGTTTTATCTTAGTTTTCTTTCTTTGTACAGACTTGCCTGCCAAATGGTGACATTTAGCAATGCATTGGTATAAGCAATTATTCCATCAGTGCTCAGATTAACAGCCATTCCTGCCCTGCCTGCAAGCCCCCAGGCACTTTTTTTTTCCATGGCTCAAAATTTGGTGCTTCTTTATGTAAAACCATACGTAGAGTGCACCTAGAAGCACTTGCCTACCATGTGCCCCCCAGAAGCTATTTGATTCATGCCAACTTGAAAACTCTCCAGTGTGTAAAAGTTTAGGTTAATTTATTGTTTCATTTGGACTGTTTTTACGTATTTATCCTCTTCATTTTGTCCTGATAATGTGTAATACCTATTCTTGTCGCCCTTTGGGAAAAGCTGCATTTCTGGAGGTGATGAGACAGGGAGAGAACATTGGGAAGAGAAAAGCCACGATTTTTAAATGCTCTTTGTCAAGCTCATGATTGCATTTGATCCCAAATCAAGATGAATGTATGCAGTGGGATGTACATAAATTATTTTTTGTTCATGCCTAGACTAGTGCTGCATAACGGTGTTTTTTTTTTATTTTTAATGACAAAATCTCTTAATACATTGAAATTGAGCACGTGAGATTTTATGTTTGAAAGGTAAAGACACAGCATGTATTATTACGCACTTCATTTCTCTGCTGTGTGGAGAAAGCAATAAACATGAGAATGTTAAACATTATACAAAATTATACTTTTAAATATTTGTTTTAAAATTATTGTACCTAGTCTTTTTTGCATTACTTTGTAACCTTTTTCTATGCAAAAGTCTAAATATCACTAATTAAATGAAGTCCTTTTTTTGACTATTTCTATGTGGATGAGTTGCTTTGCAGAATGGAAAGTTGACATGAATTTCAAGCAAGGCCTTCCTTCACTAACAATTTAAGCCGTGGCTTTTCTTTTTCTCTTTCAGAGTCATTTAATATAATTCACAGCTTGCCTGAAAATAGTGTTTATCTGAGCTTGTATATCAATTCAGCATAGGCGGGTTTGACATTATTTGGAGACAGGAAGTGATCAGTTTCCTCTGCCTTTTATTCTTAACCGTGGTTCTTAGAAAAGTGCAAATACAAGAGCTCCAAATAATAGTACATTGAACCTGGGATAATAAGCCAGAATGTGTCATACATCTTGTAACTCAAAAACATTTGTAGAGGGTTTTTAAAACATCATCTGTATATGTGATAAGCATATACATGCTTCCTGATGAGAAATCCTCTGTACCTACCTCAATGAAACTTTCTTTTGATGCTATAGAAATTGTACACATATCTCTCCTTCTTCAATAAAGCCTAGAAGAGATTATTTTAGTTCCTGAAGCTATTGGGCCAAACGTAAGAAAAGAATTTTTTAAAAAAGAATGTTTTTATTCATGTCAGTTATGTTATTAAGGGGAAAAGTGTGAGGTTTCTTACATTATTTTAGTTTTGAAAAATTAAGTATATAGTTTTTCTAATTTCTGTCTGTATGTGGGTAAAATATGAGCAAAACCAGATCACTTTGTTCCTCCTGTCTATAAGTTCTGTGATCATTGCATCTTCTATTAGCTCTGATGGAGTTAAGTAACAAATAAGGAAATGGATTTAGTAGTATTTGAAGTTTGCTTTTGAGTCATGATTTGTGGACAATAGGCATAGAAGTAATTCTTATTTTAAGATCTAGCAGCTGATTCTGTGCCTGTTGTAATGTCAGCATTCAAAGAATTTCTTTTCCTTTTTTGGAATGTAAACCATTTTAGAGATCAGGAATTTTTATTTTTAATTTGGATTAAATAGTTTCAGATAAATCCACTTTCTTCCTCCTTTCCTCCCTTTCTCGTCGTTTTTGGTTTTTCCTTACCTTTTTTTCCTTCCCTGTTACATATGGGCTGTTATTTTTCCAATTAATTGATTAAAATATTTGCAAAACAACTTGCGACATAGTTGCTAAGGGGTGTCATAGTTCCTAAAGGTGATTGTTGTCTATAATTTTGGTCATTTGAAGTTAATTGGTCCTTGATAAATGTTTCACATCATTAGCTATTGACATCACATTTTGCTGTGTTAAAAAACAAAATTCAACTAAGTACATTAAAGATCAAATTGGCTTTATTTAACCACTCATGAAATGGGCAGAATCCCATCTAGCAAATAGAAAGGAGCTCCAAGGTGTACAAAATGAAAGGCTTTTATAGGCAGAAGGGGGCTGCAAAAGGAAGTTTCTAACAAAAAGTGAATTGTTTCAGGCAAGGTCACCTTCCTTTGGGGAAAGGGTGGGGGTCTGTCATGCAGATGGCCTCACTGGTACTGATTGGTTAATTCCAGATTGACTGGTTAAAGGTCACTGCAGTTTGGTTAGATATTAAGTCTTGGTTGCCTATGTGGGTCTCGCACAAGTGACTCCATTTTGAGCCTGATGTTTCTTTTTAACAACTGTGTCCCATCTCTGATACAATGTTCTGTGAAAGTGGTGTTCTGCCTTTAAGTGTGGTAGCTTTCATGTTTGCTCACAAAACAGAAAAAATAATAATAATAATTTTTATGGCCCAGGAGGAAAATAACTTTTAAAGTTTGATTTATTAGTGGCTTTTAATTATGTAAAAGTTAATCCCAAAATTAATTCAAGGGATTTTTCATAGGATAAAAGGAAAATGGTGACATTATTAGAAATTTGGTTTTCCCCAAATGTTAAAAGCTGTATGTATGCCCAATGTCAGAAAAGATTAAAGAAAACAATTTAAGTGATACAAACTTTATTTAACACTTCATGAGGCAGTCTCCTTTTGGAGAACTGCAAAATGGGGCAAAAGGAAGATTTTATAGGATAAAGAATAAAGAACAGGGAAGAGAAAAATGGAAAATATCTGATTGGCAGTGTTACATAATCAACCTTGTTTAGGGTGAGAAGGCCCAGAGTTGGCTTGGCATTGGGGGATTGACTATCTGGATATACCACATCTCTAGTCAAGTGGAACATTTATAGGGACTCAAAAGTTATCTGAAGGCCCATCTGCTCATGTAGCACTTGGGTAGGAGTAGCTCCATTTTGGGCCTAGAAATATAGTTCAACAGTAATTAAAACACACTTTTCCCATCAGTGAGCCAGAAGGTATTTATTGAATAACTACTGTGTACCAAGCACTGTCTGTACATGTTAAGTTTCGAATGACATGTGGTAGCACATGCTAATGTGATTCTATAGCCTGACAATTATAGGTGTGACTGTCACTCTAGCTATTCACAAGGACCCTCAAAGTAAGGAAGTGCCATGAGAGTGAGACAAGAGGTTTCTGAGAACTAGTTGGAGAGGCTTTTTGGTCTCATTGGGATATTGTACTATTACAAACATGATAATTCATAATTTGAATAAATCTGAGGGACTTTTAAAGTAATGTTCAAACATTATGACAGGCAGGGATACTCACCACTATACTAATGAGGAGGACGTTTTGTTCAAACATTTAAAAAGGCCAAATGTTAACTAGAATGATGGCTCTAATGACCCACATGTACATATGATATGTATCATAAATCTTAAGTCTTTTGGGTTATCTTCTTTTTGTAATCAACTTGTTCCTTTTCCAATCATTACATCATTAGGTCACATCACAAAGCAATTTCCATAAGTAAGACCATCAATTGCAAGAGACAGTGTTGGTTTAAGATCAGGTGTTTTTTTGTTTGTTTGTTTTGTTTTGTTTTCTTAAGTTTACTTATTTTGAGAGCAAAAAAGTAGGAGTGGGACAGAGGCAGAGAGAGAGGGAGGGAGAGAATCCTAAGCAGGCTCTGTGCTAAAACTGAGATCAGGGCTCAATCTCACTAACCGTGAGATCATGGCCTGAGCCAAAATGAAGAGTCAGATGCTTACCCAACCAAGGCACCCCTAAGATCAGTTTTTAAGGAAAAGAATCACCACAACAGAACTTTATCCATTGATCATAAGACCTCCCAATTTCTAGAGTGTTAAAAAGAAAAAAAAAAAAAGGTACATCTTGGGTTTGAGGCAATACTACAGTATAATAGTGTACTTAAGTACAAGTTTAAAAATCCATTGCTAGAGATGTACAGAGATTAAAATGTGGCTAAGTAGTTTACTTTAAAAATACCCCAGAGTGCCTGAGTGACTCAGTCAGTTGAGCATCCAACTCTTGATTTCGGCTCAGGTCATTATCCAAGGGTCATGGAATTGAGCCCCAAGTCTGGCTCCAAGCTGAGCCTGAAGCCTGCTTAAGATTCTCTCTCTCCCTCTGTGCCTCCTCCCTGCTCACACTCTCTCTCTAGAATCAGAACAAAACAAACCGCATCAGGATAGGGTCCTAGTCAAATTAAGAATCTGGATTAATTTTGTAAGCTTTATGATCTAAAGATAGATGTATTTTTAGCTTTTCATGTTTTTATTGCCCAGTGGGACTATTCCCAGTTCTGGTTTTACTGAAGAATGGAGTTTGACTTCCCCTTGTAATTCTTTTAAGATCTAAGCAATAACTGAGGTTGTGAATATTTCAGCAACTAAAACAAAATGCTACAGCAAATATGACATCATAAACTGTGACTATAGCTCATATTCTTTGGAAGGATAAGTCTTTGAACTCAGATGGGAGAATTTAAAAAGAAAAAAAGCCCCTTAGCTTGCATACACAATCTTGTATGAGGGACCAAATGCATACGAGAAATGGCTCTCTAGGTACCAGGTGGTACTTTCTCCCTCTCTTTTGAAAGGAACAGACAGGAATGGAGTTGGTCAGGGAATTGGGTCCTCTGCTGTAACTGACAGAACCAGGCCAACCTAAGTCACAGATCTAACAAAGACAAAACTCGAATACTCACTGCAAATGTTCTTCATTGTTCTCTGTGCTAAGCTCTATGCTAAGTGTGTGAAATCTGTTGTCTCAGTGAAGCCTCATAACTGTCCTATAGAGCACATATATTATTATCTTTGCTTTACATATTAGGATTTGAAAAATAAGTGGTTGATTGCCCAAGGTTGCAACTAGTAGTTTAAGCTATGACTCAACCCAGGCTTGTCTGATTCTTCAGCCCATACCTTTGACCTCTGGGCTATGGCTTTTGACACTGCTTTTTTGGCCTCAGACTAACCAAGAATATTTCAACCTTCCTGGGATCATTTTGGATTACTGATAAGAGTAAATCTGTCTATAGTATTAGCATAAAAGCCTCTACCATCTTATGCTTTTTTTTTCTTTCTTTTTAATGTTTGTTTATTTTGAGAGAGGGAGAGAGAGGACATGTGCATGCCAGTGAGTGAGGAGTGGGGGAGGGGCAGAACGAGAGGGAGAGAGAGAATCTCAAGCAGGCTCTGCATTGTCAGGGCACAGCTGGACAGGGGACTTGATCTCACCACGGTGAGATTATGGCCTGAGTCGAAATCAAGAGTCAGACAATTAACCGACTAAGCCACCCATGCACCCCTATCTTACCCTTTTAATATATGAAAGAATTAAAGAATAACCCCACTTTATTCCATTGTACAACATAAAAGGAAATAATTTTGGCAGTTTCCTAGTTTTAACTTTCAACTTTCAAGCAGGTCATACCTACCTTACCTTGATTGGTGACCTTAACCCTCAGTAATGTCTACCAAAGAATATCCTATAATCTCATTCAAGGTGATGGCAAAGGTGAAGTAAAATGGTGAAGTATTAAGACAAGGTATCTGGGGTCACCTGGCTAGCTCAGTTGGAAGAGCATGCTACTCTTGATCTTGGGGTTGTGAGTTCGAGCCCCACATTGAGGACAGAGATTACTTAAATAAAAATAAATAAACTTAAAAAAAAAAGATATCTGAGAAAATTGAGTTTGAAAAGAAACGTTATACCTCAGTCTTCTACTGGATGTAAAAGATAGGTTTTTGGTGAGGGGGAGAATGCTGGATCATTCTGAATCCTTATGCATTCCAGGTCATCATGTCATTAAACAACATTCTTCCTTTGGCCTAGAAAGACTTGCCCAGTAACCCATCCACTGTAACTGTAAATTATTAACAGGAAGGGATTTTGAACTAGCCTAAACCTTTTGGCCTACAGTTAAGCATGTTTTCCATAACAGTTAAGAGTTTATATGGGTACAGTTTTTAAAAAATCTTATAACTAGAGACATTTTTATATGCCTCTAAGTTCTTAGTCTTCTGGGAATTGAATATTCTGTTTCCTTGACCTCAGTTGTCATTCTGTTAAGTCTGTGGGAATGAAGAGATTCATGCATATGAAATGGATATGCATGTAATAGAATGCCTTGTAAGCTTTTTTTTTCTTTTTTTAAGGAACAAAATGAGGTTGAGTATCTTTGGCAAGTTAACTCTAAAGTTTCTTACATTAAGTGTGCATTGTAGTTTTGTGTTTTCACCGCAGTGATAACAAAGTCCCATTTTCTCATGTGGAAGAAAAAGTATTTCTCAAAGAATGGCTATTATTCATAATGTTTTACTTGTATAAGGGAATTTGTAAAATTTAAATTGCTCAAAAACTCATATAAAAGAGCTAAGTATTTTAATTGAGTTAACCCTGCCTTTTGTGATTATAAGCTATCAAGCTGAATATTATTTACCATACTGTGAAACTCTGCTTCCAAGATCTTTCATCACCTCTTTTTAAACCCTTTTCCTAATTACAGAGAACATAAATACCTTTTTTTTTTTTCCGCACCAAAACAATCCAACTAGCTCTTTGTGTAGCTGTTTGTGTAGGCTTTCTCCTGGGCTAGCAATGGTTGCCCTCTCCCCTATCCTAGCCAGTCTGCCCCAGTACTCCTGCTTTAAATAGTCTTCTCTTGAGGTCTGGCAAGATGACAGAGATGTGTTTGTTCACAGTCAGGAGGGGAAAACACAGACGCACATAGACCATATTCTACTCTCGTCATAACACATTTCTCTGTCATAGTCACATGCCACCTCCTAAACAGGAACTAAGCAAGGCACCCGTTTTTAAATTTTTGTCTCACAAGCAGCCACTGCTAAATTTATTTTATTGTCTTGACATCTTTCTGTCAGAAAGATAAGCACAGCACTGTACAAATGGCTGGAGATGGTAACATCACCAAACCCACATATAGCCTGGTGACCATCAGGTAAGCTCAGTGGGCAAGATTTGCCTCTGATGAGAAACATCCTTTACCCCTACAGTAAGGAGGCTTGATAGGCCATGTGCCCCCTTTGAAGGTTCAGTAAGAACCCCCACCCTCAAGATACCCATAAGTTCATCACAGCTGACTCTTGAAGCGCAGGCTTAAGGCAAATGTGTTGCACTGAGGGAACAGACATAAACACCAAGTGCCTACTGAGCATGACTATCATCAGAATGGGTCCCAGCAATAAAACGATAAATTATCTGACCAACACTGACCAGTTCTCACAACAGAGAACACAATGCCTTTGATGTGACCATGAAACCTTGAGTATGCCCAAGAGCAGGAGCCACAGACAAAACAACACAGGAGCAATAACTCAATATAAATGCATTTAGCCACTTCTCCAAACAAGGTCCAACAGGCAACTTCCTTGCTCTGGGTATCAGGAGCTTGAGACTAAAGGAGAAACAAAGTTCACCATTGTTTGTCATCAGGATATGACATAGGAAGAAAAATGACGGAAGCTATTTGTTTGTTTCTTTAAAATGTATAGCTGAGGTGTTAAAATTCTGTAAGCATATCCTTTATGGATACAGCAAAAACATATTAATGAGGAGATGGTTTGCTTAATAGTGCAACTTGACAGCCATATCTAGGATAGTGCATGAGTTAAATGAAGTCTATTAAGCAGTTTTGTTTGTTGAAAGATGTGGGAGCTTATTAAAATTCCTGCACTTATTCAATGGATCACTTAGAAATAACTTGAAATCCATATATATAATAACAAATTTATCTCTACTTAATATATATGTCATTTTTTAAAATCTCAGTTCTTTAAGGAATATAATAAATAGTATGATGATTAAAAGGACAAATTCTGAAGTTGGATATATCAAGATAGGTCTTCAGATGTATTAGTTGTGTGACTTTGGACAAATTACTGGTTCTGTGTAAATTTTGTTTTTTAATTAGTAAAACAGGATTTAAAAACAACATCTATTTCACAAGAATTTTCTGAGAATTAAATGACATAATCTTCATAAGATCTGGTACATAGAACACTATCAATAAATGGTAGTGTAGCTTATTAAAATTTAGTTTATTGAAAATGTCTTGGGGCGCCTGGGTGGCTCAGTTGGTTAAGCGGCCGACTTCGGCTCAGGTCATGATCTCGCGGTCCGTGAGTTCTAGCCCCGCGTCGGGCTCTGTGCTGACAGCTCAGAGCCTGGAGACTGCTTCATATTCTGTGTCTCCCTCTCTCTCTGACCCTCCCTTGTTCATGCTCTGTCTCTCCCTGTCTCAAAAATAAATAAATGTTAAAAAAAAAATTAAAAAAAAAATGTCTTAAGATCCAAAATAAGTCTCATTCAGCCCCATTCACACAACTTTATTCAAATACATACCAAGGTAGTTGCCCAACACCTGTTCTTTTTGTATTAAATTATTTGCATGTACATTTTGCTTTATATAAATATATTTGCAGATTTACAAAATTTCAGGGTTAGAAGAACATAACCTAGACCAATGCTTCATTTTGCAGATGAAGAAACCTGAGGCCCAGCCAAATTAGATAACCTTTCCCACAGTCATGTGACCCAGATCTGATTTCGAATACAGAGTTCTTTTTAGGACAATATGACCATAAACATTTTCTTTCATAGCTTTATTTTTATTATTATTATTTTTTTATTTTAGAGAGGGAGAGACAGCACAAGCAGGGGAGAGGGCAGAGGGAAGGAGGAAAGAGAGAGAGGGAGATATATATAGAGAGAGAGAGGGAGAGAGAGAGAGAGAGAGAGAGAGAGAGAGAGAATCTTAAGCAGGCTCCACATCAGTGCGTAGCCTGAAGCAGGGCTTGGTCCCACGACCCTGGGATCATGACATGAGCTGAAATCAAGAGTTGCATGCTCAACTGACTGAGTCATCCATGTACCCATCTTTCAAACCTTTCATATTTTAGACATGAAAGGTTTTATTTTGTTATGAATGAGCTGAATGGGTCTATTGGTTTGTTAAGAAATCGTGCTTTAATGCTTTCTGTCTTCAAAAACAATGGTTTTTAGACTGATTCAAAATAAATACAATGGAGTCATGTTTCTTTAGAAGAAAAATCTTGAATCTAATGAATATGGCTGAGATTGAAATTATATTACTGTCTTTAAATGGTGTTCTTCACCATCAGAAAGCAAATCACACAGACGTAGGTGAACAGAGCTGTGCCACTATCCAGCACCTAGGGCAGAATGTTTCTTAGACACTGCTAAAGCTACTGGTTTACCAGCGACAGGGCATGGGCTTTAGGCCACTACACCCACTCTCCTCTCTGTAGCTCTCCAGTCCTCTTAATATGAAGACAGAATCCTTAATCTCAGGCTTTAAAGCCATGCAAGATCTGTCTCCTGCCCACTCCTTAGGCCCCTCTCACCTTATTTTACTACCTCTGACTTGCCATCCGGCCACAATGGCTTTCCTTCAGCCCCTGGCATTCTCCTTGCTCTCTCCGGATTCCAGGACTTGAATTTGTTCCTTCTACTCAGAACGTTCTGTTCTCTCCTTTTCACCTAGATAACTCGTCATTTTTCAGATCTCAACAGATGGAATACTCTGCTCATATCTCCAACTGCCTTAGTGTAGAATCACATACTTCTTATAGAATCTGTCAGTTGCAATTTAAATTTGTGATTATATAATTATTGCCCGTCTTTACCACCATGCTAAAAGCCAATGGTAGTGACTGGTTTTGCTCATATTAAGTCTCCAGGGCCTCTTTGACATATGTGTATTACAGAAAGAAATCTCAGTAAATATTTGTGGACATTGGTTAAATGAACAAATATATGACTGCCTGACTGAATGGAGAATGAATGAAGACACGTCATAAGCTGGACCTGCTTACTTGTTGTGTTGACTTTATTTGAATTGCTTCCCTCAAACTTTAATCTGATAGCACAGTATATTGGCAAGTAAAATCAAGCATAATTGATGAAATGAGAATAAAGAAGCTAAAGGAATAAAAATCCTCTGTTGCTCCCTAGGAATACAATAAACTCTAGATTTTAACTATACCAACGTTGCCAAGGCGAGTATGGGTTTCTTAGATTAAATACGTGCTAAATGAGATACTTGAGGCTATGGTGCCACCTTGTGGTGTATTTTTGCATTTATCATTTTCAAAATGCCTGGAACTTCCCTACTTAGAAAAGCACCATTACAGACTATAACTACTGAAAGGAGTGAGATTTTTCCTCAACTAAATATTACTGGCATGCCATTATCCCAAAAAGTTTGCCCAAACATATCATTCATTCCTTTTTGCTTTTTATTTTAATTAAACATCAAATTGATGGAGGAAAATAGTATAATATATATATATGTTATAAATAATCAAATGAGAATTAACAACTCTGCACACCCAGGCGAGCATTACCAGTATTTCAAAATACTCCTGCTTATTTCTAGCCAAATCCTTCCTCCATCTTTTCCATGAACCAGGAATGACCACTCTCCTGCTTTTCTTTAGTTTACCATCTGTGTATATACCAGTAAACAATATTTTTAATTTAGCATTTAAAGACTTAATAGAAAATGGAATCATTCTGTATTTCATTTGCTTTTAAAATTAAATCATATTTTTCTTGGCTTCATAATGTTGATAAGAGGAGTTGTAATCCATTTGCTTTCACTACACTGCAGTGTTTCATTTTATGATTATACCACAATATATTTAGTCACTCTACTATTCTTTTTAAAGCTTATTTATTTATTTTGAGAGAAACAGAGACAGTGTGAGCAGGGAAAGGATAGAGAGAGAAAATCCCAAGCAGGCCCCACACTGTCAGTGCAGAGCCCAACACAGGGCTCGAACTCACAAAACCACAGGATCCTGACCCAAAGCCAAGAGTGAGACACTTAACTGACTGAGCCACCCAGGTGCCCTTAGTTCCTTGAGGCACATTTAGGTTGCTTCCAGTTTGAGTCCACTGTGATGGTGCCACAGTAAGCATTCTTCTATATATCTCCTGAGGCACTTGTGAAAGGATTTCCCAGGGATTGTCTTGCTGTGTATGAGAACCTCCAACTTTACTAGATAATACCAAATTGTCTTCCAAAGTCATTTTATTGCACCAATTTACACTTCTGCCATTAGTGTGTAAGAGTGTCTATTACTCTATATCCTTGTCAGCACTCGATATTGTTAGATTTTTTTTTTCATTTTTGCCACTTTGATGGGTGTAAACAGAATCTTTTTTATTTTAATTTTTATTTCCTGATTACAAAAGAAGTTGATACTTTTTAAAACCATTACTAGTCACCTGTGTCTCTTCTGAGACATGCAAATTCCAGTCTTTTGCTTCATTCTTTCATTTATCCTCATTTGAAATGCTCCTACGTGCCAAGTACTGACGTAGCCCACAGGATGCAAAGATGAATGTGACAAAGACCCTGCCTTCATGGAGCTTTTGGCTTACTATCACTTCAGAGCTTTTGGGCATCACACTAATTACCAAGACCAAAATACAGAAACAATTTTTGAGCAGCTAATGATATGATTATCACTTTGCAAGGCAAACTCTGACCTTAAGGAATTTACACAAACACAACTTATACAAAACTGTAGCAAATTATATAAAATAATATATATTATGTTACATATAGTATAGAAATTCAGAAGAAGTAATAAGTTGGGAGAAAAAGCTAATCAAGTAGGTCCATGGTTTAAATTGAAGTTGCTTTCCTTTTATGTAACTAATGTGAAAATACTATTTTTCTCTAGCCTACTTACTAAAGGAAGAAGATGAAAAAACAGGAGTCATTTTAAAAAAAAAAAATTTTTTTTTTAACGTTTATTTGAGACAGAGAGAGACAGAGCATGAACGGGGGAGGGTCAGAGAGAGAGGGAGACACAGAATCTGAAACAGACTCCAGGCTCTGAGCGGTCAGCACAGAGCCCAACATGGGGGCTCAAACTCACGGACCCCGAGATCATGACCTGAGCTGATCATGACCTGAGCTGAAGTCGGACGCTTAACCAACTGAGCCACCCAGGCGCCCCACAAGAGTCATTTTTAAGTCAATAAAATAATTGATCAACATGGAGGTGTGGCAACTATGATTTTTAAATATATAAAAATAATAGTGAAGGAAAAAAACACTCTCATAAATCAACATGCTTAGCCATAAACACAAGTACACTGTGTTTGCTGTTGAACTTATATCTTAACTAAAAGTTTTCCACATATTTCTCTGGAATCTGGTAACCCCCACAAACTACTAGAGTTGATTTTCACTAAATCTGCCATGCAAAGAATTCAAGTATACCTTTAAAAGAGAACCTGAAATATCATATAATTCCTCTTTGCTTCTATGCAACATTCCCCATGAGCCACGCTATTTGTAAAAACTGGTCTAAAGAAGATACCAATGTACCACCAGAAAATTTGTTGTAGTGTGGGGAGTCTTAAAGAATACAGAATTTAGGTTGGGCAAATCAAGTTGGAGTCCTGGTTCCCCCACACACTTGTGTTATTTCAACTAAATTACAAAACTTTCTGAGTCTATGTTTCCTAAACTCCAAAGCAAGGATAATTGTGGTCAGAATTGACTCAATTATTATAGATCAGGTGCTTAGTTCAGTGTTCAGAATCTAAAAGAACTCATTAAATTGTGGATATCATTCAGATTGACTCAGTTTAATTCTTTTTCCACTTCTGTCAGTGGAAATACAGAACTGTGGTTCATACAGAAATAGAATTATGAGGGCTTCACATATATATGATTGTTTTCAAGTAAAGTCTTAGCAATCTATTTCTTGGTTTAATTGATTAAGTAATCCATAATCCATTCATTTAGCACCAACCATATACTAAGCACTGTACTAGATGCTGGTGAAAGTCCTGCCCTTCCTTTTCCCCACAACCCTTGGTTCCTCTCAGGCATCCTTATATTTAGTTATGCATCAGCCCAACCCTGGATGGATGATGATTTTGTGTTTAAAATTAAATAATTTGACAAGCCCAGAAAAATATTTTTGGTATGCAGCAAATAACCTTTGCTTTCATCTGTGCAGGTTAAATACTTTCTATTCCTTTACCTTTAAGAAACCTATTCATATGTGGAATATTTCTACAAATGGTCCTTCAGCATTTCCCCCGTTTCTCATAAGGACAGAATTGAGCACAATATTCTGGCTCTACAAAGCAGCAACTTTGTGCTATGTGTAGATAATGTGATACAGTGTTGCTGTGTCTAAATGATGATATTCTTTAGGAAAAGTGTACTTATTTGACTAAAAATAACAATAAAATAGGTGAAACACAATAAGGATGACACCAAGACTAAATAAAATGAAACTCCATTAAAAAACTAACCAACAAGAGAAATATGCTTTATCCTATTAAAGATAACAGTGCAATTTCCAGACTCTTTCTTCTTTGGCTTATTTGAACCTTACTTGTTGTACTGACTCTTCTCTAGACTTCCCTACTTAGTTCTGCTCTAGTGGAAGTCAAGCCTGCAAACTTTGGCTCTTTATGCTGCACTCAATCATCTCCTAGGAAGCATTTCCACTCTTGGGCCTTCAGTTCTCACCTGAGAGCTGAATCTCCTCAAAACCTATCAATATGAGTCAAAAATCTCACTCCCTGTACAGCACAAGTTCACTTGGATGACCTCTTCAGACCAGATCTAAATTAACAGCGCCTCCTGCTTTGCCGTGCTCCCAACCAGCACCCTTTCCAAATTAATAGGCCGTAATCAAACCTTACTCATATTCTCCTTTGATTTCCTACACAACTGTGATAGGCTGTCTTATTTGCCAGTTCCTGGTGTGCTGGGGGCCAAGGCTCTCCCTGCTCTGCTTCTGGACATTTCTGTTGTAATTATGTACAGAGGCCGTTCCGTGCTTTGCTTCTCCTCCCACAATGTGCTTGCACTCTAGTTTATTTAAGGGGACAGGCACTGCAACAGGAAGTGTACCTCATTTCCCCACTCACCACTCTGCTTACTGTCTTCCTCTTCACCCACCCTCCTCTCTAACCAGGCTTCCCCTGCTTATCTCCCAGGACCTCCACCTTGTTCCCTTCCAACTCCCCAGTCCCTATGTGGGTAAGGCATCCTACCAGGGCCCCAGCAGGTGGAACCCAATGTTTACATTCTCCTATGTGCAACCGACCCGCAGGATGCTTTGAGGAGCAGGGAATGAACCTGTTGTACATGGGCTGGAAAAAAAGGCGTGTTTTAAAGCTGAGATCAAATAGCGTTTAAAAACGAATTCAATTTTTATGATTGAATGACACATCCGCGATAAAAAGCAGTTAAGATCGCAAAACTTTTTTAGTTTGTAGGAGAAAAGTAGCGTTTCCCTGACCGGGAATCGAACCCGGGCCGCGGCGGTGAGAGCGCCGAATCCTAACCACTAGACCACCAGGGAGCTTGACTTAGTGCGTTACTGAAGTGTATTTGCTGCTTTAAAAATCTCTACGTAAATCTGGCCAGTAGAAAAGATTGTGATTCTAAGCCCCACCTACTTGGCTCGGGTTTGGAGTCTCAGCTTCCGAAACTGAGGCACAGTTTCTGCGCTCCGAGCCCAGCACCGAGGCAGTCCCTGCGGGAAAAAGCTGGAGCTTCCAACTCCAATCCTCTTCCGAATGCCCTGCTAGAAAAGAGGTCCTGAAATTTCATTCTAATTATGAATGTCTGACTGTGTCGGTGCCTATACACAGGTTAGAGTACTGTAATGTTAGAGAACCTTGTAATTTGCTTTATTATTTTCTTAATCATCTAGCTGCTCTTTCTAAATCTAACCTCTGTCGCTTTCTGTCTTTCCCTCTCACGGAGATGTTAAGTGCCACTAAACATTGTACTCAATCTAGGTTGTCACTGGCGGAGCGCATTTCACGTTGTCTTGGCGGGTGGGACACCGCACGCGTCCTTGGCACAAGGCACGGGCTCTAAAGCTGTAGGTGCCCAAGGGCCACGTGGCCTCTTAGGGAGCAACTATGCATCTATCCTGATGATGACTACTTACTTGGGAGTCAGGCTAACGAAGCCGAGAGAGCTGCGGGTGTCGTGCCTAGTGAAGAACCAGGGACAGCATCTGCACCCGGATCCACCAAACCTTGCCACCCGCTGTGTTTCCATTATGCTTTGTTTTTTGTTTTTTGTTTTTTCAGTGTTATTATCTGGGCAATTGCTTCATCTCTCCGCGTTATGCTCGAGACGCGGCCAGGAAATGATGCAATTACCAGAGGAGTAAAGAAACCTTACAGCCCATCCTCGATTCAGAAACCCTCTTGAAATACGAGCAGAAGGCAACAGGATGTAACTCCTCTTTGAAGTGCCAACCGTTGCAGTTGAACAAATGTAACCCAAGAGACCCCGCTCCGTTGCAAGATGGAAGGAGGCTTACGTAAAACATAATAAATTCATAATGAACTTGCTCACAACCCGCGGCGCCACTGTGAGTTCCAGCGGGCATCCACTACCGCAGAATCTGGGTGAGCCTGTGCTTGGATATTGTTTCTTGTCTTCAGCAACTCAGAGGTGGTTTAGATTGTTGATAAAATTTGTCTACACTTGTTTAATAATATGCAAACAGGAAGATAAAAGGATTTTTCAGGTCTGATAAACATGGAAATATCACAACTAATTTTTAAACTTAATTATATTTTAGGACACACACCTCTTTCCTATATCAAGGACTTTTTAGGAAATCAAGTTCGGTAGGTGGAGCTCTTATCTTGGAAGTGGGGGTTACCAGAATTTAGTAGCAAAGGGTATGGTTTTGAATAAAAAGATAAAGCAGATATTATTTCTAGAATAATTTTAAGTTTTAATAGGGTTAGTCACAATATGCTACAACAGGACAAAAAGGTGCAGTGAAAATCACCATCCCTCTGTTTTCCCCAGCCAGTAATTTCTTTTTCCCAGAGATAACCAGCGTTAACAGTTTCTTCTATATCCTTCTAGAAACACTCTATGCATGCACAAGTGAATGTGTATTTTTTCCCAACTTTTTATCTTGAAAAATTCCAAACCTACAGGAAATTCCAAGTGTAGGAAAATGAACGCATATATGCCCTTCATCTGCACTTGTGCTCCCCAATTTAGTAAGATGAGCAACGTGTGACTATCATGCATTGAAATGTGTCTAGCACAAACTTCGATGTTCCATAAGTGATGAATGCCTGCTGGTTTTTTAAGCCTTAATATGAAAAACAAAATAATGTAAAATATATCATTAATAGTTTTTATGTTGAGGGGTTCCTGGGTAGTTCAGTTGGTTGAGCAACCAATTCTTGATTTAGGATCAGGTCATGATCCCAGGTGGTGGGATCGAGCCCCGCCTGGACTCTGGGCTCTAGGCTGGGCCTACTTAGGATTATTCTGTCTCTCCCTCTGCCCCTCTCCCCACATTTGTGCATTCATTCTCTTTCTCTCTCTCTCTCTCTCTCATAAAAAAAAGTAAAAAGAACAATTTTTACATTGATTACATTTTCAATTAGAAATATATTGGATTCATATATTAAAATTTCACTTTATTTTCACTTTTTAACGTATCTACTAGAATATTTAAAATTGTATATGTGCCTTGTATTGTATTTCTATTTTACAGTGCTGATCTAGAGTCACCAGCTGTTAATATTTTGCCATATTTACTTCTCTTGATCTTTTTTTGAAGCATTTTAGGTTAGTTGCAGACATCATAACACTTTACTTTTAAATACTTTATCATCTGTTTCCTAAGAACAAGCAATACAACTATCATACTTAGGAAATTTACTTTTTTAATGTTTATTTATTTACCTTGAGAAAGAGGAAGAGAAAGCAGGGGAGGGGCAGAGAGAAGAGGAGAGAGAGAATCCCAAGCTAGCTCTGTGCTGACAGCCCTTCGTCCTGGGGCTCTGAGCTGAGCCAAAACCAAGAGTCAGATGTTTAACTGACCAAGCCACCCAGGCACCCTGGAAATTTAAATTTAATACAGTATTATTATTTATTATACAGTTAATAATCAAATTTTTCAATTGTCATAACAACACTTTTTGTATTTTTTCTTTTTACCCAGGATGCACTCAAGGATTATACAGTACATTTAGTTGTCACGTTTCTGTATTCTCCCTTTTTTAATCTGGAACAATTCCCCAATTTTTTTTTTTTTTAACAATATTGACCTTTCTGAATAGTGAAGGACGGTTGTTTCAGAAAGGCCCTCAATTCAGATAAATATTTATTTTGACAAGAACCTTAGGTGATGTGTTCTTCTCAGTGCATTACATCAGAATGTGCATAATGCTGATCTATCACATTATCTTTCATGATCAATGCTGTAGCAGAATAATGGCCCCCATGGGGATGTCCATATTCTAATCTCCAGAACACATAAATGTGTTACCCCACGTGGCAATAGGGACGTTGCAGATGTGATGAAGTTAAGGGTTTTGAGACACAGGAAAATAATCCTGGATCATCTGAGTAGGCCCAAAATTATTACAAGCATCCTTATAAATGAAGGAGAGAGGCAGCAGAGTTAGTGTCCTAGCTATGTGATCGGAGGAAGACTCACCCTGCCTTTCCTGGCTTTGAAGAGGGAGGAAGGAGACCCTAAGCTGAGGAATACAGGTCCCCTCGAGCCTCCAGAAAGAAAACAGCTCTGCCAATACCTAGAATGAGACTCAGGTCAGATTTCTGGATCACAGAACTGTACGATAATAAGTTTGTGTTGTTTCAAGCCCTTAAGTTTGTGGATTTTTTTTTTTTTACAGCAACTATAGGAAATATACAGTAACTCTGAGTATTTGGCTAAGGTGTCCACCATACTTTGAGAATGTATGAATCTTCTGTTCCTCAGCAAACTTTCACGTGATGGTTTTAGCATCCACAGACAATCTTTGCTTGAATCAATTACTACCGTGGTGATTGCAAAATAGTGTTATTTTATCAATTCTCATGTCAACAACTTCCCATTCTCTCCTTTCTCTTTTTATTCTCTATTTAATTTTTAAATATCAGTTTGGACTCATAGTCTTTTTCTGTTTTTGTGCTTTTATTCAAGGTATTATAATCCATCACTGTCATATTTCTTAATAATTAAATTGTCCCAAATTTGGCCAGAAGGAGTCCCTTTAAGTTGGCTCCTGTATTCTTTTGACATGTCACCCTAAATTTTTGAGCACTTCTTTATTTTCTGTCACAAGATGGTCCAGGCACACTCTATACTTTATAGACTGACTTAGGGAGAATTAAGATCTTCATGCATGTATCTTTTCTTTTTTAATTTCTTTGTCTTATTTTTACACAAAGAGGAACGTACTCTACATACTTTACATAAGTTTTTTAAAAATGCCTTTTGAAGTATATTTCAAAAATTCTTTAAAAAAATTTTTTTTTCATGTTTATTTATTCTTGAGAGAGAGAGAGAGACAGAGACAGAATGTGAGCAGGGGAGGGGCAGACCAAGAGAGGGACATAGAATCTGAAGCAGGCAGAGCGTGACACAGGGCTCAAACTCATGAACCGTGAGATCATGACCTGAGCCAAAGTCAGACGCTTAACTGCCTGAGCCACCCAGCCCCCCCCCCCAAGGATGTCCATTCTTTACATAAAAAGTTATTCATTATTTTTGATAACTAAATAGTATTCCACTGTTTCAATATTTTCTTAAAGCCATTTCATACTGGTCATTTGGATTATTTCCAATCTTTTGCTTTCACCAAAGTACTAAAATGAATGACTTGGCCCAACCTAATTTAGCATTTCGTTTTTATTAATTTTTCCCAAAACAACTCAACTTACAGAGTACCAATTTCTGATTTGAAAATGTTGTTATATATTGGAAGAAAAATCATGGCATCCGATTCAAATTCACTTATAGTTATAATTTATTGACAATTTTAGTTTTCAATTTGATTTCAACCTGACTCAGCTATTCTTCTTAAGTTCATTAATTTATGTATTAAAGAGATATTTATTGACTAATATGTCAGGGACTATATTAGTCACCAAAGATATCAAGGTGAACAAAATGGGATTCTTGACCTTGAAGTTTAGTCTGGTGGGGTTCAAGTAAATAAGTAATTACAGTAGAGTAGTGAATAGTAAAACACAGGTATGACTATATTTTAATAAATTTATTTAATATATTAAAAATGCACCACTCATCATGCATACTTTGCTGATGGGAGTATAAAATGGTACAGTTACCCTGGAAAATAACTTGGCAATTTCTTATAAAACTAAACATGCACTTACCACATGACCCATCAGTTGTACTCTTGGGAACTTATCCCAGAAAAATGAAAACTTGTGTTCACACAAAATCTTCCCACAAATGTTTATAGCAGCTTTTTAATAATAGTCCCAAAGTGGAGACAACAGAAAGGTCTTTCAATAGGTGGATGGTTAAACTGTGGTACATCCATAACATGGAATACTTATCAAAAAAAGGAACCCGCTATTGATCCACATAACACCTTGGATGGTTCCCAAGGGAGTTGGGCTGAGTGGAAAAAAAAAAAAAAAAAAAAAGCCAATCCAAAAGGTTACAGATGGTGTGATTCCTTTTACTTTTTAAAAATTTTATTTATTTACTTTTGTGAGAGAGAGAGGGGAGTGGGGAGGGATGGAGAGAGGGAGAGAGAGGGCGAGGGGGGAGAGAGGGAGAGAGAGGGAGAGAGAGAGAGAGAGAGAGAGAGAGAGAGAGAGAGAGAAAATCCTAAGTAGGCTCTGTACTGCCTACGCAGAGCTTGATGCAGGGCTTGAACCTATGAACCATGAGATTATGACCTGAGCCAAAATCAAGAGTTGGATGCTCAAATGACACTAGCCACCCAGGTGCCCCGGTATGATTCCTTTTATATAGCACTTTTGGAATTATAGAAATGAAAAGGGATTTGTGATTTGCAGGAATTAGAGATGTGGTAGGGAGGAGGATGGATGTGACTTTATAAAGGGGTAGGTTGTGGGAGCTTTGTGGTGCTAGAACAGTCCTGTGTCTTATTGTGGTGAGTAGAATAATCTGTACAGATGATAAAATTGCTTAGAACACACACACATACACACACACACACACACACACACACACTCACACATGAGTGTATGTAAAACTGATGAAATATAAACTTGAAAGATCATACCAATATCATTTTTCTGGTTTTGATATTGTACTGGAGTTACCCAAATGTTGCCATTGAGGGCAACTGGGGTCAGTGGGGGTGGTTGGAACCTGAGACTTCCCTACACATTTTTTCCAACTTTTTATGAATCTACAATGATTTCCTTTGAAAAAACCCTATTCAGCTTATTGCACTCTAAATTTCTTTCATCTAACAAAGTCAAACAACAACTACCAGTTCAGTTTTGGGATTCATTTCAGAATTTTAAATGATATCTTAGCTACAATGTCTTTGCACCAGCTTATTTGACTAAGTTTTTCAGAAAATGTAAAAAATATGTAATGAATTCTCAAGCAACTGAACAGACTATTTTTAGCAGAAACAAGACAGAGGAAAGTTTCCAAGGGCAGATACTTATTAGTGAATTGTGAATAAAAGAAAAGGGCAAATTTATTGGGCTTAATCTAAGTAATCAACCGTAAGTTCTATGTGCTTACCGGCACCCGGACAGCAATCCATTTCTATATACATCAGTATTTCTTTCTCAATACACTCTGGCAAGCTCCTCCTTTCAAATGACAAGGAGATTTCTACCTCTGCTTTAGATTTTATGACAAGCTGAGAAAAGCACTGAGCCATCCACAAAAGGACCATCCACAAAAGGACCTATTGACATTTTTCTCAAAATTCAAGGTGGTAATCCACGATGATCTGTACCAATGACACCAGTTGTAAAAATGAACCACTGCCTTCAACACTATTAAATCGTGAACTCAATTCTATCTCTCTAGGTCCAGGATAACTACCACAAACATCCAGAGATGACATTAGTATTTACCTCCTCTGGAACCCCTGGGTTCCAACCAACCTAAGTCAGGTGTGTGAGAGGAGGTGCTTCTGTGCGAGGAAAAGGTTTAACTACTAAAGAGTGAAACTGCTTGGTGATAGTAGACCGAACTCATCACCCAATGCACAAATCTCCTCTCCAGGCTCGTATGGAGAAAAATTCCAAAGGAGTTTCAATTCTTTCAGTAGTTGTAAATTCATTGCTTATCCAGGGAGCTTTTCATTTTGGCAAAGTGCTATTTGCTGATATCCTGGAATTCCAGTGCAAGGAAATGTAACCAGTGTAGCCTTTAAAAACAGACACACTAGCCATGCTTCTTGATTACAAAATTATCTTTAGATATATATGTAAGAAAAATACTGTACACATTTGCAGTAACAGTTTCTATTGTTTGGTAATGTTTCCCAAAGCCCTCCAGGAAGTTGCTTGGGAGAACACCTGATGCCTGATTGCAGGGATCCAGTTGCCCCCCACTGGTCCAATTTCTATCCTGTGCAGCACGAAAGAGGAAGGCTAGTGAAGTGACCCCTCTTTTCTTCTGTTAAGAGCTAAAGCGATCTCTGCTTCTCCATATCTACTCCAAAGTCTCATCATACAGGGTTCTTTATACCAAAAAAAGCAAGATGACAATTCCACCTAAATTGCCCTGCAATGGCCAACAGAGGTAAAAAGGATGGTTTTCATATTTCACAGAGGCCCTCATAGCCATAAAATTAGTGTAGCACTGTAATTTTTCATTAACTCAACATTTACCAAGCACCTACTAGCCAGGTACACGAGGAGTGCCAGGGATACAATGAAAACAGCAACCAACCAACCAACCAACAAAAACCTTTACTATAGTAACGTATATTATTAAAGTAATAGCTAACTTTTCTTGAAGGTCACATTCTAAGCATCATTCATGGATTACCTCATTCAATCCCTCTATCCACCTTGTAAAGTTGATACTATTATCATCCACCTTTTACAGATAAAGCAACAGCGGTTAAGTAACATATGCAAGGTCAGCACAGGTAAAGCTATAGTCTGAAGTCAGTGCCTGAATTCCTAGAGATTACCATGTTCTTAAGAAGTACACATTCTAATGAGGTTTGATCTTTAGTGTACTAATATTTCCCAAATGATTAAGTATTTCATTTTATCTCTCAATTAAAATTTCACCTTCTATTTATTTATTTATTTATGTATTTTATTTATTTTTAAATGTTAATTTATTTTTGAGAGAGAGAGAGAGAGAAGGAGGGTGCAGAGAGAGAGGGAGACAGGGTCCCAAGAGGGCTCTGCCCTGACAGCAGAGAGCCCAATGTGGGGCTCAAACTCACAAACCATAAGATCATGACCTGAGCCGAAATCTGACGCTTAATGGACTGAGCCATCCGGGGGCCTTTCACCTTCTATTTAGAGTAGCACTCTCCAGAATAATTTTTTGTAATAATGGAAATATTCTATTCTGTCCAAAAGAGTAGCCAGTAGCTGTGTTTGGCTTTTCAGCACTTGAAATGTGGCTAGTTGAATGAAAAAACACATTTTAAATTTAAATTTGAATTTAAATTTAAATTTAAATGGTCACAGGGCACCTGGGTGGCTCAGTGGATTAAGCAATAGACTCTTGATTTTGGCTCAGGTCATGATCTCACATTTTGTGAGATCGCAAGCCCCAACTTGGACTCTCAGAGCCTACCTGGGATTCTCTCTCCCTTTCTCTGCCTCTCCCCTCCACCCCCCCTTGTGCTTTCCCTTTCACTCTCTCAACATAAATAAATAAACTTAAAAAAAAATAAATTGAAGTGGTCACATGTGGCCAGTTTTGGACAGCACACATCTAGAGGATAAGGAAATGATTTTATTTCTTCTGGTTTCTCTATAAAGACAGTGCTTAGGCCAATAAATAAATGCTAAGTTAATGAAAAAGAGCTAGTGAAGAATATTTAAGGGGGGATTTTCTCTCCCTCTAAGCTGAGGAGCACAAATCTTTATTATACCAGGACTTCCACTGTGATGTTATAATAAGTATGTGATACAGTATGCAGTCCTACAGAAGTTCATAAAGATATGAAAAAAGATACTTAAGTTACCCTCAGTGCTTTTGAAAGGCTGACATTTTATAATTGATGCTTATTACTTTTAAAATATATACTCAGTTATATCTTTGTCTAATAAAAAAAGATCACCAGGTGCCTGGGTGGCTCAATCAGTTAAGCCTCTGACTCTTGGTTTTGGCTCAGATCATGATCTCTCAGTCCGTGAGTTTGAGTCCCACATCAGGCTGTGTGCTGACAGAGCAAAGCCTGCTTGGGATTCTGTCTTCTTTTCTCTCTGCCCCACCACCCCCCCCCCGCGGATAGAGAAACAGAAGCTTAAAAAAATCACTACTTAGTTTCTTGAGAAAACATGGGAATGTATATAAAGAAAAAAAAAGGAGACTCTGGGTGGCAAAAGGATGGAAAGAGTCAAGAATTTCAGCTCAATGAACATTTCTGCAAATGTCCTTCTACACACTGTGTTCTAAGCAAACTTCATAACTTCTGTTAGCGTGAGCAACTGCTAAATTCTCATTAGGTGACTTCACTCTGTCGCTTACACATCACAGACACATAAACATTTCTATAAACATAGCTGGGTTATTCTAAATCTGGGGGCAAAATACCATGACCTTTTGGATATGAACTGGGGCTCTAGATCAAAGTCCTCTAAGTGGCCAAGTCATGTGTCAGTGTTTCCTGACTCCTAAGCAGTTCAGCTACCACCCTCCTCCACATGCTCAAGAAATCTTCCGGATTTTATCGGTTTGTACCGCTATGGAACATGTCTTATCTTTGCCCATTTAAAAAAAAAAAAAATTAATCTTAGATTTCCAAATCATAAAAGCACCGATCAAAGAAGTGTGAGAGTGGCTCAGTTTCTCTGGAAAGCCCAAACAATGTTCTTTTGATTGAATAAAATCAAGTCTTTGTAGTGTAAGTGGAATTTTCCCTTGAACATAATTAGCAAATCACACAATGCCTAAAGATGTAAACAGGAGGCCCCATTTTATACATGTTCAGTGCAGAATTGAGCGATTATTCCGTTTCTCGCAAGATAGTATAACATGACCTACTTGCAACTGAAATCCAAAAGCCACCACTGTTAAATGCTTGGCTCGGCCTTTGAGGAGAGGCTGATACAGCATCAACAGCATCAACAACCCAGAGGAGGCCACTATCTAGTGGGCCTGTGTGTATGGCCTCTGACACACCAATGTTATCAGGCCAGCTGCAGACTCCGCCGTGAGTTGTATTGTGTGTGTACAAGGGTAATCCTCAAGATCAAATCCTCCTAGTCATCTTGCAGTGCTGGTCATGGGACCACAGAGGAAACAGCTCCCAAGTGGGGATGGGAAGCTCACGGGCACTGCCCCGCTGCTGATGCAAATCCTCCCCCCAACCAAGGCTCTCTCGGGTCTCTGCCAAGTGTCGGCCTGGAGGGCCCAACTGCTACGTCCCGACCGCTGTAATGATTATAATTTGGCAGCATCCGGGATGCAGTACCAGGAACGGGAACGGGAGGGGGAGGAGATGGTGGGCCCCTTTGCGAAACGTAACGCCGGAAAGGACAGAAGGATGAATTAATTGTGGCCAGTAGCCCCCAAGCTGGAAGGAAAC
Organism: Herpailurus yagouaroundi; assembly: GCF_014898765.1. Taxonomy (NCBI): domain Eukaryota; kingdom Metazoa; phylum Chordata; class Mammalia; order Carnivora; family Felidae; genus Herpailurus; species Herpailurus yagouaroundi. The sequence goes on from NW_024412394.1 coordinate 82,238,842, forward strand.
TCAAGGTTTTAAGGCCCGGGGAGACGCTTTATAACTTCGGCTCTGCTCTCAAAGCCTCACTTGAAGCGCGGTGCCACGGCAGGCCAGCTGTAGGGGATGCGGCCCGGGGCGAGGTAAGAAGACCCTCCCAGGCTCCACCATCCGGCGTCCGGCCTCCAGGGTAGCAGCGACCTGGCTCTCGGAGGCGTCACAATGGGCCGAGGCCTGCGGAGGCCGCGCGCGCAGCTCCCCGGGGCGGAGCCGCGCGGCCGGGACTGGGGCTGTGCCGGGGCAGCGGAGGCTGCAGCAACCGGGGGTGGCCGGGGCGCCCAGCCTTCTAGCTCCGAGGTCGCCGTGGTGGGGAGGATGCCGCAGCCCGAGCCGCGGAGCCCGGCCGCCGAGCTTTCTAGCCCCCGCCGCCGCGGAGGGGCGCAGAGCGTGGCGCGGGCCGGGCGGAGCTAGAGGCGGGCGTCTGCACCGCGTCGCGCCACCCGCAGTTCCCCGCCTCCGGCCGGGCCCGCGAGCCTGTCGCGGCCGATGCCCTGACCGCGGGCGCAGCTGCAGGGTTGGCAAGGCGCCGCGCCCGGGAAGAGGCCTGAGGAGTCCTGGCGGCGCCCGAGTCCATCAGCTCCGGACGCCGGTCCCCTGGGGCACGCGCCTCGCCGCTCCTCCCTCCCGTCCCTGCTCCTCCTCGCCGCACGATCCTCCCCCGACCCCTCCTTCCACCCACCCTAGAGGATGCGCTCCCCCGCGCCGAGCAGCAGAGGCCACCGCTCCCAGAAATGCGTGCGCCCGATCCCCTTCTCCCGGACCCGCGGAGCCGGCGCCCCCGCCCTGTAGGTAGGTGGGTAAGGCGGGGACCCGCTCTCGCAGCCGCCCGCAGCTGATGCTGCCGCTGGGGAGAGGCGGGCAGCCGGGGCCAGGACCCGCCAAACTTGCCTCCTGCCCGGGCTCGGCAGAGCCCTCGGAGGTGTGCTAATGGCGCTGGAGGCAGACCTCGTTAACCTGACAACCTCTTGTGGAGCTCGGAAGGCCGAATGGTGGCGAAGGAGAGCTTGACCCTTCTCCGTTTACCACCCCCCCCTTCCCCACCCCCGGTCCGGTGGGCTGCGGGCGGGGGTGGGGAGGACCGGTGGGCTCGTGGCTTATTTGGGCGGTGGGGGCTGGGGGGGTACCGTTGTATTTTCAGCAGCTCAGGTGGTGAAAATATGTCACCGTATTTTTTCGGCTGGATGAGCAGATGCGTTCTTCCTGTTTTAGCCAAACGTGTAAGCACGCAAAGCGTTATTTTAGCGGCACGTAGAAGTAGCGGTGGATTTTTGTATATTTCAGAACTGGCTGGCTGGTATATAAAATTGATGGCTCAGTCCCCTACAGTCAACATTTTAGGGCCAGTTAGGGAAGGTTAGATTATTATTCCAGAAGTCAGATTATTCCGGACGTAGATGAGGCTGAGGTATTCTGCTGCTTACTCGAGGAGCTTCCTGCTTTCCTAAAGCGATGTGTTTTAAGAGTGGCAAGTTTGATACAGGTGTCGGGAGTTGAGAATCTGCTGGAAGGATGCACCCGGGCGGCCAGCAGAGGCAGTCTTGGGCGCAGCCTATAGCTTCCAGCTAGGTGTTAGGGTTTGTGTTTTGGTTTATGAATTCTTTCTTTTCTCCCAAGTGTGAAGTTCATACATCAGGGCTTTGAGCACGATTCTCGCTTCTCGGGCTGTCCTTTAAAAAAATAATTTTATATTCAGCAAGAAGCTTTAGAGTTTTGGAAAGTAGATCGTTGTGAACTCCAATTTTATATTAACGTGTTAAGTAAGGTTTAGAGCTTTGGAAAATGAGCCGATGTCAGCTCCAGGAGGACAGAGTCTTCATCTTGTTCAATTCTGTAATGCAATGCGTCTGATGGATAATGGGCGCTCATGAGTTATTTGTTGAATGAACTGTGTTTTAAGCTTCATCTAAGGACAATTGAGGATTACATGTATTTGTCCTGTGGCTTTTGAAGTTTAACTGGCTTTTAAAAATTGCCTCTTTTACAAAGAGTTAAATTAAATTCTCTTAACAGTTTTAAGTATGAATTTTGGCATTCTCAGGACCACATGCTATCCTTCTTTAATTGTGTCATTAAATGAGGTAATTCTCTTCCACTCCTAATGTAAGTGCATTTCATTCTAAGCTTGCAGATTTTTTAATGTCGTTGATAATCAGACATATTTCTAATAAACTCTCAAATACAATTTCAAAAATACATTTCATGTTTAAAAGAAAATTATGTTACTCCAGAGGTAACAGTGATGTGGTTAGTAAATGACATATTAACTCTGGTTGATGTGAGTTGTTGTGGATGATCTAATTATATTTTATTACAGGTAAAGGTAAAAATAAAGCATTTAGAAGTGTCTGTGACTCCTAAGTGTTTCAAAATATATGGTATACCCATTTTCAACTGTATAGGTTTTCCTCAGTATATAAGCATATTGATTTCCAAATTTGTCAAATTTTGGAAATCAGGGATTTTGAAGATCCCATGTCTTGATGCTTTTAAATTTTGTGTTATCTTGGAAAAATCAAGGATAACTGTATCATATTTCATTGGCTATGTTTTTTCACTATGAAATTTCCTGTTTTGACTTTGTTTTTATTTTCCTGTTATATAAGTTTTATGAGTCAGTCAGTATTAACCTCTTTTCAGTAACTTTATTTAACACAATTATCTGGGAGTAGTCCAGTCATTTCTTTTCTTTTTTTTTCTTTACTTTTTTTGTCATTTAAAAAAAATGTTTTTAAGATTTTATTTTTAAGTAATCTCTATACCCAGCTTGGGGCTGGAACTCACAACCCTGAGATCAAGAGTCGCATGGGCCAAGAGCCAGCCAGGAGCCCTTTTTTTTTTTTTTTTTTTTTTGTCATTTTAATACCTCATCACTATCCTCACTACATACTACCCAAAAAGCTTACTTTCATAAAACTATGGTAAGCCACAGTTTATTACTATTGCTCTGCAGCCTAGTTGGGCTCTTCCTAGATGGGGAGGAAATCAGATTTCTATGTAAAAGATGGTAAGATTGGGGGAACCAATTGTGAGAGGGAACATATGAAAAATATTATGATTTATTAAAAGGAAGCAAAAATCCTCCCCCAAATAAAGATAATTCTATTTCATATCTTTGTAATCAAGAATATTGAGCAGGTAATTTACATGGCTTTTACTTGTTCACTTTAATTTCTCAAAAGAGCCCTCACCTATGGTTACCTAAATTCTTTTTACTTTGTTGCAGATAATAAACACTTATTTGTTCATTTGACAAATAGAAATTGAGTGCTTGGGCTGTGCTGACACTCTTGGCCTTGAAACCATCAAGTAAGAGCTAGTTTTTAATCTCAGAATGGGAGAGGCGTTTTTCTGTGTGTCCTGCATCCAAATGCGCAATGTCTCTGATTGGATGACTCACAGGGCCCTATCTGGTGAACCCCCAACACCCTGCCCCCATATGCACTACTGGAACGCAATTCTAAGACTCAGTATACTCTCTCCTATCTTTCTGTATCTTTCCCAAGATTTTATTGCCAAATTTCTATCCCTTCCTTTCAAAATGTTATTGACTGTCCCCCTTTTTTTTTAATCACAGTTCTTTTGTATCCCAGCCCATAATTTTTGTAGTTGTTCTTTACATCCAGTGGTATCTACCCAATTTATATATGTTGGAACCAAAATTGTTATGGTTGCAGAAAAAGTATGGAAAAGAAAATTTGTATGACCTTGAATTTCAAATATGGGGAACTGGTGGTTGAAGAATAATTGTTGTCTATTAATGTCCTCTGAACAATGGCATAGAATGCCTTTGTACATACCAGAGAATATCAGTTGTCTGCACAAAAATTTGATCTGAATCTCAACTGGGAGAAATGACGCATACAGAAGGTTGGCAGAATAAAGGCCATTAAGTCCACATATTCCATTCCAATTCTAGGTGTTAGACCAGCAGTCGAGCCAGATTTTCAGAAATGATGCGGTTTGGTTACCTTGTATTGCTTCCTTTGCACCCCCACCCCCTTGGTTGTGCTCACGCTGAAGGATTCTGCTAATAACAGCAGTCACAAGAAACCTGCTGTTCTGTTACTTAGGAGTTGCGGTTACCAAGATCATGGTTCCTTTTGCAGCTCTTGTGTGAAGACCCAGGCAAGTTCCATTTAGTGATGAATGCCAAAGAAAAACTTTACTTCCCCTGCACCATTATTATGTCTTTTTTTCATCATGCAAAACTAGGATGACATAATTGATTATATTTCCCTTTTTGATTTGGCAACATACAAATGCAGAATCAAATTTGCAACTCAATTTTAATAACCTTGTAAAAACTTATGACCTAATATTGATGTTCTGACTTTTCCTTGGTATTGGGCTTCTGTTCTACCTTGTTTCTCTTGATTCTGATTTTTATATAATTATATTTTCCCACTTTATTGAATTTATTATTTAAAGCTGACTCACATCCTTTGTGAAACAAGGCAAAACATAACACACAAAACCAAATGAAAACATTTGCAGAATTGATCTCTGGACACATATGTTTTTGATTAACAACTTAATTCCATTAAATATCATTTGAACAAGAATTGAAAGTTTAGTATATTTGAGCTTATACAGCCAAATGGAAAACAGTGTGCCTTAGGTTAGCAAAACTAAATTCCTCTTATTTATTTATTTATTTATTTATTTATTTATTTATTTATGTTTATTTATTTTTGAGAGACAAAGCATGAGCAGGGGAGGGGCAGAGAGAGAGGAAGACACAGAATCCAAAGCAGGCTCCAGGCTCTGAGCTGTCAGCACAGAGCCTGACGTGGGGCTCAGACCCACAAACTGTGAGATCATGACCTGAGCCAAAGTCAGTCGCTTAACCGACTGAGCCACCCAGGCGCCCCAAAATTCCACTTATATATATTTGAGTTTATATAGCCAAATGGAAGACAATGTTCCATAGTTTTGCAAAACTAAATTCCACCTATTTTGTAACTATTAAATTCATGTCCACTTACCACTTATTTACAATTGGTAAAACCATTCAATTTAAGTCAGTCATTTCTGGAGTGTCTGCCTCATGTGTTTTGTTAGGCTGAACAGGAGATTTATTCCTCCTAATTTTTAGAAAGTTATTTTAGCCGAAGAGCTACCCTAAACTAGCTTAACACTCATCATAGTGGACCTCAAATCTGACCTCTTTCACATCAGTAATTTATTTGATTCATCTTTGTTTTAATAAATCAGATTAATAGATTCTTCTAGAGCCTCTTTTATTTACCAAAAATTTAAAAGATCAAGCTGAGTTAATTGACCAAACCTTCTTGATTCTGATATTTCAATAACTACCTGTTAAGTTGGTTGAATTTAACGAGGTAGTTATTTACATTTATATGATGCCAAGTTCAGTTTGATATGTTTGTCACCCAGGTCAACAGATAGATTGGTCCTTCTTAAGGTGCAGTCCAGGAGCCTTTGGGGCAAAAATAATCTGAGTTGAAAAGTGCACTTTGAGGTGCGCTTGGGTGTCCCAGACGGTTGAGTGTCTGACTCCTGATTTTGGCTCAGATCATGATTGATACCAGGATTGTGGGATCAAGTCCTGCGCAGGCTTTGTGCTGAGCGTGGAGCCTGCTCAAGATTCTTTCTCTCTTTCCGTCTGCCCCTCTCCCCCTGCCTCTCTCAAAAACAAACAAAAAAGTACAACTTTCACCATTAGAGTGGTTTGGAGAGAGATGTGGGCAGATTTTTACATAGAAGCATTTCATTTCAATAACCTATATGTCTTTTTAAAATTTTATTTTAATAGTAGATAATACCTTTTAAAAATTTTTTTAAATGTTTATTTTTGAGAGAGACACAGAGCACAAGCAGAAGAGGGGCAGAGAGAGAGAGGGAGACACAGAATCTGAAGCAGGTTGGGCACAGAGCCCAACGTGGGGCTCAAACTCATGACCTGAGCTGAAGTCGGCTGCTTAACCAATTGAGCCACCCAGGCGCCACCCTTTTTTGATTCAAAAGGTACAGATGGTATATAATAAAAGGACTCTCTCATCCTCTTTCCCTGGTTACCTGCTTCCCCTGTTTACTGGCAACCAATGCTACCGGTTCATTGGGATCCTCCAGTGACATTTTATGCATTTGCAAGCAAATATGAATGTTCAGTCTGCTTGTTTTATCTACTAACCATTTCTCGAATTCCCTTCTCTCCATTCCCACTGCCCTTGTTTGGCTCCTCAGATGCTTTGGACAGTTGCCTGCATTTTACTTTCTGCTACATTTCAACTCTCCACATTTCAGCCAGTCTTCCTTCTACACTTCCCTCTTCAGGAGCACCAGGGTGGTTCAGTTGTCCAAGCATCCAACTTAAGGCCATGTCATGATCTTGCGGTTTGTGGGTTGGGGCCCCATGTCAGGTTCTGTGCTGACAGCTCAGAGCTTGGAGTCTGCTTCAGATTCTGTCTCCCTCTCTCTCTGCCCCTCCCCTGCTTGTGTTCTCTCTCTCTCTCAAAAATAAATAAATATTTAAAAAAATTAAACGTCTCTCTTCATACTTTCTAAAGGATTCCCATCCTACACAGGAAGGAGTCCACCAGAGATCTTACTGGGCTCTTGGGCTCTGGAGGAATTCATCTTTTACCCCTTGTACCTCCCTGACATGCATTTGGCCTGCAGTTCTTGACTCCCTCCCTTCCCCCCTTCACCCCAAATTATAGACCTTTATGACAATCCGATGAAAGTTCATGATCTCATCACACACCACACACCATTTTGCCTGCACATCCTTCTTTTGGATCCCAAATTAAGAATCTCTACTACCATATAAAACTGCTTGTCACTTCCTGCATATGCATAGCATATGATTTTTCTTCTCCATGCTGTTCCCTCTGGAACACTCTGCTCCATTTTGCTTAACAAGACACACTCACTTCTGGTGTCATCTCCAGGGGGCATTCTTAGTTGAGATTCCATAAACTCATGAAGACTTCCCCACGTAATTTAGCGTCCCAAATTGGTTTCCATACTGGGAATAGGCATTTCTCATAAATAGCAAAATTGCTTTTCTAGTAGAAATGAACTATGACTTTGGATAGCATGTTATGATCAGTTAAAAAAGAAAAAAGCCCAGGCTGAAGCTTTCATTTAACCATTCATCCCTCTTCTACTCTCCCCTACCCCCAGTAGAATACATGTCTATCATTTTCTCTAGCATCCCCGACTTACTTTACTAATTCTCTCTCAAACATTGTGTTAACAACCTTTTAAGATAACTTTTGTTTATTATGGCCCACATCTGGGAGTGTGTCTTTTGTGCCTCCGCCCTTGGGTTTGCCTCTGTGATTGGTACACAGAGTGGCAAAAACCTCCAGATAGGGTGCCATTAAACATCGACCCTGTCAGATGACACGAATCATCTGGAGAGAGTGGTCCATCCTAAGAAGTGACTCCTAAGCATGTGAAGGAGGTATTTTTAGTTCCAAGCCAAGTAATCAGAGGGTGTCCTGTGTGCTCAGTTTTATTGCAAAGTGCCTGGCACGAGGTAATTTGCTGTTGACTGATTAACAGAGGATTTAGAGAGTAAGAATATAATAGTGTTTGTTCAGCACTGTTCATGTGGAATCCTGGCTGGTGGATGATTCTGATCACTAATCAGGTATGGCTTGTAGAAGAGGAAAAAATCGTGAGATGACTTTGTAGTTATGAGATCCTTCCAGATCTTTCATTTTCTTTCTGCAATTCTCACCTCAGCAAACATCAGATTTACTGATTTGTTTCCCCAGACCGGTTGGTGCTAGGAATTGAGGGTGTCCTGAGGAGTAGTCATGAATATTCTAGCCATCAGATAAAAATAGCCCCTGCTGTATGATATAAAGCACAATTTTAGGCTGTTGGGAGGGCCTGCTCATTCCTTATGGTCCCGGTGTTTACATCTGAACCCTCCTCCCTAGGTCTCGGTGATTCCCTTAATACACTGCCTGTCTACTGGGTTCCACTGAAACAGTTCATTAGTAGCCCTCTGATCTCTCAAATCATGGCACTTTCCAAAATTGTTTAATATGCCTTAACTTATTTAAAAAAATTTTTTTATCGCTTATTCATTTTGAGAGACAGAGACTGAACACAAGCGGGGGAGGGGCAGAGAGAGAGAGAGAGAGACACACACAGAATCTGAAGCAGACTCCAGGTTCTGAGCTGTTAGCACAGAGCCAGATATGGGGCTTGAACCTACAAACCGTGAGATCGTGACCTGAGCTGAAGTCAGATGCTTAACCAACTGAGCCACCCAGGCGCCCCATATGTCTTAACTCTTTTAAAAGCATTCTATAAGAAATTGTTTTAGTCCGTTCAGACTGCTGTAACAAAATACCATACACTGGGCGACTTGTAAACAGCAACATTTATTGCTCCCAGTTCTAGAGACTGAAAGTCCCAGATCAGGGCGCCAGCTTGGTCGAGCTGTGGTGAAGCTCCTCTTCCAGGTTGCAGACTGCTGACTTCCCATCGTGTTCTCACATGGGAGAAGGTGCGAGGGATCTCTCTGGGACCTCTTTTATGAGAGCACTAATCCCATTGATGAGGGGTCTAGTCTGACCTCATGACCTAGCCACTTCCCAAAGGCCCCACCTGATGTTATCACCTTGGGCATTAGCTTTCCAACATATGAATTCGGGAGTGGTGGAGACACAATCATTCAGTGTATAGCAGGAATAGGAAATTCACAAATCAGTAGCTACAGATAGCCAAGACATGAAAAAGTATTCAACTTCATTGTATCAAAGAAATGCAGATTATAATTAGATTTTAAGAGTCCATGACAGTGCTGGGAAGATTGAGGTTGGGTCATATTCCTTTTTTCATAGGTGGTGAGAAGGTAGGTTGGTATACTTTATTTTTTAATGTTTATTTTTATTTTATTTTTTGGGAGAGTGTGTGTGGGTGGGTGGGGGAGGAGCAGAGAGAGAGGGGGACAGAGGATCTGAAGCAGCCTCTGTGCTGACAGCAGAGAGCCTGATGCGGGGCTCGAGCTCATGAACTGTGAGACCGTGACCTGAGCTGAAGTCAGACGCTTAACCGACTGAGCCACCCAGGTGCCCCTATGTTGGTATATTTAGATTGACAATAGTTTAGCTAATAGAATTTTTTGGCACCAGTGGTTCTATCCTAAGAGTGCATCCTAAGGAATTCAGGAATGAGGCTTAATTTCAGTGATTACTGTACTGTCTTTGGGCGGCATGTGAAATGGTCGAGGGGTTAAGAGGAGGGGTTCTGGAGCCAGGTGCCCCACCTGGAATCCTATTCCACCCCTTACTGGCCCTGTGAACTTAGGCAAGTTAATTTCTCCTTGATTTTATCATCTATAAAATGAAGATAATAGTATCTACCTCCCATACTGTATTGAGAATTAGATAAGTTAATATATGTAAAGTACAGTCACAGAGTAAGCAACTCTAAGTGTTAGTTGTTATCAAGGGTGATGATTTGAAAATTTGAGACAAATCCAACAGTGGAGTCATGTTTAAGTGATGGTATACCCAAGACCCTAATTTGATTTAAAAAAAATTTTTTTTTCAACGTTTATTTATTTTGGGGACAGAGAGAGACAGAGCATGAACGGGGGAGGGGCAGAGAGAGAGGGAGACACAGAATCGGAAACAGGCTCCAGGCTCTGAGCCATCAGCCCAGAGCCTGACGCGGGGCTCGAACTCACGGACCGCGAGATCGTGACCAGGCTGAAGTCGGACGCTCAACCGACTGCGCCACCCAGGCGCCCCTGATTTTAAAACATACCTGCATAGAAGAAAAGACAGGAAAGTGACAAAATAGTAAAGTTTTTCCCCCCTTGATGGGATCATAGGTAATTTCTGTTTTTCACATTTTTATTATCCATATGTATTACAATGATACTTGTTAGAAATTATAAAATTGGGGCACCTGGTGGCTTGGTCGGTTGGGCATCCGACTTCGGCTCAGGTCATGATCTCACAGTCTGTGAGTTTGAGCCCCGCGTCGGGCTCTGTGCTGACAGCTCAGAGCCTGGAGCCTGTTTCAGATTCTGTGTCTCCCTCTCTCTCTGCCCCTCCCCTGTTCATGCTCTGTCTCTCTCTGTCTCAAAAATAAATAAATGTTGGGGCGCCTGGGTGGCGCAGTCGGTTGAGCGTCCGACTTCAGCCAGGTCACGATCTCGCGGTCAGTGAGTTCGAGCCCCGCGTCAGGCTCTGGGCTGATGGCTCAGAGCCTGGAGCCTGTTTCCGATTCTGTGTCTCCCTCTCTCTCTGCCCCCTCCCCCATTCATGCTCTGTCTCTCTCTGTCCCAAAAAATAAATAAATGTTAAATAAATAAATAAATAAATAAATAAATAAATAAATGTTAAAAAATTTTAAAAAAAAGAAATTATAAAATTAATGTATCATTGGATTCTTATATTCTCGATGTTTCTTTATCAAATGTATATTCATTTTGACATATTTTACTTTCTCTTCCTCCTTTCAAATCTGCTAATATTTCACTTCCCCAACATTTTCACCCACATGCCATCTGCTTGATATTTTCTTGCACTTAGCTTGCTTGTTTTGTGTATAGATCAGCCCCAAGGCTAGTTCTTCAAGAATAAGTAGACCAAATGAAATGATTGATGACATTTTAGTGGTGGTAGCTTTCTCATGGAAGTTTAAGCCAGAGAATGCAGCTGCCGTGATAATGGCTCTGTATCTTCTCTACATTTCGGGCACTCCTCCTTATCTCCTGCTCCCCATCTGAATGAACTCAGCACTCCAGGACCCCTCTCACACACAGGGGTAATTCCTGCCTCTGGGGCTGTTGACTGCCCCCTTTATTGGAGATTTCCTGCACATTTCTTCCTTTAAAGCCAATATTCTGCACCAGGTTGATACTTAATTCCATAAACACTTTCCAGGACATCTTCTCTACCCTGATTATGGTTATTTTGGCACTTAACTATTTGTACCACAAATTAAATATTGGCTTGTTTTATGGCTTAGTTGTTCTTACAGTAAGCTGATAGGGTTGTGTTTTATATTACTCTATGCCCTTCAGTTTTCTAGCACATGGAACACAGGAATACTGGATGTTGTTGTGACAGTATTCTTTTTTTTTTTTTTTTAATTTTTTTTTTCCAACGTTTATTTATTTTTGGGACACAGAGAGACAGAGCATGAACGGGGGAGGGGCAGAGAGAGAGGGAGACACAGAATCGGAAACAGGCTCCAGGCTCTGAGCCATCAGCCCAGAGCCCGACGCGGGGCTCGAACTCCCGGACCGCGAGATCGTGACCTGGCTGAAGTCGGACGCTTAACCGACTGCGCCACCCAGGCGCCCCAGTGACAGTATTCTTAAGAGATGATTTATGAGTTTTGTGTTCCATCTTTCCTCTGTCCAACCTTCTCCTTCCTTTATTTTCAAAATCAGAATGTTACGTCATTTGGTTCTCTCAGTCTTCTAGATATTTACCTGAAAATTTGATAATATGTTTTCATTCCTAAAGCCTAAAAACCAAAGAGCTCAGTTGCAGAGAGCACCATGATTAGCAATGGGTTTACGATTGGGGTCCAGTAACATACAAACTAATCCTAATTGCAAGGACACCTCTGTCATCGTCTCTAAAATATTGCTTGTTTCATCAAGACAATTTAATGAATCTTCCAGAGAATGTGTTTAAAGTTCATAAATATGTTAGATTCTTATAGATCTTGCATTTCCTGGAAAGGACAAAATCCTAGGAAATGTTTTCATATGTCTACCCTTGTACGCTGGACCAGTGGTTTCCCAGCTGGGGTTCATGTGCCCCATGAGGATAAGGGAAGAAATTGTTAGAATGTCTATATCATCTTTTCATGACTTCTATTTTTGTTACATGTTTTACAATGCATATATTAGTGCAGAAGACATGTTTTTTAGAAGAAAATATATATAGGGGCACCTGGGTGGCTCAATCGGTTGAGCGTCCGACTTCGGCTCAGGTCATGATCTTGTGGTTCGTGGTTTCGAGCCCCACGTCGGGCTCTGTGCTGACAGCTCAGAGCCTGGAGCCTGTTTCAGATTCTGTGTCTCCCTCTCTCTCTGACCCTCCCCCATTCATGCTCTGTCTCTTTCTGTCTCAGAAATAAATAAACGTTAAAAAAAATTAAATAAATAAATAAGTAGTGTGTATATATATATATATATATATATTAGGATTTTATGTTCAGGTACTTTTATTGACGTGGAATATAACTTTTAAAATGGAGGCCACCAGGTCTCCTGGGTGCCTGAGTTGGTTAAGTGTCTGACATGATTTCGGCTCACGTCTTGATCTCATGGTTTGTGGGATGGAGCCCCACATCAAGCTCTGCGCTGACGTTGCAGAGCCTGCTGGGGATTCTCTCTCTTGCCCTCTCTCTCTGCCCCTCTCTCCCACTTGTTCTCTCTCTCTCTCAAAATAAATAAGTAAACTTTAAAAAATAAAATGGCGACCACTGATCTGAATAAAAGGCAAGACCTTATTGTTCTATACCCCGAAGTCAGTTTCTATTAGGTATTTAGCCATAACAAATTAAAAATGAACTTGATAAACATAGATCCTATGCTAGCCTAAGCTAGGAGTTGTAATGTGCATGTGCATGTGCTTATGCACATAAAACATAAGACATGTTCCCTGCCTTTAGAGAGCTTACAGCCTGAGTAGAAGAATGGGGCATGATCAGTGATTAATTAGAATATGGTACAAGATAGCATAGGTGTGCATGGGAAACCTAACAGCATGAGACTATATTTTATGTTAGACTAAAATTGCTAAAGTATGATAATAGCAGCATAATACACGGTGATGCTGTGTTCTCAGAATATTTCAAAACCCTGTTTATGTTCAGAATATTTTTCTTGGTAATCAGGTCAGTTCTCTGTCTACCTATTCAAATAGCTATGCTTACATTATCTCCTAGGTACAGATGTTAATTAACTGTGGAAGCTTTCTGCTCTAATACTCAAAAAGTCATACCAGTGCTCTCAATTACTGGCTGACATTTCTGTAAATTCCAAGAGAAAGTGGCGGAACAGCCATGGTGGGAAAGCAGTAACATTTTTGATGCGGTGTTCCTGTGCAACAGTGATGGTGTATACAATTTAAAACAAGCGAATTAGTTTCCTAAGGCTGCTCTGACAAGGTAGCACAAACTGGGTAGCTTAAAACAACAGAAATTCATTGTGTTACAGTTCTGGAGGTTAAAATTCTAAAATTGAGGTGTTGGCAGAGCCATGATCTCTCTGAAACTTGAGAGAAATCCTCCGTTGCCTCTTCCGGCTTCTGGTGATTTGCTGGCTGTCCTTGGAATCCTTGGCTTGCAGCTACATCACCGTAATCTGCTCTGTTATCACGTGGTGTTCCTGTGTGACTCTGTCTTCATGTGGCCCTCCTCTTCTTTTTTTTTTTTTTTAATTTTTTTTTTTTAACGTTTATTTATTTTTTTGGGACAGAGAGAGACAGAGCATGAACGGGGGAGGGGCAGAGAGAGAGGGAGACACAGAATCAGAAACAGGCTCCAGGCTCTGAGCCATCAGCCCAGAGCCCGATGCGGGGCTCGAACTCACGGACCGCGAGATCGTGACCTGGCTGAAGTCGGACGCTTAACCGACTGCGCCACCCAGGCGCCCCTGTGGCCCTCCTCTTCTAAGGACACCAGTCATACTGGATTAGAGGCCCACCATACTCCAGTATGACCAACATACTCCAGTATGACCTCATCTTAATGCATCAAAAAATTGCATCTGCAAGTACCCTTTTTCCAAATAAAGTCACATTATGTGGTATTGTGGATACAACGTAAACCTTTGGCACGGGGGCAAGGGGGTAACACAGTTCACCTCATAACAAAAAGTAACATCAAAGTCTGTGGGTAAATATACCAAGATGTGCATGAGTTACCCTTGGTGTCACGTGATGCCTTCTTACAGTTAAACTTCCATAGCCATGCACATTGGTTAAGGGATGAATGACAACTGGACGGAAAGGAAGATTTCTTGGCTATTTGTATTAATTGGCTGCTTCTGTCTCTGGGCTTTGGTATTCCAGGCCTTGGTGGAGTTATTCTTATAGACAGTAGTATGTAATATGTGGCTTTGATCTTCCTGGTAAAAATCCACAAAGTAATTTGTGGATCAGGATATTTCTAAGGATGTATTGGTTTTTTGTTTTTGTTTTTTTTTGTGTGTGTGATACAGCTGCATAACAGCCTCCAAATCTTAGTGGCTTAGAACCACAATTATTTATTTCATATTCCTAAATCTGTAGATTGACTGCGGTTTGGCTGCTCTTGGTTCAGTTTGACAAGGGTGGGCTGGATTCCAAAGTTAAGGTAGGAGTTCAGGTCAATTCTACATGTTTTTATCCTGGACAGGGCTGAAGAAGCAAAAATTGCTACCTGGAGCATGCTCTACTAGTGGAGAGCAGAAATTTGCCAGGCGTCCTAGTGCCTCAAGTTGAATTAGGTACACTGTTAATTCTCCACCTGTTGGTCAAACAAGCCACATGGCCAAGGGGGGTGGATGCAGGCTTCGCGCAGTAGTGCAAAGCGCCACAAGGTGGCGTAGCAAAGGGTGTGGGTGTAGATTTCTGGAACAGGGAGGAAATGCGGAATTGAGAACAATCCAGTGTAGCAAAGGGCCAGTTTCTTTTGAATCCTACAAGAACTTTTTTATGAAGCAACTTACTAAACCTTTAAAAGAAAATGTATTTAAACCACAGACTTGGTTTCTTAATCCAGTCTCTTGGAAAATTGTAGTTGAATATACCGTACATTTTTTTTCCAAGAAGAGGTCATAGTATTTCACAATGCTGATTTAAATTTGTGTTGGGCAGATTTCCTGTTAGACACTTTCCATTATGCCTTCTTCCTGAACCCATATTTGTGTATTTAGCACATTTTAGACTGTACTGACCAAAGCACCACATGACCCTCTCCGTCTTTACATTAGACATTGGAGGAGAATCTGGTAGAATTGCAGTCCTCTTGAACATGCTCTGATAGAGAACATTTTCATTAAGGGTAAAACTGTTTCTGGTTTACATGATTGTTGACCGTGCACCGCTGTTGAAGTATAACTATGAATGGTTGTTTTCAGTGTTGTCCTGCTTCAAGCATCTTCCCTAACAACACTGGCCCATGTGACCTCGTCCTTTTCCTTCCATTAACACCTCTCAGTACATAACACGTTTTATTAGACATTAATTTTTATAATACTCATTTTTTTCTAATTTTTTAAAAATTTATATTAATTTTATCTCCTTGTCTAAAATCAAAGTTTTCTTAGAGCCCATTGAGTCCTTTTTAGATTCATAGGTTTTAGATAAATAGTATGGTGGTAGAAATAAAACAAGTTTTTAGCAAATGCTTACTGAATTGAAGAGATTGAATACGTATGTGTGACAAGGCACTATTTTGGAATAAGTGTAAATTGTCTTTTGCCTCTTGTACTCTCCATTGTAAATAAATATACTGAAAGTACATTAAAAAGAATGATAATTCAATTATTTTTTAGTTTACATTTTTACAAGTGTGGGCGTATGCCAGTGTATTTTGAAAATGCATGCAACTGCAGATACTCTCCATAAGAGAACAGAGAAGCACATTGCCTTTTCCTTAGTGAAATGGTTTACCTGGCAAAGGGAACTTTTATGTCTCTTGGTAGTCTCAAAAGACACCCAGATTGAATTGTTGAAAACTAGTGTTTGAAGCCCATAAATTGTATGTTCTTTGTAAAGGCATTCCATTTATGACCCCTTTTATCCATTAAATTTTATTGGTTTTGTTTGCATCAATTAATTCTAATTCAGATCTATCAAATAGACCCTCCCAATAAATGATCTAAAAGCAACAATAAGAAATCAGTGGTAGTGGTAGTAAATTAGTAGTAACCACTGCTCACTTTTATTTCTGTTCTGAAATGGAAGGACTCGGGGCATGGCATAAGGCCACTAGCCATGCAGTAGTGACAGCATTTGCTGTGAGTACAGGGAGCTGGAGCCACGATTCACATTGGCACCTATTTTCTTTCTTTCCTTTTTTAATGTTTGTTTATTTTGAGAGAGAGACGGGGGGTGGGGAGGGGCAGAGAGAGAGAGGGAGCAAGAGGATCCTAAGCAGTCTCCTTGCTGTCAGTGTGGAGCCTGATTCGGGACTCACAAACCATGAGATCATGACCTGAGCGGGGACCAAGAGTCGGACGCTTAACCGACTGAGCCACCCAGGCGCCCCACATTGGCACCTCTTTTCTACAAGGCCTTGGGGAACGAACTTCAGTTCTGTACCAGTACAGAGACTCCAGAAGAGTGTGGAGCTTATTCCTTTTGGGATAAGGCCAGAAGAGGTCAGGGGGTGGGGGGGCAAGGGGGGACTCAAAAGGCCAAAGATCCTAGGATTTTAGCATAGGTCTGATAATATTAAAGTGAGTTCCAGAAGTAATTGAGGACAAACTTTTTTTCCCATGTCACCTGTTTTGTTTTTGTTTTTTAAATGCTCTTTCGTGCCTGCCACGTTTAGATTCATTTTAGGGATCATCTAGGGTGATTTTGCAGTGCTGGAGCAATAGGAAGGGGGTGTCCCCAGAAACCACTTATGTGGGTGATGCTGGCATCAGAGTTTTCCCCATTCTTGTGAAAGACAATCATATGCTTGTAGTGGACACTAAATAAATAATGATTGATGGTGAGAAAGAGGAAGTTTTTTCTGTGTATGAGAAGTGAGAATGGCAGAGTAAACTGTGTTGTTTTCATTGCCTCTCATAACTTTACATGTGACCTTCTGCCTATTTTTCCCCTCTAATCTGTCTTTGTGCATGTGGAAAACTGTTCAAAACTGAATTCTTATATTATTATGAGTATTAACGGAGGAGTTCATGTAATACATTAAAAACCTCTGGTAAAATTTTTATAGAATCATAATTTTTAGCTCTAAAAAGGACCTACAATTTTAGTCTCTAGAAAAAAAAGGACTTTTATAACAAAATCAATTAAGAAATGTTATTTTAAAAAGGTGAAAATTCCATTTTCTGATTCTGATTCCTTGCTTTTACTGGTTTTTAGTGGAAAAATAATTGGATAGTCAGAGGACTGCATTTCCAAACAACAGAAGAATGGTCGGCTGTTAAATATTTCTGGCATATTCAAAGTTATGACATTATTTCAGATCTTAAGACTAAAGAGGTAATTCATTTAGTTTAGTGGATCAAGGGAATATGCTCTCTAGTTAGCTCTTTAAAAATCTCATTCAGTGCAGTAAATATTTATTGAATGCATTGGCATAGTCACTGCAGTGCATTCATTAAGGATTAATAATAACTAGCCTGCATACAGTTCAAGATTTACATCCTAAAAGACAATTGGCCAAAAAGTTGGTGTTCACACTCTTGTTCTTTTTAGCGGTGGGTGAATTCAAGAAGAACTAGGCAGTTGATGTGAAAATTCTGTGTGGTGATCTACCCTCGCATTAGAGGCCATTATTAGTGCTTTTGACTTTGGCATCAGGTAAAGCTGATTATTCTGGCTCTCACTCATATGGCTATTTGACCTTGAATAAGTTCTTCAACCCTTCTAAACTTCAGATTCTTTATCTGAAAAGGATTACGAATATTAACTCCCTCATACAGTCATAAAGATTAAACACTGTGTGTAACAGCATTCAGCAAACCCTTGGTGCATGTGGTTAAGGTTCAGTAAACAGTGAACTGTTGCTGATTGCTGTCAGCTTTGTATTCACGAGAGCTGTCTAGCTTGACTTAGTTTACTATGGGATTTTTCTGTTTGGGGCAAATTTGAATCTAGCTCTTCAGGTGATGTTGAAGGTAGGTATAATTCTCCTGAATACTTGAATATTTGGGTTCGCTGAATATAATTTTCTGTTCCCACTGGACACTAGATTCTATAGACACCTTTTGGACCCATTTAATCTGTAAACAGCCCTTTACAGATGAAGAAGCTGAGGGCCAGAGAAATGGAGTAACTTGCCCCCAATTACAGACTTTGGAGATCCTGGAGTCTGAATATTAACCAGGCCTGTCCTGTTTCGGAGGTGCTGTGGCGCCTTAATAACATAGGTCAAAGAGGTCAGATGAAGCACAGAGCGTCTTGAAGACAGATAACTTCTCGTGTGTGGAGTTTATACAATCTCAGCTTTGAAGGAACTTTTGAAATTAAAAAAATTTAGTTAAAAAAGTTTTAAATGTTAGTTTACCCACAGAGTGTGATTTTCTGCCGTAACAGGTAGTTCTCGATGAGTGCCGTATCCCCTGCAGGGCACACTTGGTTCCCCATGGTGATCAGAATGGGGGGCACTACGGGCATTTACTTGGGGGGGCGGTAGAGGTGCCAAATGCCCTGTAATGAGTGGGACAGTTCTAGACAACAAGCGGTTAGGGATTTTGTATCTTCTGTAGGACCTGTGTGAATATTTATTGGGACATTCTAAAGAAAAGAGTTCTAAATTACTATGTTTGCAAATACCCAGTTATTGGGGTGATTAGGTGGCTCAGGTCATGATCTCATGGTTCCTGGGTTCAACCCTGCATGGGCTCTCTGCTCTCAGCAAGGAGACTGCTTGGGATCCTCTGTCTCCCTCTCTCTCTCTGCCCCCCTCTCTCTCTCTCTGCCCCTCCCTGACTCGTGTACTTGCTCACTCTTTTTCTCTCCCCCCCCCAAAATAAGTGAATATTCAGGAAAAAAAAAGAAAGAAATACCCAGTTATTATTTATGGCACTAGTTTTTATTTTAATGTTCTATGCACTGCATCCCAGCCCCATTATCCACCCCTTCTTATCCCCCTCACCTCTGCTTTTCATTTTCCTATTTTCGTTTGTAATGAAATTGCTTCTGATCCCATTTCTCCTATAGCTAAATTTGCCCTATAGAAGTAGGTGCAAGCATCTGAGTATTTCATTATGTCTTTTAGTGAACTTGTGGCTGAGAATTTACTTATTGAAATACTTGTTATAAATCACTTTCCTTTGGGCATTTTATTGATTTCATACAATTAACTGTGTACCTAGGTTATATTAGCTATGAACTTCATTTCAGTGTTATAAGGGGCATATTATAAAATACACATTTATTTAGATGAAGGGTGTTGATTTGATAAGATTGAGAGCTGCTGGTCTGCAGCGATCTCTTGAAGCGGTTGTTCACCTTGTGCTTAGTCACGTTTGGAGATTAGGAAGCCAACCTGTCTGGAGGCGGCTCTTTGCATCTGTCTGTGAGACAGCTCTTCCTTATGTTAAGCCAAGACCCCTCTCCCTCCGTATCTTATGCTTGGTCCTAGGTATTCCTATTCCCCTTGAAGATCTATTGGTACAAACCTAAATCTGAGACCAGATAAGATCTTTCAGATGTTTGAAGTAGCTGTCAAGTTCATCCCAACTCTTTTCAGGCTAAACCTGATGAGCTCCCTTGACTATTAATCTTAAAACTTAGTTTTACATCACTTAACTATCCTGGTTCCTCCACTTTCCTGGTATTTCTCCTATAGTGTAAGACCTAGAGTTAAATGCAGTCATTTTAATATATTCTAATCCTCAAGAAGGGTGGCACAGACCATCATAATCTTTTTTATTCTGGGCTGATTAAGTGGGATTGTTCTGTTTGCTTTGAAGGGAAGGGCAGTAGAATCACACTGCTGGGTGTATGGAGCTTATTATCACCTAAAAGTGCAGATCATATTCACTTGTGCTAATGCTAAACTCTGTCTCTTTCATTCCTTAGTTCTTTACCCATATGTGAAACCTCAGGTTCATATGGGGTAAATTCTACCTTCTTACAGACTGTTGAGGTCTGTCTGAATCCAAATACTATTATCTGAGGTGGTATTTACCCCTCTTCCAAAAGTTTAACGAGGAGGCCCCTATTTTCATCCAAGTCAGTGGTAAATTTACTGATGAGGATGGAGGCTAAGAACAAATACTGCATTAAGCTATTAGCATCCTCCCTCCAGGCTGAAGTTAGAGGTCAGCTCCCTGCTCTGGGCTGGTCAGCACATAGCTCTTGGCACAGTGGTTCAGTGCTTTCCTTTATGGGTCTAATCATAGAAGCATCCACCCATGTCCAGCCCACATTTCTCCATCTTATCGATAAGCGGATCAAAAGAAACTTATCAAATGCCTTTAAGTAGTTACACTGTGTTTACCTCATTTCCTTAATGTATGAGAACAGTATCTGTGTCCAAGAGGGAAATTAGGTCAGTGTAATTTGAATAAGCCATCATTCCTCCCCTCCACTGGATCTGTACTCCAGCCATCCCAGACCACTCAGGATTCCCTGATCATCATACATTCTCTGATGACAGCTTGCACATCCTCAGTCTGCCCAATGAGCCCAACCTCTCTTCTGCGTGCATCATTGGGGAAGCTCTTAGCAGAGTTAGTTGCTTCCCCTCCGTGCTCTGCCCATATCAGAGGACTTGCCATTTGTCTTACGAGCCAGTGGGTTTTGGTTGCCTGTTCCGCCTGAACTTCCTGGCCCATGAATGCTGTCTTCATCATGTGTCTCGAGTAGGGTACTTGGTCCAAGGTACAGGCTTCAGAAAGGGGTCTGCTCATTTGTTGTTGTTCTGCTGAATCATTGGTTTTCTGTAAATATTCTGTATCCCAGGTTTCACTGCCTCCTGTTCCAAGTCCTGGCTAACCTGCCTGTAGTGATCATTTCTAATGTTTTGCTGGGAATCTATGCAATGGTGTGCAGTGTGTAATTTGCACAATCCCTTTGCTTACTTTTGTTGAAAATTAAAATGTATTTGCCCAACAATTTGTATGTAAGTGTTGGATCACAGGGATCTACTCCCAAAGCCAAGACTACACTGTATGTTAGCTAACTTGACAATAAATTATATAAAAAAATAAAAAATAAAAAAATAAAAAAAATTTTTATCAGTGTCTAAAATAAAAAAATTAAAATAAAAAAAATGTATTTATGCATTGTTATGCTGCTGGCACTCTTCACACCTTTGACAATCCCTGACCTTGCCAGTGACTTTTTAGAAATCTCATTTGTACATTCTCTTAGATGGAACGTACAGAATGATCTAGCTAGCCTAGAGATGGGTCTTCATTTAAAGTATCTAGGAGCTTTGATAAAATCTCTCTACTTTGCTCCTTTTATAAACTCTACACACAGCATGAGGCTTGAACTCAGGACCCCAAGATCAAGAGTTGCATGCTCTACTGACTGGCCCAGCCAGGCACCCCTCTCCCTACTTCTCTTCAATGAAACTCACATTTGTTTAATTCTTTATGGCTCTAATTTCAGTTCCCTAGGCAAAGAGTAATGGAATAAGAGCTGATGAGTTCTCCATTTATTTTGCCATCTGTTGGCTTTGTCCCATTTTTCCAAGTAGCAGACCATTGGCCTGTCCTTGATCATCACCTTGATTCAGGCATAACTTTTTTTGCTTTGGGTTGCTGTTAGGTTTTGTTTTCTATTGTTTTGGTTTTCTGACACACATTTGTTTACTTGGGGGTGTTATCTCCTTGCTGCTTCCCTTACATGATTGTGGCACCCTTTTGTATCTATTTCTACATCTTCCCAGGTTTTTTGTTAAAGAGAGTATTCAAATCTGACCTTGGTTAATGCTGAAATTTGAACATCCTTCCTTTGTTTAGATGTGTAGCTTTGAGAACGACTGAACACCTACTCTATTTCTGTAGAAGCGTAAGCATTTTCTAGAAGGAAGTATCTGCATTAGAAAGGTTCAGTTTAGTCTGTTCCTTAAGTGGCCAACTTAGTGTGACCAAGCCTCAAAGCATGTTCTAGCCAGTATTTCATTTGTATAATAGGAAACATGTTGTTGGGAAAACAGTTTATGGCCATGATAGGTACACTGGTGTTTTTCTAGTCTGGGCTGGTTATACTTGAATGTGCAAGGGGCTGCAAGCTATCAGATGCAAAGTCAGAAAGCCAGCCTGGGCTGTGTGGGTCCACACTGGTTTATTGTGCTTAAGGAGTCTCCTGTAGCTCTGTGCTTAAATTCTTTCTGAGTGGTGCCACGGTCTCAAACAGGGAGCACTTTGCTGGTAATACAGTAAATATTCTGTCTTCAACGCAGTTCTTACGAGGTAAGGATTTTGCACGTGCCTTTTTTATTTTCATAATGAACTGAATTTAGATTTAAATTGTCTCTCCTGACTTAAGATCAGGAGCAGAAATATTTAGATAGAAGATTCGTCTGTGCTTCCCTCATGAAATTCTTTTTTTGGTCTGTAATGTGCCGTAAATGCAGGAGAGTCTTGTAATTCAGTGTTTGGATGAGTCTCGAGTTTATTGATGTGAAGAAGAGTCAACATCAAATGAAAGAAGGGCTTTTAAGAAGCCCATTATAACCACTTATAATGGAAAATGTAGTTCCCATTAGAGATTGATTTAAGGAGCTCTGGTTCCTCAGTGAAGCATGAAGGCTGCTGTATGGTGCTCTGTGCAAATCATTTTTACGGCACCTTTGCTGCTCTCTTCCTGGGTAATCTGTTGGTGTGTCTTGACCCGAAAGGACTGCGTATGTCTTGTTTAAGGAATAGAAAAATACCCAGAAATTTAAAAGAAATCAGAGATTAGTATGTTTTTTATTTATCAAATAGAATATTAAAAAAAGGGAAGCTTTGCAAGTTCTAAACAGACACAGCGGCACCAGATGTCAGTTCTTGGATCATTTAATCTTTCTCTCTTGCGCTTATTTTTGTCATTATTTTTCCACTAGAACCAAATATTAGTTTCTGGCTCAGCTTGCAATATAAAAATTTTCCAATTAGATTGTTATGACTTCATTTTTATTCATGAGGAGAAATCTAATAAACAGGGAGCATCACATGTGGCAGCGTGCAGGAGAGGAACTTTAAAATAAACCACCTGGCCCAGAGCAGGTCGGAGAGCTGGGATTCTCATCCTTCCTGGAGTCTGAGAGAGAGAGACTGGCTTGCATCTATACCCCTTGCCCCCAAGTAATTATTAATTGGGGAGGGGGGGGGCAGGCGGTGGTTCTTGGATTTTTATTTGCTTGCCATATAATTGACCTTGCTCCAATCCTGGATTGATTCCTTGCTTAGCTTTTATGTGGATTTTTTTTCTGCTTGGTTCTGTGTTAGGTATTTAGGGAAGTAAAAGGAAGTTGTGAAACCTGGTGGTTTTTGACTTGAAGGGGCTTTTGGTTTGTTTGTGGCCGAGGAGGCTAAGTGAAGTGGCATCATCACACAGTGAATGACTAAGTGCCTCACGGTGAGTGTTGAGTGGCGAGTGAACTAAGCTCCTAAGAAAGAGAGAGAGCACACGAGAGGTCAGGGAAGGCGTTAGAGCAGAGCTGGGCCTTATGCGGGATCTGGTCACACAGAGGAGTGTAGGCAAGTCACTTGAAGCTGGAGAAAGGATAGGGATTAAGGTACAGAGTTGGAGGCAGGGAGGGGACCCCAGTGGGTTCAGCCCACAGTGTGAGACTGACCTCAGGAGCGTTGGACACCACTGTCTTTCCTTTCTCTGCTGTCATCACCCAGCTTCTTGAATGAATGCTCATTCCTTGAGGTATGGCTTCTACTCCCACCACTGAGCTGACACGGTCCTGCTGGAGATCTCAGTGACTCCCTTCTCCAAGGCCCAGGTCCATTTGTTCTAACCTGCGGAATCTGTGCTGAGGCATTGGACGCTGTTGATTCCAGACTGCTTTTTCTCATTTCTCAAGGTTTCTAGCTCCACAGGTTATTGAAAGGCATTGAAGTGTGCGCCAAACTGGCTTTAAGTCCCTGCTCTGCCACAGCTGGTGCTAGGGAAGTTAGTATCTCTCAGCCTCTGTTTAGTGGAAATAAGGATACCAAACTCACAGTATGGTTGTAAGGATTAGAAGAGAGAACGTGCGCCTGATATGTTGAAGTAAGTGACTTGCAGTAGGCAGGCATTAGGATTGCTTCCCTTTTCTTATCTGGTAGGTACTTAGTCCTTACCTGACTGTGTCTTTCTTTTCCTGTACATACCTATGCCCAGCTGATCTCTCTTTCTGGAATGCTGTCTCTCCCTTCCCTTTACCTGTTCAAATTTTCACTGCCCTGCCTTACTTTATTACCTCCATCAAAATGGAACTTTGCGTCTTTTGTATGCTTACTTCTTTGGACAGCTCCAGGTTACTACCTGTTATTCTAGGTATTTGCACACATATCTATTTATTATTGCACACATATTTTTATCTTATTTTCCTTACCAGTTGATAAAGTCCTTGAGGGCAAGGTACATGCCAGGGACATGGAGGTAAGACAGTAGGAGTGGAGAGCGCAGCCCTGTTGTTTCCATTCAGGGCTTTAGGTGTAGCGATGTGTTCGCAGAGTGTTATCATCATCATACTGTTGCTCGCTTGCTTGCTGTCGTTCTTTTTTTTTTTTTATTTAACCACAACCATATGCTGATAATTTCTAAATGCATTTTCCCTCACTGCACTCGTGTACTTTAAACGTAATCAAATGTCTGGTGAATGTCTCCAGCTGACTATCCCACAGGCACCTCAAAGGCAACGTGTCCCAAATTGATCTTTTATCTGTTTCCATGCCCCCAGCCCACACCCAGCCGGCCCGCTTCACGTCCATCGTATCATATCTGTGGTGTCACCCTCCACCTGGCCCCTGAAGCACATATTTGGAGGGCATTCTTCATCTTGCCTCTGTCATGCTGTCTATGCTGAGTGAGTCACCAGGTCTTGACTCATTTGCCTCCTAAATATTTCTTGAATGCATTCCCCCGTCTTTCTGTGTTGGATTCTGCTGCCTAAGTGTGGGTCCTCCTCTTTGAACTATTGTACCGTCTGTCATCTCTTCCCAACAGATCTATTTCATGCTGTTCTCAACCCTCTCAAGTCCATCCTTACAGCCTGGGTATATCACACTCCCTCATGTAGAATGCTCTGGCAACTTCTTTCATGTACATCAGGGATGAGAAAATTGCTTTTATCTCATGTTGATCAATTCAGTAATGTCTGTAGCGAGCGCAGCACGATTTGCTTCGTGACGTCTGACATAGGAGCAGCAAAGGGTGGGCGGCACACAATTCATAGCTAGGATTAAGATCAAGCTCTTTAGTGTGACATAAAAAGGCCTGCCATGACCCTAATCCTGCCCATGTCTTCATCCTCACCCCACCATTGCCCTGCTTCACATTTAATCCTGGAGCAGCAGGGAAATATGTGTCCTACTAGGAACAACACAGGGAACCCTTCAAGTAGGAAACCCATACTCATCCTTCAAATCTTGGGGTGCATGGGGAGTGTGTGGAGGGGCCCTGCCTAAGGCTGAGTATTCTTCCTCTGGACTCTAGGAGCACCTGTGCCACCACCATAGCCGTCGGTGTCCCATTGACTTGACATCCTAAGCATCTCCCTTGTAAGACAATAAACTCTGTTAGGGCAAATATCGTGGCTTATGTATCTGTGGCCTCTGATTTTTATTACAGTGCCTTCCATCGAGTATGTATGTGAATTAAGTTGTCATTGAAGGGGCCCCTGGCTGACCTAGTGGAGCATGTGACTTTTGATCTCGGGGTCGTGGATTTGAGCCCCACATTGGGTGCACAGATTACTTAAAAATGAAATCTTAAAGAAAATTGTTCATTGGATTGAAATGAATTAGCAAGTAATTTTGATCGATGAACATTCTTTGCTTTAACTTTGATACCTCTTAGGATGAGGGGACAGATTTTAGGAAATGTTAATGCTTTGCAGAACATTTAGGTGTGTGAATCAGGCAGTAAATAGACATTGGAAATTGAGCAGGGGAGTGGCATGATGAAAGTGGTGTTTAAGGAAGATTGATCTGGAGACAACCTTTTATTTTAGGTTTAAGCCGCTCCTGGGAAGCATAGGTGAGGATAGCAGGGTAGGGAGAGGGAGAGGCAGAGCAAGCATTTAAAGCCATTTTGAAGAATAACTTCCTGAGGCTTTGTACTTTCATTTCCACATTTGCTCAAGTGGGATGTAGTCACTGGCATGTTTCCGAAAATAAAATGGAACACTGATGTTATTTTTAAAGAAAGAACATTCTTGTAAAACACCTAAGTGATCCATTTTTCAAAATTATGTATGAGACATATTCATTATTAATTACTTGTAAAAAATGATTATGAGTTTGTAAATAAAAAAAATAATTAGGTTCTGCAGAGGCAGCCTAAAATCTTCAAAAATCAGTGGTTTTCCTTTTAGCACATTTTGAAATAATTGTTGATTATGAGGAAAATACTTCAGTTTATTTTCCTAGCTACCTTTTATTTTAGTTTAACACCTCCATTCTAATTGTGGGTTTTTATTACCCTCCATGAGTATTTGCATTCCGTGTATTACTAACGTGATTGCATTTTATGGCTTAAAGTATATCTTCTGTTTGTGGTGGGGCCATGTATCTTCACTCTGCTTTCTTCTTCATACTGGCTATTACAAACTTCTTAATTTATAGTCACTTTGTTTTTTTTTGTTTTTTTTTTTTTGTATTATAGGGTTATGACTCACTGATTAAAAAGAAGGACTTTTCCAAATACTTTGCATTTTGATTGTATATTATGGATACCAAGGAAGAGAAGAAGGAACGAAAACAAAGTTATTTTGCTCGGTAAGCATTGCTTTGCAAAATTATCAGTACTTTAAGAAAATGTTTGAGGGAAGACTTTGTCCTCAAGTATGACTTGGCATTCTGTGTTTTGTAAGTGTTCATAAACAAAGCAGGCAGCCAATGGAAGTTAAATATGCTTTCTGTCATCCTTTTACTTGCTTACAGTAGAGGAGTAACATTTGGTTCTTGTCTTTCTGCCTTTGACGGTTCTCTCAGGCCACTGTTGCTCAGAGAATCTAGCTGTCATTATGCACTGAGCTGCACATTGCTCAGAATCCCCATATTTAGCATCCTATATTGAATTTTAGATCCTAAATGCTTAGTTCCTGCTGCTTGGTAGCTTGATTGGTTTAGTAACTGAAAATCTATGACATCTTGAAAGCTTGTTGCCTTGTTAGGAGTCTGTTACTAAAAAGTATTTTTGTGGGTAGATGGAATGGATGAATTTCCACCATTGGAGTTTGTGTCATTATTAAAGCTGAACTCATCTAACATACAGTCATTGGTTTGTGAATAGATATAATCTGGTTTTTATGATCAGTTACTCTTTATAGATTTAACCATATATTGGGCAGCTACTCTTCATAATAAAATGAATGATATGCTAAAACACCATTTTGACAGAATGTTTTCAAAGTGAGTCTCACTCAAAGTGAGAACACATAGGTTTAAAATTATCATTATGGTTAGGACACCTGGGTAGCTCAGTTGGTTAAGTGTCTGACTTGGGCTCAGGTCATGATCTCGCCGTTTGTGGGTTTGAGCCCCACATCATGCTCTGTGCTGACAGCTCAGAGCTGGGAGCCTGCTTCAGATTCTGTGTCTCCCTCTCTCTCTGCCCCTCCCCTGCTCACGCTCTGTCTCTCTCTCTCAAAAATAAATAAATAAAAAACTATTTTTTTAATTATCATTATGGTCTCCTAAGTTGAAATATTTTTTAAGAACTGAATTCAGCCTCACCACATCCTCTGTCTGTGCTTGTTAAAGAGGCATTTCTTATTTTCCAAATGTAAGCCTTGGAAACTGAAAAACAGTTTTTTGTTAGGTTTTTAACCCAGAAATTAAGCTAGGTTTTACTTTATGTATTTATTTATTTATTTACTTACTTACTTACTTACTTACTTACTTACTTACTTATTTTAAGAAAGGGCCTCGAACTCACAACCCTGAAATCGAGGGTCACATGCTCTATCGACTGAGCCAGCCAGGCACCCCTAAGCTAGGTTTTAGATTGTTAATAGGAAAATAAAGGCGATGAACATTTAAGGAACTACTATGTGCAAAGCACTTTACTTACTATTTCGTTTTTCTTCACAGGAAACCTAACCTAGGTTTCCCCCTATTTTACCAATGGAGTAACCAAGACTCGGAAAGTATTTTGACCATTTCATGCATCGAAGAGTTACTATTCAAGTATAGCATTGTTCCCAAAAGGTGTACTCCAGTTAGCAATAGTAAAGTATGAATAAGAGTTTTTGGAAGGCAAGAGTTAAATGACTAATTGCAGTGAAATGTTTTCCACTATTAAGACTACAGAGAGTAGCAAGATAGGGGAAGGAAGAAATCAGGTATCTAATGAGTGAAACATTAAAAAGAGGGCACTTAGAATAAATAAGAACTATATAGCAATTTTTAAAAATGTGTTATTTTGAGATAATTGTAGATTCACATATAGTTGTAGGCTATACTACAGAGAGATATCCTGTGCGCTTTATCCAGTTTCTACAATGGTAACACTTTATGTAACTATCCTATGGTATCACAACTAGGAAATTGACATTGATGCACTCCACCAACTTTATTCAGATGTCACCAGGTTTACAAGCATTCATTTGTGTATTTGTGTGTATTTAGTTCATGCAATTTCATCATATGTATAGATTTCTGTGGCCACATCAACGATCAAGATACTGATCAAAAAGATCTCATGTGCTACCCTTCTGTAGCTGTATTCACTTCCTTCCCTATACTTGCTACCCCTGACAACCACTGATCTGTCCTCAGTTGCTGTAATTTGTTGTTTTGAAAATATTATATAAATGGAATCATAATATGTAATGTTTTGAGATTAGATTTTTTTTTCGCTTAGTGCAATTCTTATGTTTTATACCCCATTAAGACTGCTATAACAAAGCAGCACAGACTGGGTGACTTACAGATAACAGAAATTTATTTCTCAGAGTTCTGGCGGTTGGAAGTCTAAGACCAGGGTTCCAGTTCTACGTCTGGTGAGAGCCCTCTCTATGGTTCATACAAGGCCATCTTCTTGCTCTAACCTCACATGGCAGATGGAGCAAGGAGCCTTCTCATACCTCTTTTATAAGGGCACTAATCCCATCTGTGAAGGCTCTATCCTCATGACTTAATCACCCCCAAAAGGCTCCACCTCCTAACACCATCACGTTTGGCATTAGGTTTGAACATACAAATTTTGGGGGTACACAGACTTTCAGACTTGAGATCTGTCCAAATGTTGCATGTATCAATAATTTGTTTTTATTGCTGAGTAGTATTCCATGGTATGCATATCTCATAATTTTCTGACTTTTCACCCACTGAAGGACATTTGGTTTATTTCCAGTTTGGAGCTATTACCCTAAAGCTGCTGAGATAATTTGTGTGCAAGTTTTTGTGTAAATATAGGTTTTAATTTTTCTGGGATAAATGCCCAAGAGTGGAATTGCTGGGTCAGATGTGACGTGCATATTTAATTTTGTAAGAAACTGCCATATACTCTTTTCCAGAGTGTCTGTACCACTTTACCTGCCTTCCCATCAGCATTGCATAAATGACCCAGTTTCTCCACAGCCTCATCAGCATTTGGTATTGTCACTCTTTCTTATTTTAACCATTCTGATAGATGTGTAGTGGTATCTCGTGGTTTAATTTGCATTTCTTTAGTGACTGAAGAAGCTGAACATCTTTTTGTGTGCTTATTAGTTACCTATCATCAGTGCAATGTCTTTTCATTTCTTTTGCCTGTTTTCTTATTAAGTTTTGAGAGTTCTTTATGCATTCTAAATACTAGTCCTTTGATGGATGGTTTATAGGTATTTTCTCCCAGTCTATAGCTTTTGTTTTCATCTTAGCAGCCTCTGTTGGACAACATCAGTTTTTACTTTTGATGCGATTCAATTTATTAATGTTTCCTTTTATGGATTCAGCTTTTGGTATCAAGTCTAATTCTTTACCCAGTCGTAGGTCCTGAAGATTTTCTTTTGTCTTTTTTTTCTTAAAGTTTTATAGTGTTATGTTTTATATTTGTTGGTCATCCATTTTTTAAAATTTATTTATTTTTGAGAGAGAGAAAAAGCAGGGGAGGGGGCAGAGAGAGAGGAGGCAGAGAATCCCAAGCAGGCTTCCCACTCTCAGTGCAGAGTCCAGTGTGGGACTTGAACTGATGAACCATGAGATCATGACTTGAGCCGAAATCAAGAATCTGACAGTTAATCGACTGAGCCACCCAGGCATCCCCTCAGCCATCCATTTTGAATTAATTTTTATATGGGATATGAGTTTGATTCAAAGTTCTTTTTTTTATTTTTCTGCCTATGGATACCCTATGTAGTGATTTCAAAGCTGTAGTGACTTCTAAGTTTAAATCTAAACTGATTCCAACGATGAGGGTAACTAGTGGCTCACAAGCAATCTGCTCAATGTTAACCACCTCTCATTACAATGCAAGATGAAACCCTTCTGGAAGAACAGCACAGTTTTTTCAGCTCAGAAATGTAAAATTTAATTGTCATGCTTGCCTTGACCTCTTGTGAGAAGTATTCTAACAATGAAAGGAAAACATAGCCAAAAATTAAGTATGACCTTCAGAGCGTAAGGATAACAGGCCAAGAACAAAAAGTTGGGGATGCTATTCTAACAGCACATTAACTTGATTAGTTACTAGGAAATGAGAGGGAGAACAAACAAACTGTAGTTTAGTTGTTACAATGCTTTGGTGGCCAAAAATGGTCAAGCTATTAAAGGCAAAAGGCAAACGAAATAGCCCTTCATTATCAGAAAAGAGGCAACCAAAGTTATAAATCTTTTCAAATGCTCTCTGACTGAACTGTGGAATTGCCATAATGTGGAATTCCCAACAGGACCCACTTGAAAGTCAGTTTCTGACAACATAGGGCTGATTTCTCTGGAGCGGTGTGCCTATGGGCAGTCCAGGCAAGATTTCCACAGCAGACTGTAAAGTCAGACCAAGGGTAAGGCTGAATTGATGAACTCACACTACCTTACACAAATCTCTACTAGTGTGCAGAGGTTATCAAAAGGAAGATTTGTCCTTATTTCTACCTATTACCATAATATGTTTCTGAAACCCTAAAAATTTTAAATTTTAAATGTTAAACTCTGTTCCCCTCCCTCATCCCTTTTCCCTTCCATGTAATTAAATAGCCTCTGTTTTCTGTTTTCTTGGTGTACTATTTAACCATATCATTTCATAAACGTTGTATGGTTGTGTTTGGTAAATAATCCTTACTCTACCTCCTTTGTTGATGTACCTCTCCCTCTCTCTGAATTTAGCATCAAAACAAAGTTAAGTTTAACAGACCATATTTTATTTTTTTTATATTTTTTTTCAACGTTTTTTATTTATTTTTTGGACAGAGAGAGACAGAGCATGAACAGGGGAGGGGCAGAGAGAGAGGGAGACACAGATTCGGAAACAGGCTCCAGGCTCCGAGCCATCAGCCCAGAGCCCGACGCGGGGCTCGAACTCACGGACCGCGAGATTGTGACCTGGCTGAAGTCGGACGCTTAACCGACTGCGCCACCCAGAGGCGCCCCTAACAGACCATATTTTAATAATTTTAGACTGAAATTAGTGATTTGAGGATCACCCATTACTTCCTTTTTTATAATTTCTCTTGAAATGTGCCTATTTAACTCTCTAAATGGAAGGGTGAATTAGCATCACTAGTAGGTAGATTTATTCTGGATGAGTACCAAGGAGTTTTCAGGATCTCCTGGCCCGGACCCACCTAGTTTTCAGATCTTTGGTGGTGTTTTATACCAGTTGTCTATTCCAGATTGAATGATTCATGAGACCTTTCCCCATGCTTCTGCAAAGAATTTGTGTATACAAAATTGGTATATTATATTTGTGTGTATTAATTCCTTGATACATGACATATCTTGAAAGCAAATGAATTATTAAAGCAAATTATACTCCCTGTGTTATGTGAAGTCATCCTTATTCACTGTGGCCTCTGTTCTCCCTTCCCCTTTGAGTTAGAATGTAGGTATTTTCTTCAATAGTGCCACACAGAACTCTTCCACATTGTCTTTGACATTAGTTAGCTTTTGCAGAATTTAGAACCCATTTATTGATTTTTGTGCAGGTCCTTTTATGTTCTTTGTGTGTTTGAACGCTTTTTAAAAACCTACCTTTCAGGATTGAGGGTTAATTTAGGATATCAACAATCTACTTTCAGTTAACCCGAAGTGGTATTTTGTAGATTTACTTTTCCCCTCTGATAAGGTCTGACAGGCCCTGTGAATTAGCACTGAGCGGTAGAGACCAGTAGACTCTGTGTTGTTCATACAGGTCCCTCTTCCCTAGACTTGCTGGCCTCTTCCCACTCTTTCCTGCTTCTCAGGAGAGGCAGAGATCCTGCTGCCACCTGCTGTCTTCTAACCCACCACCTTCAGAGCCAGTGGTGTGAAGCACGGAGGGGAATGACACTCTTCTTTCTGCCTCACTCTCCCACCCCAAACCCTGAAGGGTGCAGAATGCCGAGCGAGCTCCGACCCCCACTCCTCTGACACCTCTGGCTTCCATCCCCAACCTCTACCCTGGTGGTTCTTCATCCTTGAACCTCTGACCCATCAGCAGAACACCTAGTGTTTGAAAACCAGTCTAGTAAATAACCTTGGCCAAGTTTTCTAAATTTCACCCTGCATTTCTTGTTGTTAAGTGTGGCTAATAATAATCCACTAACAAAACGGCTTTGATAGAAGGAAACTTCCCAGCCTGAACCAAGGAGATGAAGTCCAAAGGAGGAGGACCAGAGTTGAATCAGGTCTGGTCCTTGTCTACCCTGATTGAGGTTTGACCCCTTCTTCTAGGGAGGAGGATTTGGAGTCTGATATTGGAACCCACTGGATAGTCTTCTTATTAAATATACATAATAAGTTGTGTGGCTCCTTCTTCCAAACCAAACCAAACCAAGATAGCTGTGAAGAGTAAAGTAACATATGCAGAATGCTGGGCACAGTGAGCACTCAGTCACCTCTGACTCCAGCTTCTGTGCTTACCTGCACCTTCATCTTCACCCAGAAATCCTCTTCTTGATACCCCACTCATCCCATGAGCTGCTCTTGTTGTTCAAATTGGGGAGGCAGGAGGAATCATAATGGTCCACAGTGGAATCACACAAACGTACGTTGTTCTCAGCACAGCCAGGTTCTGGAATAGTATAAAGTGGAATTACATAGTCCAAAGGGCTTTGAGAATTCTAAGGCACTCTCTTTATTTCAGAGTAGGAGCCCAAGCCCATGAGGGGATATTGTCAGTGATCTGCTGGGCTCACAGCAGACCACTTTATGTATATTTACTGGTAATCAGAGCCTCACCACTTGGGTTTGACACACTCTTATGTCTCAGGCGTACGTGCCACAGACACCAACCCCTCAGCCTTTAGAGTGGCCGGCTACACAGGACCACATAGGCTGGTCACCTTTCGCCATGAGTAGCATCTTACTCCAGGGTGCAGTGTGAGTACTGTCCTCTTCTGTGCATGCTTTCCTGTGAAAAAGGTTGGGAAAACTGGTCCACGTTACCTTCACACCAAGCCTCTGATACATAATTTTCATACCCAAATATGATTTGCCTGCTATGGAAATTTAGACTCCGAGAAGTTGAATAAATTTTAGTGAGATTATACAACAGGCAGGTGAGGCAGGATTGGAGCCCAGCTCTGTCCTTAAACCACAGCTTACGCTCTGCAATACTGCCCTTGGCAGTGTGGCAACTTAGTGGTACGTTGGGCCCTGTAGAACACAGGTCAGTTCACAGCATTGTGAATTAATGTGCAGAAGTACATCCTAAGTTCTAAGTGACCTTTTTAAAAACTTTTTAAGAAGTTTGTGTTTATTTATTTTGAGAGAGAGAGAATCTCCAGAGGGCTCTGTATTGTTAGTGAGGAACCCGACACAAGGCTCAGTCTGAAGAACCGCAAGATCGTGACCTGAGCCAAAATCAAGAGTTGAACACTCGAATGACTGAGCCACCCTCGCTGCCCCAAATGACCTTTAAAAAAAACAAAACAAAACTTGTTTATGGCTTGAGGACATCCCATACTACATCTTGTCAAGTTTAACATCAGAGTATTAACCAACTAGGGCAGTAGGAAACATGTAGTCTGGATATCCCACCCATGTAAGTCAGGGTTTTACATTGCAGATATCCACGTTACTTGCTAGGTTTGCTCTTATCTAAAAAGAGTAGTTGCCTATAATAGAAATGAATGCAGAAATACATTTGGACAGAAAAACCCAGAAGGCCCTTTTGGGCAAGTAGAGTCTAAGATCCAGTGGTAGGTGTCAGCTGGATGGGTCTGGTTGGTTGATCTGCAGCACTGCTGAGGATACAGAGAGGGCTCCCCCTCCCTAGCCCCACAAAGGCTGTCTTTGAACTCGAGGAAAGAGCTGCCACTTTGTGGTATGCCTGTGCTAAGAATGAATATACCACATGGGTGGAGTGGTGTGATGTGAACTCTTGCCCTTCCTTTAATTAAC
Organism: Herpailurus yagouaroundi; assembly: GCF_014898765.1. Taxonomy (NCBI): domain Eukaryota; kingdom Metazoa; phylum Chordata; class Mammalia; order Carnivora; family Felidae; genus Herpailurus; species Herpailurus yagouaroundi. The sequence continues at coordinate 82,273,178 of NW_024412394.1, forward strand.
AGTCTGTAGATTGTTTTTTCCTGCTGGCCAAGGACCATTAGAGTAGAACCTTAGTGTGTCCAAGATTTGAGGAGAAACTTTCTTATTACCAGTAGTTAGATTCAGATATTCAGTCATAATGCAGGTTTTAATTGAGTTGGTACATGAAAAGCAAATAGAACTGTTTTAAGTGTTGGTAAGTGTTAACTCTGTACTGGCTTAATATTTGGTTAATATTTTATTCTCTCAGTTTCTCTCTGTCTAGTGATCTAATAAAAGTTAATAATAATAACATTTTTTTGGCACTTTACAAAGTACCTTCATGTGCATTCTCTCACTTTATCTTCACAATGATCATATGAGTAGATATAAATGCAGATGATGGATCTGTTGTTTGGGAGGTTAAATACCTTGCCTCAAATCACTTAGCCTTTAAATCGACGATCTGAGCCCTGAATCCCAGTCTACTTTGTCTGTATCACTGATTGTTTTTCTTTATTCCATATTTCTCAGTTTACATTGCCTTAAGCATTAATTTGTACTTTGAGAGGGGGGATTAGAACATGTTATTAGCATCATGATGTGGTAAGTAGGGAAAATTGTACATGGGTTTGGAAGTGTTTTAGTTGGTTTTACTGGAAACCATATTTGATTTCAGTTTCTAAGAACCATCCAAGATGGCTGTTGCCATTAGTGCCTGTAGTGATCCACAGCACTGCCCAGGAACACTTTCCGTGTGTGATATCCATAGCTCTTGTTTATGTGTTTGCACTCAGTCTCCCCCCATATGAGCCATCTGGAAGGGTGGGACTCTGCTATAGGTCAGTGCTCCTTCCATGTTACATTGTTAAATAAATAGTGGTTGGCATGTAGCAAGTTTAAGTCTTTTTTGACCAACTGAAAGACTGAGAATATTTAACACGGCTTTTTTAATGTAGAACCTAAGTGGTTTGTGAGCCTTAATTTTTATTACTATAGATTTTTTAGTATTCAGCAATTTTATTAATCTTAGAGATTAAGAATATTTTTAAACATTTTGTATAAAAGAGCAGCTTGTTCCTTAGTTGAAAATATTACTAATTACCAATTAAACTCTTGAATGAGCTGTAATGTTGTTTAAGGCTTATGTTTCCTATTATTTTGATTGACTTCAGATCAAGCAGCTCTTAAGAGAACATTTACATATCGCTTGTCATGCATTAATGGGAAAAATATCCATGGTCAAGTTTGAGCTGCTGATGTTTTTAGGAAATCATTAACTTTTTTCTACAGATTAAAGAAAAGGCTTATGAACATTTAGACATTAACAGATAGAGTCATGCTTTTTTGCTCTGTTTTTAAGGAATAGGCAGTTACTTGATTTAATTCCATGTAGTATACTGCTTTTCAGGCTGTAGGTTACAACCCATCGGGGCATCCTGAAATCAGTTTAGTGGATGAGAACCAGCATTTTTTTTTTTTAATGGAATGGAAGAGAATAGATTAGTCTGGACTAATGCTAGACTGAATATAAAATATCAGAGTGCATTGTAGGTAGTCAGAATCAATAATATTTTATGAAAATTTTCTTTTAAATATATACAAGTATACATATATCTTGAATCGCAGTTTACAATTATTTTTTATTGTGGGCCAAAAGATCTGTGGGATCAAAAGAATTCATTGTTTTAGAAGAGTCTTTGGAGGTTAGTATCCTGAGAGTGAGGTTATTTTTCCTCTTTGAACAACAAATTTCTTTGAAAATTGTTGATCTAATACATATTAGCTAATTATTTAAAGACAGCTGTACATAAAGTACCTGTTATATAAATATATTTCCCCCCAGTGCAGTGTAATGGCTCCCTATAAAACTAATTTCAAGGATCAGTGACAAAAAAGCATGTGTCCTCTTCCTTGAAATCTCAGGCTGATCTGGATTGTCCTAGATTCTGGAGTGAGACCCAGTGAAGCTGTAACCTAACAAAACCACCAAATGGAACTATTTTGATTATGAAGCCTGGGGAACTTTTGTTTGTGGGCCTCCGGTAGGTTTCTCCTCTGTAGAAGTATTTACTGGCTGTGTGGCCTTGGGTATAGTTTTCTCTAAAATGAGAATAATAACAGTAGTACCTACCTCATGATATCGTTGGAGGACCTACTGAATTAAAATACATATATAAAGTCTTTAGAATAAGTTCCAGTGAAAAATAAGACCTAATAACATCAGAGCATGCTGTCTTAATGAGGAATATAGGAATAAATGAGAAAAAGAAAGAATTAATACACAGGCTTAAATTTTCAGGGAGTTTATATGTCCCTTGAAACTTGTCCATAAATATGCTGTGGCCACAGCCTTCAGTGAAAGACCCAAGACTCTAGACACAGATAAGACCAAAGTCCTCGAAAAAGTAAATGATTTAAGCTGTCCGCCTCATTTTTTAATGTTGCTGACAGTTGGGGAAGACTTCAACTGAACTAATTTCTGAATTTGTCTGAAATTTGGCACTGTCTCAGCTTGAGACAGTTTGGCACAAGCCTTTGAAAACTTTCATTATTGCTGGTACAGTGACTCTTCAGTGTGCGAAAATTGAGTTCTGAACCAGAAAATGCTTTTTGCTCGCCGCTCTGGAGCTTCCTAGCTCATGCCTGGACTCCAGTTGTCAGTTATTTTAGTAGGAATTTTTCTTTCTTTTCCCCTGAAACTCGTATCTGAAAATTCCAGCAGTCACCCCTTCTACCCTCATAAATCAAATGCTAAGTACGTATCTTCCCACACATCTTCCCAGATTAGTCTTCCTGAGACACAGTTCAGATGTGTCACTTCTGAATCTCAAATTCGTCTCTCAACTTCGAGACCATATGGCTCATTCCTACCTTTCTGTCTTTATGTCCTACTTTGATTTTCTGTACATGTCTACATTTGTGTAATAAACTTTGCTATCACCATCTTCTCCCTATATGCAGTGACAGCAAACCCATCTGTAATTGTGACACTGTCTCCTTGACGCTTTTCCTATTTCATTTAATTCTTAACCCCTCCACCCACACCCACACCCACACCCACACCCACACACACACACACACACACACACACGTAGATGTGCCCTCCCCTGCCGCTGGACTCAGAGGGCATTGTTAGGCCTCCTAATGCCTTCTGTTGACTTTCTTCGTACAGTCTGTCTTTGAATGTACCCATAACGCTGTCATCTTCTCTACTTTATTTGTTGTTTTTATCCATTCTTTTTCATTTTTATATTCCTGACAAGGTCTAGCTTTATGCCCTGCATCTAACAGTCATTCACTGTGAATGATAGCTAGCATTTGTTGAACTGTGTAACAGAGACACATTTGTGTATTCATGTAATCTTCTGATTACTCCATGAGGTAGTTCCTGTTATCATTCTAATCACAGATAAAGTTGCTAAGCTTTATTATAGATGTTGTGGAATTTGCCCACAGTCACATAGGACCCAGGTCACATAGGATCCAGGACTCAACCCTGTTGTGCTAGACCTCACAGCCCATACCTATAATCATTATACCATATTCTTTATTAAACTATGTTGAATTGAATTTATAGAATTTTATCAGTTATCCATGGGAGGATAAGTGAGACCGATTTAAAGATTAAATATGTTAAAGTACTAAAGTGGAATTTTATTTTTTCTTTTTGTTTCAAGTTTATTTATTTATTTTAAGAGAGAGGGAGAGCAAGTGGGGGAGGAGCAGAGAGGAGAGAGAATCCCAAGCAGGCTCAGTGCTCTCAGCACAGAGCCTGACATGGGACTCAGTCTCAACGAACTGTGAGATCATAACCTAAGCCGAAACCAAGAGTCAAACGCTCAACCGACTGAGCCACCCAGATGCCCTAAACTGTTATTTTTGGGGATTTTCAATGCAAAATTGTTTTTAGGAACTTTGGAACAAACTAGGGAATCTCTGGTCTTCCAAGGGAACTTTGAAAATCTCTACGTACCGACAAAAATGTCACCAATCTCCTGACCTTTCTATTTTTGGGGATGTGGCAAGAAGTCCCCTATTATTTCCTCTCTAGATGCATAGTTAGAGGTCCTAACAAGCTGAGATGCTCTTTGCTTGAGCCCTTTTGTTGTAAAGATGCGTGGTGCTTAAGCCGTGGGTCATGTGTTTATGCGTTTTTACTTCCCTTTTCCTTCATTGACTGGTTCGAGTAAAGTTTGCATAAACAAAATGGTTGATGCCCTATATTTTTTAACTCATTTAGTGATATACCAGTGAATTTGTAGCAGCCCTGTCTACTTGTTCTAGCTTTTTCTTTCCCACACTTAAATGAAATTGGTAGCAAAAAGGGTAACAGGCCAAGTTTCAGAAGAGACCAAGCAAGACACATGGTTCACGGTTTGCAGTGTGATCCAGCAGCAAATGAAGCAGACCAGTGTGTCAGTACCATTGAGGATGAATCCAAGTGTCCTTGAAACAAAAAGGGAAGATGAGTTAGTCGGATTGGGAGAACCCTAGGTCTCCTCCCAAAGCAAGGCAGGATTTAGCTTCCATTGAAACAGAAATTAGTGGAGAGCAAAAAGGAGGTCTTTCCTCGGTGGTTCCGTTACTAGAATGGTGTACCTTATTTCACTTGGAAAAAGAATCAAAGATGACTTTGAGGTGGGGCTAACATGGACTGAAATGAGAAATGTAGCTTGATGGTTGTGAGACAAATTGTTTAGGTATGAACATAGCATATGAAGAAGATACAGAAGAACAAGAGAACAAGAAAATGGATTACATCTATTATTTTATTTTTAAAGTTTATTTATTTTGAGAGAGAGAGAGAAAGCATGAGCAAGGGGAGGGGCAATCCCAAGCAGACTCCACACTGTCAGTGCAGGGCCAGATGTGGGGCTTGAACTCATGAACCATAAGATCATGACCTGAGCTGAAGGCAGACGCTTAACCAACTGAGCCACCCAGGCGTCCCTTGTGATATGTCTGACTTTTAAAATGGTATTTATTAATGTGTATTTATGAAATACTTGACAGACTAGATGACCAAAATATGATCATGTGAACTTAGGAAGCACCTAAGTTACAGACGAGTTATTCATGCTTTAGATATTCTTTTCTATACTACAAACAAAACAAAAACCAAAAAACTGGTTATATTTCTGAATCACTCTACAGCATTTAAAATATAGTTTGCATATGTATTTTCAAGAACACATGTATCATACAAAGTAGGACAGACTTAAAATTGATTCCAATTTCGAATAGGTGGCATGATTTAAATCACTGTCAAGGATGGTTAGAGCTAAGTCATTAATCATTTTATTAATTTTTCCTGTGTCTCTGGGACTATGTTACTGTTGATTATGACATCCATGGTGCATATTCTTCACAATTTAGCGCTAGAAGAGGTTTTGGTTTAGAAGTTGTATAATATATAATTTAAAGCAGATGAATTTTGATATTCCAGATTAATTTTGTTAGCACAGCAGAAAGCTAAATGGTAATTTGGTTATTTCATTTTCAGAGGTAATTGAAGCAGATGCTGGTGAGGTCACTGGGGACTGAGTCATCTCCATTTCAATGGCTCCATCATTTTTTTTTTTAAGTGTGTGTTGTGGGGGATGTTTCCTTTTACTATGCTAAATCAACTATTTTTACTTGATAATGAGAGAAATTTAATTTTTTTTAACCACAGTCCTGAGTGTATATTATCAGGATTTCAGAACATTTTTCCTTTATAAGAGTAAATGTATTTTAAAAGTAAAAACAAGTAACATATACATACTATATATGTCAACATATAACTATTTTTCTTTCATAAGAATATATGGATTTTTTTGGGGCGCCTGGGTGGCGCAGTCGGTTAAGCGTCCAACTTCAGCCAGGTCACGATCTCGCAGTCCGTGAGTTCGAGCCCCGCGTCGGGCTCTGGGCTGGTGGCTCGGAGCCTGGAGCCTGTTTCCGATTCTGTGTCTCCCTCTCTCTCTCTGCCCCTCCCCCGTTCATGCTCTGTCTCTCTCTGTCCCAAAAATAAATAAAAACGTTGAAAAAAAAATTAAAAAAAAAAAAGAATATATGGATTTTTTTAAACATAAAAATTAGTTATAAACACACACATTTAATCTAAGCTCAATTTGTGCTGCCTTAACAGGTCACTGAAAACTTAATATTATAAAATTAATTGAGTTATGAACGTATTCTCCATAATCTTGACTTTCTTCCTGTTTATTTTTAATGCACAGAAAAACCTTTTTCTAAGTTTGAATAAGTGCTCATTTTGGTTTTTATATTATCTGATGCAAGTAGATACCTAAGATATGTCTCAGTTCTTTGACTTACTCAAATGTGAGACTTTATTAGAGTCATATAATGTTTATCCTTGGGTTTGAAATATATTCTGTGTTATGGGGAGAAACTTGTGCATGGCTTATATTCAGAAAGACCTTATGTGCCTACACGAGTTAAGCCCAGGGGGTAGCGTGGTGAACATAATGAACATAACAAACATGGGGCTTGTTCTTACAGAGATTACTTTTCACATAGACATTAAATATGGAAATATAAATGCATATGTCATTAGAAATTTCAGAGTTTGCCATGAGGGAAAACAACAGGATGTTCCAAAGAATTTTAAGGGCAGTATCCATTTTAGATAGGAGTGATATTCAAGGAAGACTTCTAGAGAATAATGGTATTTGAGCTGATCTTGTTATGGGCAGGATTTGTCAGATGAAATGTGTGTTTAAGAGAAGGGCTGGGGAAAAACAAATGGAGGGGACTGTTTTAAGTACAGGAAACACTTAGATTCAAAAACCTTAAGTGGGGAGAAGGCATGGCAGATTCCTGGGTCTGCAATAAGGTCAATGTGGCTGGAACAGAGTGCTTTAGGGGAGGATTGCACAAATAGGGTGGAGAAGAGGGCAAGTCACGCGGGGTGTTGTTGGCCAAGTTTGGGAACTGGGATTAAGCAACTAGAGGAATAGAGATGCTGTTAAATGAAATGGGAAAACTGGGAAAATAACAACTTTGAGTGGGAATCTCAAGAATTTAAGTTTGGATGTGTTAATTTTGAGATGCCTATGAGACATCCAAGTGGAACCAGTAAATGTATAGTTGGGTATGTGTACCTGGAATGAAAACAGAGTGGTCTGGGCTGAGATAGAAATTGAGGAGTTTTTGGCCCCAGCCAGCAGGTGAATGGATGAGATCATATAGGAAAAGAATCTAACATGAAAAGAGAACAGAATTTAGGAATGGGGAACAATTGAGGAACTCCAACATTTAGTGGTCTAGTAGGATGAAATCCAAAAGAGACAGAATTACAGCAGCCAGGAGCAAAGAGCAAGCATTTCAAGAAAGGGAGAATGGTCATGAGAGTTGAGAGGTAAATTGAGATGAGGACTGAAAAGTATCCATTAGGTTTGGCCACTTGGACGTCATTGATTGAATGAAAACAGTTTCAGTGCAGTAGTGAGGGAAGCCAGTGTAATATAAATGGGAAGTAAGGGAATGGACATAGAGCTTCTAGGCAATTCTTCTGGGGACTTGGCTGGGAAAGGAAGCCAAAAATTAGGATCATGGCAAGAGGGAGATGTGGAGGTCAAGAACAGCAAGTTTATAAAGATGGAGGAGGAAGAGAAGTAAAGCATTTTGTCAGTTAATGGGGATGGTCCATCAGAGGTGGAGGGGGGGATCCCTCAGGCCAGCTTGATGTGTGACCCTTATGTAAAGTCATGAGGACATTAACAAAGCAATAAAGCAGGAGATGAGCCAGACCAGGTTGCCTATACACTGTCCATCCAGGGTCTATAACATGTTGAAAGTTACACTTGTATATATTGGTGGTTCTACCCTCTTCTTTGCTGATTCCTCACTCTATGCCAGGAGGTTTACAAATATGACCTCACTTAATCGCCATAATAACCCATGAGGTGGATGGTGGTATTCTCCTATTTGACAGGAAAGAGAACAGGCTTAGAGTGTTCTAGCAACTCCACAAGGTACACAGCTAATCAGTAATGGAGTCAGGATTTCTTCCTTCTGTGTTTAACTCTTAGGCCTTTATTAACTACTACTTCTATACTGCCTTCCAATAGTATAAAAATAATTAGAATAATTCTATTCTATATTAGAAAATTTCAATTGTATATTCATTTAGAAGTTTGTACAAATTTTGTCATATTTTTTTTTAACAGTAATGTGTCCTCTTTTGTAATATATGTCAAAGGGTAGTTGGAGAATTCTTCAGTGTTTAAGGCTTTTTCTTTACTGATATGAATTTAAAAAAGAAACTATAGGGGCGCCTGGGTGGCGCAGTCGGTTAAGCGTCCGACTTCAGCCAGGTCACGATCTCATGGTCCGTGAGTTCGAGCCCCGCGTCAGGCTCTGGGCTGATGGCTCGGAGCCTGGAGCCTGTTTCCGATTCTGTGTCTCCCTCTCTCTCTGCCCCTCCCCCGTTCATGCTCTGTCTCTGTCTGTCCCATAAATAAATAAAAACGTTGAAAAAAAATTTAAAAAAATAAATAAATAAAAAAGAAACTATAAGTGACTGGGTTTTAAAAGATTGCTGTTTTGTGGGGCACCTGGGTGGCTCAGTCAGTTAAGCATCTTATTCTTGATCTCGTCTCAGGTCATGATTTCACAGTTCATGAATTCGAGCACACATGGGGCTCTGTGCTGGCGGCTCAGAGCCTGCTTGGAATTTTCTCTCCCTCTCTCTCTGCCCCTACCCCACTCATGCTCTCTCCCTCTCTCTCTCTCTCTCTCTGTCTCTCTCAAAATAAATAAATAAACGTATAAAAAAATCCTTAAAAATAAAATATTGGCCTTTTGGGGCACCTGGGTGGCCCAGTCAGTCAAGTGTCCAACTCCTGACATCAGCTCAGGTCGTGATCCCAGGGGTTGTGGGATCAAGCCCTGCATCAGGCTCCTCACTGAACATGGAGCCTGCTTAAGATTCTCTCTCTCACAGGGCGCCTGGGTGGCTCAGTCGGTTAAGCGGCCGACTTCGGCTCAGGTCATGATCTCACGTTTTGTGAGTTCGAGCCCCATGTTGGGCTCTGTGCTGACAGCTCAGAGCCTGGAGCCTGCTTCAGATTCTGTGTCTCCCTCTCTCTGACCCTCCCCCGTTCATGCTCTGTCTCTCCCTGTCTCAA